>NC_056727.1:707795241-708125950 GCF_019279795.1 Protopterus annectens | reverse complement strand
TCCAGCCACGCTAATCTCCACATGTGATGTCCCAGTTTCCCCTTCTTTGCCTGTAGCACCCTGTTAGGATGTCCTGTGTGTTAGGCACCTGTTCCGCTATATGTGATTGACTTCACTGCAAAGATAATCGTCGATGCGGTGGTCCAACGACCCGACTTGTCCACATGTGTACACTTATGTGCACCGTGTCGTATGCAAACCTAGATGGTTTGGACGGGTACATACTACATGCCGGATGTACACATTCTGCTGACACATTCACATGCAGCCATTTACATATCTGTACCTGCGGTGGGTTGCTGACATGTGGGTACGATTTGCCAGCGTGGCATTGCCTAACACAAACATCTTACCACAGTTCAGGTATGCACATTGTGTGTGGTTGTATAGCTGCACACGGATGCTAGCAGGTTTGGGTGCAGGGGTATACATGGGTGTGACTGACATGTACAATGAGGCTATTGTGTAGTACATCCGAATGCATGGGTTCTGCTTCTGGATATTACACTTCATCATACACCATCCAGTGTATGCAACAGAGACGTTGCTGGGTCTGGGATATGTTGCTATGCACATGTTTGCCTGTGTTTGGGGTATCTTGCTTCCTTACTGTTGTTATGTCGGCACAGCTACCTGGCTATGTACTGTCACTACTGCTTGTGACCATTATGGTTGGCACCTTTTCCAATGCCCATAGTGGGGCATGTTATGTGGACACTTCGAAATTTGCAGGACTACACATACCCAGGGCTAGTGCAGTAGACAGAACTTCACTTGTTTGCCATACTATGAGCCTATTCTGTAAGCGTTTGGGTTCCTTATTTATTTTCTTATGCCATATCTGTGTTCCATACCGTAATGTATATGTTTTATGCTACTATTTACATGTATATTGCGGAATTTATGGCAGGGGATCGCAGGTCATTTTCCATTTTACGATTGTTGCAGGGACACGACTGTCCAATCAGGGACTGTCCATGGCACTTTGGGACAGCAGGTAACCCTGGTGACCATGCCCATGTCGCTGCTGGGGTTTCCACCTTTTCCATTTTCCGATCTGGGATATTTCCGGGACTCACATCTGCCTTTACAGGCCGACACATACAAACGGTCACTATATAGCATAGAAATTCACTTGTTTGCCTAAATAATTTGCTTATTATTGTGGCAATTTCCTTGCTTATTCTGTTTATTGTGTCATTTCGGTATTTCTGTTACAGAAATAACCAATTCATGCTACCATTACATTACATACGGGATATCATTGTGTCCTACAATCGTAGCACATCAGCCATTTCTAATACGTTTTTTCCGGGACACAACTGTCCATGGAGAGACTGCCCCAACCAAAGTGGGACAGGTGGTGACCTTAGTCGCTGCTCCTATGTCGGTGCGGCGCGCTGACATGCGGCTGTACACCTTCTCTGAGTGTAAACACTGACAGTGCATTGCGGGACGGCGGTCTTATGCGTATCCTTTGCTCCTTGGACGGGTACACTTATGCCTTCGTGGCTTCTATTTGCTTCTCCGTTAATTTGGGACGGGGACTATGTTGCGTACTGTACGTGCGTTTCATTCTGCACGGGACCTGGCTGCTGCCATTACTATTGTGGGCGGGCCGTGGCTGTCAGCACATTAGGTTGCTCACCTCATGCCGGCTTAGACACGCCTCCAGACGCATCCTACCTGGGCTCGCTCACGTACACTACGCACGTGTCTGTGATTCCGGTGCACTCTCATTAATATGTATATGGCGCTACTGCGCCGGATATTCCATGCACCGCCGGCGCAGGCCTTACGCCGGCCTTGCGCCGAGCTTCATGAATCCCGGGGAATAAACATGAACTAAAAGTCTGGGACTATTTTATCTCAAAAGAAGTGGAAGAATACAAAATAAAACAAACAGAAACCTGCATAACAACAACACAACATAACATAATACTAACGCCATTGTATAGTACCAATAACCCACAGCTGGGTGTGGATAATACTGAATATTCCCACACCCAGCCGTGGGTCATTGCTATAATATCATCTGCAAATAAAGCCAGCTTTTCTGGAGTACCATACCAATTACATCCTTATATTTCTGAGTCCCCATTTTCTTTGCCAATGGCTCTAAATATAAAGCAAATAAAAATGGGGAAAGAGGACACCCCGGCTTATTTAATCTGTTCAAATACAACTTATCTGAGAGGAACTCTCTAGTCCGTAATGTATTTTATTACAAAGTAATCAAGTTACAGGAACAGGATAGCATTCTTAGTAAGGAATACAGTGCTTGGCATACAGCATTATAATAGTTGTCTACCAATGGATTTAACTTTTAGGGAAAAAACTTACAGAGGTGTGAATTGCCTCAATGATATCCCCACTGTACAGTGAGTTTACATGTTATATCACCAAGGGATTAGTACTGGAAAGAAAACATTTAGAAAAATGTGTGCATCTGTGAAGATGAAGATGCAGTAAAGAGACCATTCCATAGTAGACAACCATTTACTACAGTGTGGCAGTGTTTTCACACTGTATGCCAACGTAGAATATAATTAACCAGGAATTTATTTGTAGTGCATGGAGTACCATGATTATACTCAACTGGGAAAAAGATAAACTAATCAAAACTGACTGATTTCAGGCACAGCCCGGGTGAAAATATTTTCACAGTTGATACAAAAATGTAGAATGTTATTAGGATAAGTACAGAGATTAAGACAATAGAAGAAGTTTGAAGTTAATATAACAGAGAATAAGTACTGCCACATATATCTAACTAAGGTTCAGTCAAAAATTACTAATGTCTGCATTATGTATAGTATAATTCACAAGTAGTGGGAAAGCAGACAGAGGTAAAGCAAGGCCAGAGAAAGGAAAAAGAAATGTCATAGAACTTAGGTGGCAAAGTCTTGGAAGTAGGAAGTACACCGGGCTTGTTTTGACAGGTACATTTAAAATTCCCCTCTGAATTTAGAGTGGTGGTTATTTCCTGTTAGGTCTATTGAGAGAGATGCTGAAGTAGGGCAGCAATGAAAAAAAATGGTTTAGCACAGCGGAGGTTAGTTCTAAGAGTTTTGACAGTGGGAGGTGTTTGTGAATAATGCCTTAGTTTAAAAGAAGGCTTTTTTCATAGAGTTTGGCTGACAGTTTTGAGACTTAATAATGTACAGATATTCTTTATTTATTGATTTGTCCTCTGAGTGACTGATGCATATCCTATTCATTTTGTACTGGAGTCTGCTGCAGTGTACAGAAAATGTGCCTACCCACCATTACATCATCACAAAGCAGGGCCCGAGCTCACAAATTCAGGAAGTAATTGAACAGCTGTTCAGCATACAGAAAATACAAACAGCTTTATTCAGCTTAATAAATACACTTCCACTGAAGTAACTAAAAATAAATCTGCATATTTTAGCATCAAAAATCTCACTTTACATAATGTGAATATATGTACAGCAAAAAGAAATGGTAGAGAAAACATTTGCACATGATCTTTAATATGTGAGTCAGTAATTCAGTTGATCGACTATCTGTCGTCATTAACAGCTGATGATGAGCAGGTATTCCAGGCAGAGGTCTCAGAGAATTCTCTAGAATATGCATTTACCTTTACGTATGGGCTCATGGATTGGCAAGAGTCAATGTTGTTTAAAGAACTGCTAATACACACACGTGTGTGTGTGTGTGTGTGTGTGTGTGTGTGTGTGTGTGTGTGTGTGTGTGTGTGTGTGTGTGTGTGTGTTTATATGCATATATACATATACATATATGGACTTAAAATAATTTTTTCATCATGGTGAAATTTGTACCTAAAGAGTTTATTTGCATGCCACTGATATTTAGGTTTGATTCTGATCTGTTATGATTTTCACACAAGAGATGATGAATGGACCCTGTGTAAAACATTGATTTAATAGGTGATATTTACTTCCTTTGTTTCATGATGAGTGAAATAAAGATATATTTTGCAGGGTGACTTCATCTTTTTATATCTAAATGGAGACATACTAATTAATGAAGGTATTATGGCCTGTGCAAAGAAAGGCTATATTGTAGTTATATTTCCACTGGAATTACTTAAGAGCTTGTTAATTATTTGTCTTGCTGGTTTAGGTTATATCGAATGATATTTACATTTTCCTTATCTGATTGACAGGGAATATATTATATACATATTTCTTTATTTTGTGAATTGAATTTGTAGTGTATACAGTCCCTCTGGTAAAGGTGTTTTCAAAGATAATGCCCTCTAAAGTAATACTTGAAGAAAAGTGCTAGTTGCTGCATTTAATATACACTCAGTTGGGCAATATACCAGGTTAAGAGTATTCTGCTGTCATAGACAGGGTCATCTACATGTAAGTACTTTGCAAACTTTTGGTGTTCATCTGTAACAGAGTGACCAGAGAATGTTATACTAGATTTGGTGATAGCTTTCTGTGACTTTGGCCATCTGATGGGTGCTTCAGATTAATAATGCTTACAAATTATATGTCTTATGACATACTGAATGTTTGTTGGGTGACTGAGAAGTACCTGTAGAAATGAAGAAGATATGAGACTTTCTTGTTTAGCTAATTACCTGTACAAGGTTTAGACTTCAATTTGGAAGACTGTGTGTGCTATAAGGTTGGAAGTTTTAAAATAATATTGCAACTAATTGGGTTTTCTGATATATATAATTGATTTTATGGAGCTTAAGCATGGATACTTGGTCTCAGAAGGGCTTTTAGAGTTTATTAGCCCTTGCCATGATCGGGGAGCCATACATTCTCCTACATGGGTGTGGACTGAATGGATGCACACACACACACACACACACACACACGCACGCACGCACACACACACACACACACACACACGCACACACACACACAAAATGACTTTAACAGAAATTTATATCATTTTAGTTTATACACATTCTATGCTCTGCATTCTAGGTCAGAATTTTTCTAAGTAGTGGCATATCCATGTGAGGAATAAACACGTGTCTTACACTTGCATAGGTGGTGATGTAGGAAACATGAGACTTCCTTATACAGTTTGCATCATTCATCTTTCTCTTTGGTTCTTCAAGCTTGTATTTCCTACAGAGTGCATACTAATGGTAGGCAAATAGCTGTGCTAGAACACCAGTAGATCCAAAAGTGTATGTTCTGGCATAGAAAACAACAGGCATATGTACTTACATGTACTAAACCAAGAAAAACAAGCTTCAGGCTGGGAAAACAATCCACAGTAATCCAAAAAGTAGCTGGGATAAATACCAGTGGAACTTGTAGAAATAAGTACTTTAGTAGGTCAGTAGAAACAAGAGCTTTCGCTCGGCTTAAGTACCGAGCTTTCTCAAGTTAAAATAGGACTAAGACTACTAACAGCAACATTAAATAATCCCTTCCCAGTCACATAGTTAGTTAATTAGCCACAAATTTAAGTTAATTAACCACAAAATTAAATGTGGTGCCTGCAAACAATGCAATGCTATTTTTAATACCCCAAGTATATATATTGCTTCAAGGAACTTTCTTTTCAACCCCAAGATTTTCACAAACTGTGGGAGCAAAGGGGTGGTTTATTTAGGGTTTTGCATCACTTGCACCAGTTTCTACATAGGCAAAACGAAAGGCCGCTTAGGCAAAGAATCTATGAGCACTTGTATGATGTTTCTAAACAAAAAGAATCAAATGCTTTGTATAAGCATTCTCTCTTATGTAATAATTTTGAATTTAGATTCTTAGTCCTGGAACAAGTATTCCCTGATGCCAGGGGTGGAGACTGGGAAACTAGTTTAGAATACAGAGAGCTCCTTTGGCAACTCAAGTTGGATGCAAGTAGACCCCCGGGTTTGAATGAGAGTATTA
Organism: Protopterus annectens; assembly: GCF_019279795.1. Classification (NCBI taxonomy): domain Eukaryota; kingdom Metazoa; phylum Chordata; order Ceratodontiformes; family Protopteridae; genus Protopterus; species Protopterus annectens. The sequence goes on along the minus strand of NC_056727.1, from coordinate 708,120,089 downwards.
ACATTAGTAGTGTTCTTAAATTTAGAAGGGCACATTTATAGTTTTTTATGTGCACACACTGTTCAAGGTACATTATTGACTGTTTATGATTCTTGTGTCACAATATGACACATTTATTACATTAACACACATATTTATTATGAACTTTTTAAAGCTACACTAGTTTTTCACATTTATGATCTGTGGAAATGTATTTTATTTTATATTACACTGTTTTTATACTATGCTGTTTCAAATCCATTATATTTATGTATACTTTTAGAAAATCTAGCTATATGCTTTTAGCTGAAATTGTTTCCTTAAATGTGTGCTTTATAATTTTGTGGTTAATTAACTTTAAATTTGTGGCTAATTAACTAACCATGTGACTGGGAAGGGATTATTTAATGTTGCTGTTAGTAGTCTTAGTCCTATTTTAACTTGAGAAAGCTCGGTACTTAGCCGAGCGAAAGCGCTTGTTTCTACTGACCTTATTAAAGTACTTATTTCTACAAGTTCCACTGGTATTTATCCCAGCTACTTTTTGGATTACTGTGGATTGTTTTCCCAGCCTGAAGCTTGTTTTTCTTGGTTTGGTTCCTTGTTTCCTTTGACCTACATGTACTACCATATAATATACCCTAGTATTACTTTTCTTATCCATAATAATAAAGTCTGTCAAGAATGTTAATAGCTGACCTAGCAATAGAAGATGAAAATACATATTTCTCTTGTAGAAGAAAGAATAATCCTAATGTCAGAAAAGATATTAACTAACTTTTCTACACTGTAATAACAATAATATCAGAAACTTCTTAGAACCTGGACATGCTGCACCTCAGAAAATCCAAATCCCATCGAGCTACGCGCTCGAGAGACTTGAACCTCAGCACTGAAATAAATAGGACATGCTGGAGGGACAGATTCATAACCCAGAGGCTCCCTTCACTCTGGAATAAAATCTCAGTCCAGGTTAGGCAGAGTCCCTCATTGACTCTCTTCAAGAGGAATCTTGATGAGTGGATGGGAGATCATAGGTTTACCCCGGGTATCACTTCTGTGTCACTGTTAGACAGAGGCACAGTATACTAACCTCGAAAAAGGGCATAGCAAAATAAATTTAAAATGGGTGGCGAAAGCCAAACACATTCTGGCTAGGCTTATAAATGCCCTAGGGCAGATAGCCTAGTATGAACCTATGAACCTCAGAAGTAACAGTGTGAGAACCTATTCTCAAGCCTCAAGGATCTTTTAAGTACCATACATTAATGTGCTATCTTTTCGGGGAAGGTTCACTATAACAGTAAATTGTAACATCTGGTTAGATTCTCAAACAGTTCCAGAATTTCTGGAAGGTGGAAAGTTAGTGATAAAGTCATCCCAGATAGAAATGATACATAACCTTTAAAAGACTACTGATAGATAAGATGTAAGCCCATATAAGGGAAGATAAATAGAATTGTATGTTAAGTATTTATGTATAATGAATATTATAAGTTCAGAAGCATTTTGAAACATTCCTAGGTGGAAGATTTTATGTATCTTGTAATCCTTTTGAAAAGATATATCACAAACACTTTCAAAATAGAATAGATTTAAAAACAAAGTATGCAGAGAAAAACTGAGATTTTCTGCAGTACAGAGAAACTAGAAATGTTTTCACAAAGGTGAACATCTAAATCAATGTCCTTGGTTTAAGTTAAAGATAGTTTTTTAAGCAAAGAGGCTTGAAACATAAGAGAAAATGATGAAAGGCATGGAAAATTGTAGGTTTCTTACACATGCAAAGTTACTAGTTTGTTATTAGCTAATGCTCTCGGTGGGAGACAAGAAGTCTATAGGTGCAGACAGTTGGCCATGGGAAGTCTGTACGTTATATTCTGAGTAAAATTTTCAAAGATTCTTTCATGTATCTACAAAGTTGTTAGTTATATATTTTTTTCCACTGCTGACAGCTTTTACTTGGAGACAAGCTGTCTGCAGGTTCATAGGTAGGTACTAGGCTATCTGCCCGAGGGCATTTATAAGCTTAGCCAGAGTGTGTCAGCTTTTGCCGCCCCATTGATTAATTAACTGAGCCTATGTCAAGAAGAGCAAATGAAGTGATCCCAGGGGTGTATTTTCTGTTACCCATCCACTCGGCAAGGTTTCTCTTGAAGAGTGTTAGTGAGGGGCTCTGCCTAATGTAGTTAGGAATTTTGTTCCAAAGCATGGGGAGACTCTGTGACATGAATCTATCCCTCCAGCATGTTCTATTTATTGTTGTGGTGAAGTTTAGCTCACTAGAGCGAGTGGCTCGCAGTGACTTGGATTTCTTTAGGTGGAGCATGTCCATCAGTTCTGAGTTGGACATTGCTTTGTAAGTCAGGCAGAGATCACCTCTGAGTAAGCGATATGCCACTGAGTACAGCTGGAGTTTTTCCAGTAAGGCTGCATAGCACATATGTTTGAGACCAGTAATCCTCTTTGTGAGGTACTTTTGTGGTCTTTCCAGCTGTTGGAAGTGTCTTGTGAGATACATCCCAAATGGGGCATTGTACTCTATGATGGGTCTGATGAGTGACGAGCAGAGGGGCACTATAACCTCTCTATTTCTAGATGCGAACCCTTTAGTAATTAGATGGGCTACATAGAAGGATTTCCTAACTACTTTGGCAATATGATTGTCAAAGGAGAGATTACTATTTACCTGGGTCCCCAGATCTCTTATTACCTCTTCTGTATTAAGGGGGCTGCCACCTATGTGGTAATTCATGGGTGTTTTGTTTTTCCCAAACGGGATGACTATGCATTTTTTGGCATTTAGCTTGAGACCATGACTTTGACACCAGGTGTCCGTCTCAGTAAGGCCCTTTTGGAGAATGTCTGTGTCAGCCAGAGAGTCGGTTATGGCTCCCAGTTTGCAGTCATCGGCTAACTTGGTTAGCCATAGTCCTCCTGTGTTTGCCTGTACTTCTGAGAAGTATATGCCGAACAGTAGGGGTCCCAGGACCGAGCCTTGTGGGACACCAGTTGTGACTGGTTTAGATTCGGACCTGGAGCCCGCTATTCTTACCGTGTAAGTTCTGTCTGTAAACCAGTTGGCAACCCATCTCATGACATAGAGGGTTATGTTCAGGCTGGTGAGTTTTTCTATAATTCCCGAGTGGGGAATGGTGTCAAAAGCCTTGACAAGGTCAAGGTAGGCTGTGTGAACTACCTTCCCCTCATCTATGGCCTTGGTGACTGTCTCAAAGAAGTCAACCAGGTTTAGTAGGCATGATCTGCCTTTAACAAAGCCGAACTGGGTCGGGTCAAGTGAAAGCAATTAGTCTTGAGAGTTCTGAGCATGCTTTCTGATAGGAGTGTAACATTTAAAGACACCATGGCAAGAAAAAATGAAAAATAAAGTCTGTCATTGTGGGAAGCAAATAAGAAATAGTAGCTTCCTTAGCCACCTTAATACTTCAGTGCACAATTCAGTTTATGTAATTTAAGGGTAAGCGGTGTGATTTTTCTAAGGGATAAAAGTTCATATTTATTGAAATCAGACATGCAAGTTTCACACATTGGATGGGAGTAGAGATAACAAAAGAGCAAATAGCAATTAGTGTAAGTGGGAACACAGGCTTTAATATGTGCTTTAGCAAGGGGAATCTTAATTTTCAGATTAGGTTGTCCCTGTGGAGGCAGCCATCAATTTGGGGCAACTGCTCCTATCTGGTGGGGTAAACTTGCATTTGTTCTAATTTAAAGGGGGAAGGGGGTTCTGAAAATTCCTTTTTTGTTGATGTTGCTTGAGGTTTTTCAGTGAAGCAAAAATTCTTGAAAAATCTAAAATAGATTCAAATGGAGAGTAAAATCAAATGTACTGAATATTATATTCATAAAGTTACAGAAAGTATTAAAATAACTAAGTATAACAGAAATGGTGAAAGGAGATTTTTACCTGTATATATGACTATTTACCAAAATGGAGGATAAGTATGGATATAGAAAAATAGGCAAGAGGATGCTGGAATTTATTGGAGAAAAGTGGCAAAAGAATAAAGGCATTGGGAACAAAGAATTAGAGTGGAAAATGTAATAGAATAGGATAAAGACAAGCAGATGTTTAGACTGTGGCTTAGATTCCCTATCAGGGATAGATAACAGAGTATAGTCAAAGAGCAGATAGAAAGGAATTTGGGAGTGCTAAGTAAAAGACTAACACTGGCAGTGTTTGGAGTTGAGTCTAGAACAGACACTGCTGTTAAAAAAGGATAATTAATAGGACATATAAAATATTGCATGATAGCAATAAGACCTCAAGTCACCCTGGAAAGACCCACTAGTCAGGTGGAACTAACCTATCAGCAAAAGATAAATAAGTAAATTGTTTCTCTATGCAGACTTAAGATTATTTTTTTCTCAGGTATATGACACAAGTGTGGTGGGGAAGAAAAATATAATTGGGAACATTTTTTATGAATATAATCAACTTGCAGTATTTTAGAAACTTCCCTACATAGTAATTTGTTAGAAAAGTTGGGAGAGAGTCGTTGTAAGCAAGGAAATTATTCTTTTGAGCTGGGATTTGCCTACATAGTAAGACCTTATTAAGTTTAATGCTATTAACTGACACAAGAGCAGTTACTACAAAATGGAAATTAAAACTTAAACCAACCATAATTGAAGTAGTAAATATCGTAATGGAAATAAAAGAACTAGAAGTGGGATCTTTAGAAAAGAGAAGGAGCAAATTATATAGACACAAATGGAATTTGTGGGAAAAATACATGCAGAATAATATTCAGGGGAACAAGTGAAGTTTAAGTGAAAGCAAGACTTGAGCAGTTTAGACAGTGGAGTGAATGAAAATTGTTAAAAAGAAAATATGTATACGGCGTGACAATAATAATGAAAAATGTTACTATGGTTTGTTTTATGTTCTATCATTGCAGGTACACTGATGTCATTTAAAATGTGGTAATTTAATGAATATTTTCTTATTTAAAATATTCTGAATTCATGTTAGATTTATATTTTGGTCTGCCATCATATGTACTAAGTAATTAATAGCTCTAATGGCCAGAGTACTAAAGAGTATATTTTTACTGCACCTGTCCAGCAACATCCCTTCCCTGTTAAATGAAAGTACCCCAACAGACAAACATATCTAATCAGAAGTAGTGGAAGGTTAAACTAAACTTTATGGATTAACTTTCAAGTAATAAGATAAATCTGAACTGTCCTCAGGATACTTACACATGAGATCTACAGACGAGCAGAGTTTGTACCATTTTAATTTCTCCAAGTCTTTTGGATTTCTAATGCCATGACAGGAATATGGACCCCATTCCTAAAGTATGATTAAAGTTCTTGAAATTAGCATTGTTTCAGTCTTCAATATTAGCCAAAAGTGTTCTTCCCAGCACCAGTAATGTGCCCAGAGCTGACTCCTTCTGCAATTCACATAGAGTTACATGTATCGGTAGAATATCCAAATAAGACTGTAAATTCTTTTTTATGAGGCCTACTGCTCCTACTACTACTATTGGAACTGCCTGGATCTCCTTCTTCCACATTGCCCTTGTTATTCCCTCCAAATCCTAATATTCTATGATTTTTTGTCTCTCTGTATGTTTGTTTGTGTCTTTTGGCTTTTCCCAGTTAGGGGTCGCCACAGCGGAACTCCGGTCCGCTAATGATTGGCAGTAGATTTTTACATACTGGCTTGCCGGGCCTAATGCACAACCTTCAATGAAGGAATGCCCATTCATGCATGTCGCTACACAGAAGACGCTCTAACTGTTTTGTCTCTCTGTATGTAAGACACTATAATCACTGGTGTAGAAATTTCAGTGATCAATTTTGCCTTCTTTTCATGGACTACTATATCTATTTTTTTTCCAACTATTTTTTGAACTGTTGATAATGGGTAGTCCCATGTGATATAAACTTCATCATTCTCTACAATGCTTTATTGCTTATGTTTCCAATGCTTCTCAGCTACTTCAGTATTACAATGTTTGCACAATCCCCAGTGCAACAATCTTGCCACATTATTATGCCTTTCAGTATGCGGGCCCTCTACCATTAATGTATCACACACAGCAACAAGATGTGCAACTGTTTCCAGTTCTGTTTTATACAAGAAAAAATCTCCAAACCAGGTATCAGCACTCGATAAAACCAATAAGTAAAAAAACAGTGCCAGAAAACGTTCGTACTCCTTCCCAGCAGTTTATTAAAGCAATGATGAACACAAATCAAATAAAACACAATTCTAATGTTAACGCTTTTTAAAAACAAATATCAAGCTGCGTTTTCGTCCTTGCATATAGGACTTCATCAGACAACACTTTAATTAATTAATACGTTTATATAATGAAAGAAATCAATCTACTTGTATAAACTATCCATTCACCTTACTTGATTATTTAAATCTTCCTATCACATTAGAGAATCTCATAAATATTAATGCCTTTCAGGGTAATGCGTAAAAAACACAGATTCATGAAATGTTTACTCACATTTACACATGTCAAAAACTATCTTAAAATATCTTCATAAATAGTTTATAATATATAAAAATACAATAATTAATTTATACATTCATTAATAAATAATCATATAAATATTTATTTAAATAAAAATTATTTAAAAATATACATATATAAAAACATCTGTGTTTTTTACGCATTACCCTGAAAGGCATTAATATTTATGAGATTCTCTAATGTGATAGGAAGATTTAAATAATCAAGTAAGGTGAATGGATAGTTTATACAAGTAGATTGATTTCTTTCATTATATAAACGTATTAATTAATTAAAGTGTTGTCTGATGAAGTCCTATATGCAAGGACGAAAACGCAGCTTGATATTTGTTTTTAAAAAGCGTTAACATTAGAATTGTGTTTTATTTGATTTGTGTTCATCATTGCTTTAATAAACTGCTGGGAAGGAGTACGAACGTTTTCTGGCACTGTTTTTTTACTTATTGTTTTATACAAGACTTATTTGTCTCTTTCTCCACCATGTTCAATGGACTTTGTAAACCAATGTATATATATATATATATATATATATAGTCTACTATCCGGCGCCACCAATATTAACCTTTCATCTTTTGGTTTAAATTCACCTTTCCTTAACCATTCCTGCATCAACTCCTGATTGATATGAGGTTGTTTCTGGAGTTTTCTGTAGTTGCAACTATATTTCTGTCTTTTCCATATTTCTTGTCTTCTCATCTGATCCTTCTCCTTATATTCTTTCTTTTAGTTTTTTGCACATATAGTTGTTACCTGATTTTTGTCTACTTCTGGTTTGGTTTCTATTCCATCTTGACATCAATATGCTTCTGCTAAACTAAGCAGGGAAGTCATCTTCTTAGACCTGTCCTCTTCATGATTCAAAACTTTCATTATGTTTGGATCTGATAAGGCCAGCAGCTATCTATACAGTCCTACAATTGCAGACCTATACATATAGTCAATTTCGAGGAGGCCTATACCTCCTTCAGAATAAAGAATATATAATCTTGGTATACACTTTGAAGCATTTTTCTTATTTTCCTGTCCAACTGATCCAATATATTTTGGGGCTAGTCAATCACCCAAAACTATAAGTTAGAACAGGAAGATCAAATTGGTTTATAGCTTGGACTTTGTTCATAGGTGTCAGAGCTGTTTTCAGTATTAATTTTAGTCTTTTAAAATATTCCTCACCGTGTTTTGTTTGCATTTGTTCATGTTTTATTGTCTGTCATTTAACAGTTCCCAAATATTTATATACTCCCTCCTGGTCAAGTTCCATTATATCAAATTCCTGTCCCAGACTCATATTTTTTGTGCTGTAGCTTTCCTGCTTTAAATGTTACTTCTGCAAATGTATCAAGACCAAATGATGATTTTTATATCATCTGAGAAAGTTTTGACCACTTCCAGTTGTGTTTTCAGCTCATCTGATGAACTATACAGTTTTAAATCATCCACAAAAAGAAGATGAGAAGCCTTTTACCTTTGTTGTTTTCTGGGAACCAAATTGTAACCATGACCTAATCTATTAAGTAGACAGATTAATGGGTTAAGACCAAGACAAAACAGCAACAGTGATGAAGAGTCACGCTGGAATATCCCCCTTTAAATTGTTATCTCTGGTATAATAATTTGTCCTTTATCATGGTTTAGTAGTTGGCTACTGTTTCATGGTCACTGTAATGTAAATGATCAATGTAGGGTGTATCTTATACATCAGTAAGCACTCCTTTATCCATGAATATGGAATGCTGTCAAATGCTTTTTTGTAATCTATCCATGCCATACTTAGATCCTTCCCCTTTTTCCAATTCTCCACTATGACTTTATTTGACAGAAAATGATCCTTTGGTCCATATGACTTTCTTTTGTTACCCTTTTACTCTATTGCCATGGTTGAGTTTTCTTCCAAATGACTACAGACTCTGTCAGCAAGAATTCCAGTATATAGTTTTTCCTGTTGTTAATCAGGTTGATGTCTGTTCGGGGTCTGCATATAAGTAGTTCTTGCTCAGGGCTAAATCTTTGTGTAAAGATGTTAATACTTTAGCTAGAAGTTAGGCACTGCATCTGGGCCTTCATTTTGTTTCAATTTCTCTGACCATTACTTCATTCCTTTTCATATCTTGCACATTTAAACTTCTTGCTGTTTATTTTACTTCTTCAGTCCATTCAGAATCTTTATTATGTTCCACAGGATCTTCATAGATATTTCTCCAAAATGTTTCTATTTCTTCTTTTTTGGTGGTGTTTCTGTTTGTTTTGCTTTGTTTCTCAATTCTTTATAAAACTTTTTTGGGTCATCAACAGATGTATTATTTTGTACTGTTCCTCTATATTTATCTGCATATCTTCTAATTTTTTTCTGCTTGAGACAATATCTTTAGTTACTTGTTTATAGTAGTGTACAATAGACCCTGGTCTGCTGTAATACTGCACATTGCTTTTATCACATCTTTCTTTCTAAGTATTTTTGTTGATCTGTTCTCTCTTCTATATTTTTCTGACAGTGACACTTCTTATCGTAATTGCTTTTCAGTTTTCTCTATTCAATACTTGCATGATGGCATTTGATTTCTTCCCTTCATTTTCCTTATTGCCCTGAATTTTTGTGGAAAGACTTTATCTGTTATTAATTTTTCTTATCTTTTGTATTGTAAAATTTTTCATATCCAGATACCTTTGCTTGTATTTCTCTTCAAATATCTTTGGAGCTGCTTTTTTGTATCAGTTTGGCTTTCTCCATTGCATAAATATTACACCATATCAGATCTCTCCTTCTTTCCCATGCCCATGTTTGTTTTTTATAGCTTTCAAAAATGTCTAGGTTTTGTTGTTTAAATTTTTGAACTTCCTTATTTTCTTCTTTTTCCAAACAGTCCAGGGTTTCTTGGTCTATATAATGTTTTTCGTTAATCTGTTGCATTAATAAACACAAATTTGCATTTGAAGCTTTTGACAATTTTTCTTATCCAAGTATTTTTTCTTTCCTCGAATTTCTCTCTTAATCTTTCTGAATATCTTCTGTCTGGAAATTCAGGGCTTCTTTCATAATAGTAACAATACATAATTTCTTTCTTATCCTGAGTGGTCCACCCTATCATCTTTATGGCTCTTTTTTGGCCTGTCAGTTTCTGTGTTTTTTTGTGGACTACTATTTCCTTCCATGACAGGGGGCCTTCCTCCCCCCGAGCCTGGCCTAACTTCATTGTAGGAATATTTCTGTGTCTTGATGATTCTACACTGTCATTTCTTTCAGTCCTGGCACCAGTACACCTACCAGGATTGGGTACTTTTTTATCCTGGAACTTGTGCACCCAGCTGCCTTTTTTATTTGTTTAAGCTACTTCTGCCATGATATATGCTATATAAAATACAGTCTATATATCAGTGCTGTCTTGGTGAGATTTTGTAAAAACAGGGTCCACCTCATGAAGGCACTCACCAATACTTGAGAATGAATTCAGTTCCAGCAATGGTACTCTCCTTAGCTTGTTGATTTTATCATCTCTCCATCTGTACTCCTGTGTGCCTGCGTGTTCATATTTATAGTGCTATAAATCTTGAAAGTTAAGAGGAATCCTGCCCACAGGTTCAGTAAGTTTAACATCACTAAATAGCTTTTCCTAGAAAATATTTCTGGTGAAGGCTAGTATAAAAACTCTCTCATATTAACTATTGTTTCATGAAGGGGTTATTTGTCAGATGGAAACTGAGACAGTTGTGACAAGGATTCCATATGATCAGATTGAATAAAATGAGCTGAATTTTACTGTGTAGAATAAAATAATCTTTTCCATCAAAGGTAACAGAAGAAAGGCTCTCCGTTTAGACTTTAGGTATTGTATCTGTTTTTAGTACTGGTAAAATCTTTCTTTAATGTAAAAAAATACCAGCTGAACAACAGGCAAATCGCAGCCAAAGGAGCACAGATAAGAACAATAAAAGGACACTTTACTGGTACAATAACAATAACACAGACATAATCTTTCACAACTATCTCCTAGCATTTCTTCAGGTGTTTAAAAATACTACACAAATTAGAATGATGATAATAACCTCGTGACACATAGTGAACTCAATTAGCAAAAGCGTTTCTAAAAACATTTGATGACATTAATATTCAATATATTCTTAAGAACAGGCTTTATACTAGTAAAACAATTTAACTCATCCAATAATATTCCTGCATTTCAGTATGTATTATCAAATCACCTCATTTTCTGGTGTCTCCCAAATCTAGTACTTGAATGTGCCATAGATATCTAATCTTACCATCTGATTGGCTGTGTGTAATGTTTTCCTTTGAGACCCTCTATTTATGGTTTGTAGACTATTTTTATTATGTGTGGTGCCTTCAGATGTGTCTGTATAGATGGAAGGCACACAATTATTCATAGTAAGACTCAAAATATTGACCAAAGGGACATCTTCAACTGGCATTACTGTGACTACTAACACTGTTTTATAATTTTCTAGCCACTGACATGTTGGGTCTACCCAATGGCTAGTGTTGCTCCTATGGATGTCAACTCTTTATGGAGATGGAATTCTGATTATTACTGTCCACTTTTGCTGACAGTATTTCTATGCTTCCACCATTGCACAGAGTGGACTTGACTATCACATCATTGTGGAGCTTCTGTGACAATGCATGTCTTCCATCATGCAAGCATCACTGTAGAGATGTGCTGTTCTGCTCACCCTTTTGGTAATCTTTGTTTACGCCAATATTTCCTTCCTATTACAGTTTGGATTGTGATGGTCTCCTGTCAACTTAATGTTGTTATGTCGTGCTTTCTCGGATGCCATGTGTGAGGAATGGTGGACATATGCAGGTTACATAAGTGAGGATATTTATGATTGTTAATAAGTGATGGCTCCTTTGCCAGAAGCACTGTGCAACCTTCTGCCCATTGCAGGCGCACACATACAGCATCATATTTTCCATGCAGCCAGCCAGTACAGAGGCACTGCCCTTTTCAAGACAAGACTCGTTTACATGCTCATGCCAAGTGACATTTATAGATTCCAAAGAAATTATCAGGTTCTCCCTGAATGCCTACTCTTTCAGCAACAGCTGAGCTGCTGATGTTTGTATGTTATATGTTGCTTTCCTTGTATGAAGTCATGGAATGGCATGCTTGTGTTTGGTTGCAGTTTCCATACTCTGCTAGCTTGTAAACATGCTTGATGTGATCTTCTGTGTGATTCTTCTCCTGAGTGGACAGATGTTAACCTTGTGGACATGGCTTACTCCCAACAGCATGGCCATTTATTCAGCACTCAGGTTGCTTCTCAGACTGGACACAGTATAGTACTCTACATTCCAGACTTCACTGACACTACCTTGGTGTGTGCAGTGACTGTAAAGGGGCATGGTTCTGCATCAAGCCATATCATATGCAGGGTGACAAGTGTCTTCTTTTAGAAAATTCAGTGCACATTGTTAACAACTACATGTTATGATAGTGTGTCTGTGTATTTTAGGCAGAATTGCACCTTTGCACTGTGTTTCATGATCCTGTGTACACTTGCATTGCATGTTTTGCTGCAGTTTTCAAGATGTATTATTATCAGTTTTGCCTGGTACCTCTGTAGGTCTTTGACTGAATGTTGTTGTTCTTTATAGTGTGGCTGAAGTTGTGTTTTCTAGCCTCATCACCTGGCCTAAGTGTACTTCCATGTTCTTAATCTTATTACATACTACATGCTAACACTTATTTCTATGCAGATAATTTGCCAATGGCTAGATGATGAAGATGATGATGATTATTATTTTTATTATTATGACTCCTGTTGGTCTTTTATTCCTGATAGAGTTTGTCATTATTTCCGGTCTGCTCTTTCTGCTAGTAAAATGCTAACTTCAAAGGTAGGTTTGGCTTTTGGTGTGCTGTTGCAAACTTCTAAGACCAGCTGAAAATTATTCAGTGCATTTCACCTTAGCACACAGGTATCTTCTCATTATGTTTTACTGCTGTACTCTCCAAGGATGTGGTTCAATGAGTTACTTTTACTTGCTTTCTGAGCAAAGCAGTCTATTGCACTTGGCTTTAAACCGATACGTTGTCCATATTCTGTGCATTGTTTAGCATTAACATTGCTTGTTAGTTTAAAATATCAAAGCTAAGTAATACTGTTAAATTGAAATAGTAAATTACCAGAAAAAGAATGCATTTAATATACGCTGGGGCTATGGCTTCTACTGGTTTAAGCTCTATATAGTAAATTATTTTTTTTTTATCAGGGGATTCCTTTTTATTAGGATTGCTACCCTTTCCAAGTGTATCTTTAAAATGTGACTCATTTCCATTAAATATAATAGCCATGTCAAAATGTTAAGTAAATTAACTAGAGCTCTTGCAAAAAAGACCTTGCTCCAAATAAAAAATGGCTGCCTCAAAATAAATACTCCTGATTTACAACAACAACGTGTTATTAAGTTAGACATCTGTACTGAATAAACTGTCTCTAATCTGGCGTGTAATGTCACCTTGGATAAAAGGAATTGAAAAACCACTTTATTTAAATATTTGTGATTCTGGTTTGACCTCTAAATCAGCTTTTCGTATATATATATATATATATATATATATATATATATATATATATATAGTGAGAGAGAGAGAGAGGGCATACATTTAAACCTTTGCCAACAAATCAAAGCATCTCACATTATTGCTGAATTTCTCTCTCTAGAGGCATACCTGTCCTTAAGTAGTGATTTTTTCATGCTGCATTAGGCATACAGCCATCACTTAATGGCATTAGCTTCATGACTGATACACACAGACTACAAGTGCAAACAAGATAAGGAAGTCAACCACACTGTACCATCACAGAGTGCCACTGCAAAACCACAAACCACATAGGTCAGTTGTTAATTGCTAGCAGAACAAAAGTGCCTCTAAACTTAAATAACTTTAAAGATCACATGCAACAACTACAGTCTATTGCTATTTTAACTGGATTTAACAGTTTGCATTCATTAGAACTTGTGTAATACCACTGTAGTAACAAAAGGTATTAGAACTTTTGTAATACCACTGTAGTAACAAAAGGTATTTGAAATGATATCATTGGTCTTTACAGAGGGAGAAACATACCAGGAAAGACAATTATGGAATATGTAGCTTTAAACATTAAATAACTGATGATTATAACATAAACTAATGCCACCAGGTTCCCATCAGTACTAATACATTTAAACACATGCATTAAAGTTCTTGGTTAAAGATATTACTTATATATATTTACAGACGATGCATATGACAGGCAGATATACTAAAATCACAGACCCACACGTGTTTGTATCCTTATAACAACATGCACCATGTGAAATAGGTTGTCTTCTCTTTTCCAGAATTCTCTTACAGTTCCATCACAGAAACTTTATAGGAGCAAAGGTTTTCTATGTATCTAGACCTCAGCATTTAGAATAGACTACTCACCAATAGGAGATGTTATGAAGAAGTACCCACTTGCACAAATGCGCTAACACCTGTTTATTTTTTCTAAAGTTTCTTTCATCCATGTTAACCCACCATGGATGCCAAGCCTTGTTCCAAGTATCTGCTCACCACTGCTTTTAGAAAGCTTAGCTGAATGCATATATTCATGTGTTGCAGTATAGAACAGTAAACACAATACCTGTAAAGTTCATAAGTTGAGTTTTTATTAAATAATTGTTTAGTCACAGTATGAGCTTACATGAATTATTCAGATATAACATTGTTGTTGTTTGTCTTTCGGCTTTTCCCTGTTAGGGGTCGCCACAGCGGAACTCCAGTCTGCTAATAATTGGCAGTAGATTTTCATGAACGCCGAGGTGCCAGCTCGACATTCAACCTTCAACGAAGGCACGCCCATTTACACATGTCTTTCGAACGCCCACCCAACCGCGGGGAGGACATGTAGACTCCACAAAGAAGGCACTCCCTGCACTCCAGCCGAGAATCGAACCTCTTGCTGTGAGGCAACAATGCTACCGCTGCACCACCGTGGATGTCATAACTAACTATAACATTGATAACATAATTCAGCCACAAATAAGTTAAATCAACACATATCATTAACTATATGGCTAAAGGTAGTATGTGCATATTAATCACATTATCATACCACTGCAAACCAACAGCTACTAGAATTGAAGACTGAAAATCATGCACCTTATTCCAGAGCATCTGTCAGTTATTCAACAGTTCTTAACCATCATCATCAATTCCTTTTCTCCTATTTTCTACATGGGGTCAGGGTGTCATGCTAACTTTCTCCAGATTCAGTGTTACTGCCCTACCTTCTTCAACAGTCATGCTTGACTGTTATGAGTCTTATCTCACAAAATCCATCTAGCTCTTTTCCAGACATACTCATTTTCTCCTGCTTCTTTGTGTAGCTCCCAAATCATCTTTACCCAATCATCTTCTGCTTTCCTTCACATATGCACAAACCATTGTAATCTGCTCTCTGTGACGTTCTCTGCAGTTTGAGCTATTTTGGCTTTTGCTCTAATGTCCTCATTCCTTAATCTGTCCCTCAGTGTGCATCCTACCACCTGTCTCAGACACTTATTCTCCATCACTTCTAGCTTCCTCAACTACCCTGCCTTCACTTTCAGGTTTCTGTACCATACAGTCGTACTGTCACACCACTGTTTTGCACATCTTACTTTTCAGCTTCTTTGACAATCTTTTGTCACACACTAGCCTTGACACTCTGTGCCAGTAGGCAGCAGCCCCTCTGATTCTGGCTTTGACATCCTCATTCAGACTTTCATTCTCCTTAATCACCTCTCCCTGATAGTTTGACGCTATTACCCTTTTACACTATTTTCCCTTCTTTCTCAATTTTCAGCTGCTTCTGATTTCCCCCATTTGCTGCCATGACAACTACCTTGTCTGTACTCAGTTTCATCATCTATGACTTCAGTTTTTCATTCCATGCCTCTGTCATTTGCTGAAGTTCTAGTTCAGAGTCTGTTTGTAATACCACATCATATTAACAGTTCCTAGATGTAACATGCAATAGCCCATATCTTTACTAAATGTCTCAGACAATGTCATATGCTGCCACAACACATACACAAATAAATAACAACTAAAGTATAACATGCAGGGAGATGCACCATCTGCACACACTATTTAATATAATCAACTCTGAAGTCACTGCCTTATGAGTGAAAGAGACATTTCTTCTACAGTAGAGACATCCCTCACCAGACTACCCTCTTTACCCAGTGATGAAATACAGAGCTATTCAAATGCCATTTTGACCACAGGGAGCTGATGAACTCAAATGCAGCCAAACCACACTGGCAACAGACATGATGCATTCTCACAAAAGTATGACTTCAGAGAATTTGTATAAATGTGATCTTAGCATAACTGTTATTTTCACCATGAAATATTTATCCATATTTGTTTTAAATTTTATTCATGAGGTATTTTGACATTTCTTAATTTTGATTTCAGATCATAACACTTTGTACAGGATACATATGAACTCTACTTTCCTGATGGCTACACTGTTGTAGGATGCAATGCAATGAGGAGAAACCTAGTGTTGTCAGTGTCAGTGGCCAGCTGATCAACACTCCAAGCATCATAATTTGAAAATTGCCTGCTTATAGAATGGTGATTAGACTAGTATAAGGTGAGGCTGTTTTTTTACTTTTCCTTTGAATTTGTTCAACCTTGTAGTTTATATATATATATATATATATATATATATATATATATACATATATATATATATATATATATACATATATATATATATATATATATATATACATATATATATATATATATATATATACACACACACACACACACACACACATATATATACACACACACACACACACACACATATATATATATATATATATATATATATATATATATATATATATATATATATATATTTGCTTTTGTTAACCAGGAAAGTCCACTAGGCTGGTGTAAGCCCATTTTCAGTGGAGGCCCAGGGAGAAAAGCTCCAAATATAATATACATGATAAGAATGTGTTTAGAAAGTTACTTACAGCATATAAGAATATATAGGAGTAACGGCATGAGAATCAGAAATAACCTTGACAATATATGGCTATAAATTATGGAAGACTTGGATACATAGCAAGGTATTCAGTTTATCAGAGTTTAACAGAAGAACAGAAGATAATAATCTACACATACACAATGTTGTTCATAATAGACTATGTAACAACACCAATATATATATGTATATATATATATATTTTTTTTTTTTTTTTACCATGTGAGGCAAGGTGAGGTACACTGTGCATTTCAAGGGTAAACACTTAATTAGGAAGAGTGATGAAGAGTATGGGTAGCTGAAAGATGAGTCAGGAATAAGGTTACAGAGGAGTTAGGAAGAGAGATGAAGATAGATACACTGTTAGAAACGCCTTGTGTTCTGACTGAAGAGTACTCTAAAACAATCTGGAAATTTATTGCTGATAAGTATAATTCTTGGCACTTTAACTTTTCAGAGTTCTGCATTGTCTCAGTTTTTGCCTGACTGAATTATTTTATACATTTGCTGGCATTGCTTTTTCTTTCTGATCTCTTCTGAAACTGGTTCCCCCTTATTTCTGTGCTGGTGTTAAAGTTTATAAAGCTGGTCCAACAGCTTTTTTGTTATCTAATTGCTTCAAGGCTTGCTGATTTAAAATAGCCCCCTGTTTGTAAATTCCTGCATACACAGTTAGAAACTCCTTGTGTTCTGACTGAGGAGTGCTCTCAAACAATCTGGAAATATATCACTAATAAGTATAATTTTTGGCACTTTAACTTTTCAGAGTTCTGCATTGTCTTAATTTTTGCCTGACTGAATTATTTTATATATTTGTTAACTGAATTATTTTATATGTTTGCTGGCATTGGTTTTTTGTTTCTAATCTGTTCTGAAACTGGTTCCCCCCTATTCCTGTGGTGGTGTTAAAGTTTATAAAATTGGTCCAACAGCTTTTTTGTTCTCTGATTCCTTCAAGGCTTGCTGATTTAAAATAGCCCCTGTTTGTAAATTCCTGCATACACAGTTAGAAACTCCTGGTGTTCTGACCAAGGAGTGCTCTCAAACAATCTGGAAATATATCGCTAAGTATAATTTTTGGCACTTTAACTTTTCGGAGTTCTGCATTTATTTTTGCCTGACTGAATTATTTTATATATTTGCTGACTGAGATGTTTTA
The DNA here is from genome assembly GCF_019279795.1 of Protopterus annectens. NCBI lineage: Eukaryota > Metazoa > Chordata > Ceratodontiformes > Protopteridae > Protopterus > Protopterus annectens. The sequence goes on along the minus strand of NC_056727.1, from coordinate 708,102,390 downwards.
TATATTTGCTTGTATTGTTTTTTTGTTTCTGATCTCTTCTGAAACTGGTTTTCTCCCACCTACCCTGTTCCTATGGTGTTTGTTATAGTTGGTGACTTTGCAGTTGCCTGCCCCTACTGTAAATTTTATCTGGGGCACTCCTCTCAGTCTAGTGTTCATTCTACCTAATACAGAGAGAACATTTGAGAAGGCCAACCCACTTAGGTTCTTAACCTTGAATTATTTTCTGCTCCTCCTTCCTCCCCTTGCACTTTACTAACAAAAAAATCTCCTTTTGTTCTGACTGAATGTGCTTCTCAGCTGATAAGTATATTTTTGGGCACTTTTTAACTGTTCAGAGTTGAATAAAACAACAATTGAATTTAGTTCAGAAAACATTTCAGATAAATTGCATTTATTTAAACTGTATTTGCTTTAATACTGCTACACACTCAAGTGTGCTAGCTTGCACTGCACTCAAATTGTTTTTAGTGCTGTTTTAGATGCTTCCTAAAAAAAAATCTAAGCTTCTTTCCTGCCTTTCATGTAACTAGTCTAGTCCAGATACAGATTTGCTGTATCTTAGACTGTTGGTAATCCTCTGAGCCCCCACAGCCTTTTTGTGTTGGAGGGAAGCCTTCTAGCTTATCAGTGGGAGTGCTAAGCACTAGGTAGCCTATCTACTACAAGAGGAGTGGTTTATGGCCCAGAAATTGTAGTTTATTGGTTGTTTGGGCAGTTTTTCCATCTCTTTCAACTTTCTGGTTTAGAAGCCTGCGTTTGAGCTTGTTTCCTGCTGTTCCTGTAACTAGTCTATTCCAGATACAGATTTGCTGTATCCAGGACTGTTGGTAAGCTTCTGAGCCCCCCAAGCTGTTCTGTATTGGAGGGAAGCCTTCTAGTTTATCAGTGGGAGTGGTAAGCACTAGGTAGCCTATCTACCACAAGAGAAGTGGTTTTGGCCCAGAAATTGTAGTTTATTGCCCATTTGGGCAGTTTTTCCATCTCTTTCTACTCTCTGGTCTATAAGCATGTGTTTGCACCTGTCTTTCATGTAACTAGTCTAGTCCAGATACAGATTTGCTGTATTCAGGACTGTTGGTAAGCTTCTGAGCAGTGTCAAAGTCTGCTCTTTAATTTTTCCCTTAGATCCGCTAGTTCTCTCCTCTCTTGCACTTTTACTAGCTTATTAGTTTAACACTTTACCAGACTTATTGTGGCAATTATTATAGCACACAAAAGTGCTACAGCGCTAGACGTGCTACAAGAAAACAGCTCCAGTATTTATTAATGCCCCCCCCTCCAGGCATGCCTAAAGGTTAGTTCCCTGTGCTTTCTCCTATTAAGCTGGTGAACTTGGGCATCCTGAAGCAATGTAGCAACTGCCTCATGTACACTGACAACTCTCTCCTCTTACCTCACAACACTTAGACTTGTGAGAGATGCACTTATATATCCAATTTGGAAGCCATGCACTCTCCAGCCAAGACTGGCATAGCTGGTCAAGAGGAGAAGGTCAACACTTGCACCACACCACATGGAACACATAGCCCTCCAGAATGCACACCAGCACTTCCTTCACATAAAAACACAAACCACGCACCCACCTTTGAGGAGGCTCTCAATAAAAATCTACCCAAACAACTGAGACCTCCAAGGCAGAAATGGACCCGACCACCACAACCATCACTAATCACGAGACACATAACACTCCTAAACAGTGTGCCACTCAACCAAAGCCCCTAAGGCAAAACAACATGCCCAACACACTAGTCATAGTTGACTCAGTAGTGAGGCACACTGATGTCCCACTCACTAGGTTGAATAAGGAGAAAGTAACATTCAGCTGCCTGTCAGGTGCCAGGATCCACCACATAATGCACACACTCAGGTCCCTCAACAACAGGTACAAATATGACTCTGTCATTGTACATGTGGGTGTGAATGACCTGAGACGTACCTCCCTGGGCTACATGAAAAGAGACATGGAGGAGCTCTTAGAGTATGTAGCCCAGGCAGGTATGAGCCTAGCCCTGAGCAGCATCCTACCATCACCCAGAATGATACCACAATACAAGCAGAAAAAGATTGATTGCAACAATTGGCTAAGTTTCTGGTGTCATTCTAAGAGGATCCAGTCTCTGTCCAACTGGGATGACATGACTGACATACCTCAATGCTTTGCCAGATATGGCCTGCATCTGTCACTCCTGGGCTTCTGGATACTGGCCAAGGCTCTTGCCACCCCTATAGTGCCTTTTTAGGCAGTGTTCCAAAGACCAGATTACCACCATAACAGCTACAAACAAATGCAATCTGAGAGTCATGCTGCTCAACGCTAGAAGTTTAAATCTCAAAATGCACTCACTCGAAGCACTCCTTAAAATGGAGAATACTGACATTTGTGCTGTAACACAGACCTGGTTCAAGGCAGCAGAAAGCACCCCTGCACTACCAGGCTAAAACTCATTCCACACCTTTCGGCGCCAAAACTTGGACCAAAGCTCCAAAGGCGGTGGTGTTTCCATATTCATAAAGGATGCACACACCTCCAGACTAGTAGCCCAACATAACCCATCTGAGATAGTTCAGGTGCAGCTAACATTGGGTAAGACAGCGATTCAGGTCGTAGCCTGCTATAGGTCCCCAACCATGTCCCAAGACTCACACTCCATGTTCCTAAGCATCCTGGAGAATATTAGGGTCCAACCTAACACTCTCATACTGCGCGACTTCAACTACCCCTCCATTAACTGGAAAAACTACTCATGTACCAGTACACTTGCCCAATGCTTTCTGGAATTCATTAATTCCAATGCTCTGGACCAGCTCGTTCTTACCCCCAATAGAGGTAGCAACATCCTTAACCTGATCATTACTAACATGGGCGACCATTGCTCTACACCAATAGTCAACTCCTCACTGGTTAGATATGACCACAAACTAATCACCTTGGAAATCCACATCCCTCCCACCCCCCCAGCCCCACAAAGGTAACCACCATGAAAAATTTCTCCAAAGCTAACTTTGAGCTCCTAAAAACAGAGGTGGCTAACTTCACAGCACCCATGCAAATGGAGAATAGTTGCATGACCACCGAATCATACACCAATGCACTGTACAAACACGTACACGAATGCATGGATCTCGCCATACCCAATAGAACCAAGATGCTCTCTGCAAAAAAAGGAAGCCAATCTGATGGTCCCCTGCAATAAACAAACTCTACAACAGAAGGAGGAAACTGATGCAGAATAAGATAAAGTCACAAGACTGGAAAAACTCCCTTATCAGCCTCAACAAAAGGTTGAGATCCGTCATCAAATCATCTAAAGCTAGCTATGAAAACAGAATTGCAGCAGATAGTAAAGACAACCACAAGGCCTTCTATAGTTATGTAAAGAATCTCCATGGCAATACCCAGATTTGCTCTTAGCTACTGCACAATGGTACCACCTATACTGAGCCAATAGATATTGCCAATATACTGGCCGAGAAATTCAGTGCTTTACTCCCCCCCCCCCAAGGGCCAATCACAACACCAGTAGATTGCCAGGCACCCAGTATTACTGCCACACAGGTTAAAACATCACTGTCCAAGGCCAAGAATACAGCTTCTATGGGACCTGACAATATCCCTGGCTGTGTTCTACATGAACTATAGAGTGAACTGGCACCTCACCAGTGTGCCCTGTTCAATCACAGCCTCACCTCAGGCTTTTTCCCCTACCGAATGGCACACTGCTACAGTCATCCCTCTCCACAAAGGAGGAGCAACTACAGACCCTGGGAATTATCACCCAATTAGCCTGATGAGTCTGATATGCAAAGCTATGGAACGCATCATCATGGATCTAATAAACAAGGATATAGGGAATCTGCAAACTCTGGATCCTACACAGTTTGGTTTTGTGAAGGGTAGATCATGCCTGCTTAACTCAGTCAACTTCTTTCAGGCAGTCACCAGAGCTGTGGATGAAGGCAAGGTGGTTCATACAGCCTACCTTGATCTAACCAAGGCCTTTGATACCATTCCACACTCAGGAATCATAGAAAAACTCACTAAGCTAGGCATCAACCCCTAAATCACTAGGTGGGTTGCAAACTGGCACACAGACAGAACCCACAGTGTGAAAGTAGCTCACTCCAAGTTAGACTGCTGATCAGTCACAAGTGGAGTCCCACAGGGTTTGGTCCTGGGTCCTCTCCTGTTTGGTATCTACTTCTCTGAAGTCCAGACCAACACGAAGGGACTCTGGCTGACAATGTTTGCAGACAATTGCAAGTTGGGAGCTATTATTAACTCCCCAAGTGATGTTGACATCCTACAGAAAGGCCTCAATGAGACCAACAACTGGTGTCAAAACCATGGCCTTAGGCTCAATGCCAAAAAAAGTGTCATCATCCCCCTTGGGAAAAAACCCGCTTCCCTTGAATTACCACATTGATGGTAGTCCACTGAACATAGACGGCGTTATAAGAGATCTGGGAACACAGGTTAACAGGAACCTCTCTTTTGACCACCACATCACCACTGTGGTCAGAAAGTCCTTCTATGTGACACATCTCATTACTAAGGGTTTTGCATCCAGGAAGAAAGAGGTCATTGTCTCCCTCTACTCTTCCCTCATTAGGCCAATCATGGAGTACAATGCCCCAATTGGCATGTACCCCACTAGACACCTGCAACAACTGTAGAGGCCACAAAAGTACCTCACAAGGAGGATCCTAGGCTTTAATAACTTGTCCTATATGGACAGACTCAAAAAACTCCAACTATTCTCTGTCTCATATCGCCTACTTAGAGGCGATCTCTGCTTGACTTACAAAGCCATGTCTGACACAGCTCTGTTAGAAATGCTACATCTAAAGAAATCCCAATCCCTCCACACCACACACTCCAGAGACCTCAACCTCATTACCACAATCAACAGAACATGCTGGAGGGACAGGTTCATAACCCAGAGACTGCCCATGCTATGGAATAGACTTCCCATACATGTCAAGCAGGGCACCTCACTGGCCTTCAACAGAAATCTTGATGAGTGGATGGGAAATAGAAAATTCACCCTGGGGATCACTCCAGTGGCTCTACTTGACAGAGGCACTAGGAACTAAGGTCGGGTGGCACGATGCCAGGATAATCTTATGGGCTAGGCTTGTAAAGACTCCAGGGCCATTAGCCTAGTACACACCTATGAACCTATGAACCTAAGAGTATGGGTATCTGAGAGATGAGTCAGGAATCAGGTTACAGAGGAATTGGAGATAGTGCATGGGCATAGCCAGTGAGAGGAGAGATATTGGTGAAGTAATTTTTTGAAGGAGGGGCACTATCAATGGTGCAGAGAGGAGGTGGAAGGGCATTCCAGAGTTTAGCTACAGTGAAAGGGTAGAGGTATTGGCCTGCAGGGAGTTTTGGTCTCTTAACTTGGATAAGTGATTGATTTTCAGTTCTTAGAGGTCGGTTTGGTTGATAAAGAGTCAGTAGTGAAGCAAGGGCTGGGCATTTGGAGGACTTATAGATAAGTTTGTGTGCTGTGGATAGTTATATGTATGTGAGGTACTGTGAAAGTTCTAGCCAGTCAGGGATTGTAATGAGTGGCAGTGATGCGAAGAATGCTTTGCCCTAGTCACAAACTTAGCGATTTTGTTATAGCAGCTATCCATTTTAGTTTTTAATGAGGATTGGATGTTTGTCAGAATGGGGGCACCATAGAGGAGAGAAGGCAGGAGAAAAGTTAGCGTGAGTGTTTTTCTAGTAGAGTAGTTTAGAAAGTGTTTATGTCAATAGAGGGTACCAAGTTTTTGATGCATTTTATTGATGTTGTTGTGGATGTGTTGGTCGAAAGTTAAGTTGTCATCTAAGGTTACACCAAGTAACTTCGTATGGGAAACTACCTCTAAGGCAGTCTTGTTGGAGGAGTAAATGATGAATTCTGATTTATTAATAGTGGTAGTTATTTTGGGTGTAAAGAGCAGGAGTTTGGTTTTATTTGGGTTGAGGGCGAGGTGATTATTTGTCATCCAGGTTTCGGTAATGGAGAAGGTATTCTGGGTGATGGTCAGAAGTTTTGGTTTCAGAGGTACCAGAGCAAATAATAGTAGAGTCATCTGCGTATTGAACTACAGATGCATGAGAGAGAGCAGAGTGAAAGTCGTTAATGAAAATGCTAAACAGCAGGGTCCTAAAATGGATCCTTATGGAACTCTGGTGGAAGTAATGAGAAAAGGTGAGAAGGAGTGTAACCATTTGGTGGATTGTTGTCTGTTTGTGAGGTAACTGGTAAACCAGTTAAGGATGGGAGTGGACAAGCCTAGGAGTGAGAGCTTGGAAAGAAGGAGAGAATGGGAGATGGTGTCAAAAGCCTTGGAGAGATCAAGAAAGAGTGCAGAGACAGGCTTAGCATCATTTCAATTGTGGTTAACAGTGTCTAGGGTGGATAGGACAGCAGTTATAATACTGTGGCCAGGACGGAAGCCATGCTGAGTGGGGGAAAGTAGTTGGTTTTGGGATAGATAATTCATAAGTTGAATTTGAATACATTTTTCCCTTCTTTTAGAAATAGGGGATAGAATGGCTATAGGGTGGAAATTTGAGATTTCTGAATTATTACCACCTTTGTGTAAGGGTATGATGTAGGCTTTCTTCCAAATGGCTGGTGCATAGGATTGTTGAATAGATCTGTTTATGAGAATACGTATGGAGTAGCTGATGGATTTGGCTGACATCTGTAGGTATTCTGGGGGTAAACTATCTGGGGCAGTGCTACCAGGTTTGAGTTTTGGCAGGAGGTTAGTAATAGTGGAAGTGGGAATAGGAGAGAAAGAGAAAGTCTGGGGAGAAGGGTTTTCTGGGGAGTGGTGTGTTGCTATGGGGTTGCTGTTATGAACAGTTTATGGAAAGGTGGAAGCAATTCTAGATATAGTGTCTATAAAGTAGGAATTGAAGAGGGTAGCTAATTCAGAAGGGGTTTTGTCAGGGTTTGGGCAAGGGTTGCTTTTGGTGCCAGGGTTTAATAGAGTGGAGACTGAATTCCAGAAACATTTTGGGTTATAGTTGTGGTCTCGTTTTGGAGATGGAGGTAGTATTGTTTTTTGTCTTTAATAACTAGATGCTTTAGTTGATGGTGGAGTTGTTTGAATAACTGGAGATTGATGGGGTTTTTAATATTCTGCCATTTTTTCCATGCTCTGTCTCTAGTATTCATAAGGTTTTTTTTGTTTCTCTAGAAAGCCAGATTGTGTGATTTGTTTTTATTCTCTTGTTCTGGGGGGGGGGGGGGGGGGGGCATTCTATTGAGTATACTGAGGAATGTTGAGTTGAAAAATTCAACTGCTTCATCTAGAGACAAATATTTTAGAGTGCTACAATTAATTTTACTTAATGTATCATTGAAGCTTGTTGGGTTGATATTAGCTACCACTCTGAAGGGTTTGTATTGGTGATCGTGTTATGTTGAGGAAGTGGCCCATGTTATACAGGCGGGCAGGTGGTCACTGATATTGCAGGATAGAGTTCCTGCTGATGTAATTTTGTTGGGGTTGGATACTAAAATCCAGTCAAGTGTGGTACCACTGTTATTATTGTTGCTAGGCCTGGTTATACTAGTAATGAGCTGAGTGAAGTTAAAGAGGTTAATGGCAACATTTGGAGAAGGAGTTGTATGATCTAGCCAGTTTATGTTGACATCCTCTAGAATTATAGTTTCATTGTGGATATTGTTTGAGGTCCAGACTAATATTTCTTCTAGTATAGGAACATTGTTGCCAGGTGGGATATAAATGACTATCAAGCACAGACTTTTGAAATCATTCATATATATGTGTGGATTATGTGATATTTCATCATAGGTTCGTTTTAAAGACAGAGAAATCAGATGATTAAATTGATAAAAAACTACATCTGACAAATTGCATTTGATTGAAAAGTCATTTCACTGAAAATTCTGTACAGTAAAAAGTCTATTGACGGTACTACTGGTGTCATTTTTTTGATTTTTAGGAGTTGTAAGGGAAGTAATTTAAAAGATTTTGTGCGGGTTGGCAATGGGTACCTCCATGTTGTAACCCCCAAATCTGAAGATGTTTGTACTTGTGCTCTAGCACTGATTCACTGTGTGTGGAATTTTTTTTATTCTGTGGGTATGTGACCAAGAAGTCAGAGTATATCATTTCAGAGAGTGTGTGTGTGTGTGTGGGGGGGGGGGGGGTACTGAAAAAAAGCTTTTTACACTATATGTTGCAGAATGTTATAAATTAAATGACTTTTCTCTCAAATGTACATTCAGTAAAATATAGTTTTGATCATTGTATCCCCTGATCACACATACATTGATCTACTGACTGATGTACATAAGATCAAAATAAGATTGAGAAAACGCATTGACAGTAAAACATCTATGCTCCAAGACATATTCTCACAGTCTGCAAATAAAAAATAAAAATAAAAAACAATCATTTTTTGCAGGGGGATGCTATACCTCTAATGGACAAACTTGGAGATCACACAATACCAGGGAAAGGCCAAATAGCAAACTTGGACCAATGTCAATTAGCTTTCCTGTCAACCAAATACAACAGGCAGGAAAGCTATCAAATTAACTACCAGCTGACCAAAAAAAAACTGAGCTGACTAAAAAGATATGTTTATGTGGCACTTAGAGCATGCCTGCCATTGAATTGAGCACTCCTCTGCAGGCTTTCAAGGACCTGTGGCCAGCTTGTGCATTTCCTTTGCTCATCAGATATGCTCCCTCTGGGGAAAAACCTTTCACATATTATTCTTAATATTTAATTTTACTTTACTGTTGAGGAAAGCATGTTTTAAGCTAGGAATATGTGTTTTTATTGACTGTCGTGGGACTTTGCTGTACTTTTACACTGAAGCACGTGTTTGTGTTTGGCAGTTTAAAAGTTGATTTAAACATCCTAAATACAGTTTTTCTTTTAAGAAACTGTGTTGAAATTAATTTGAGCGGACAGTAAAGTGTATTACAATGCTTTTTACTGTATTTTCATTGGGAAAACTGACTTTATACTACTTTTAAAATTTAACAGCTTCTGCTGCTTAGCTACTCCAGGAAAGAAACACCATTTTCTGACAGCCTTTGCTACCACAGCAGGCTAGCAATTTACCTCAGCTGCAGGCTGGTGACACTACAGCACTACAGTGGCCAAAGCTGGTTCCTCAGAACAGTCATCATTTTCCCCCGATCCCTCTAATGTTGCCCATACAGCCACTATGGACCGAGGGTTAGCCACATCCTCTGTGGCTGTTGAGGTCCCCTCATTGAGCAAGAGAGAGCCATTTACTTAGCTAGAATGTTGTGCCCATCCCTAGGGAAGCTGTTTCTGCCATTAATAAGCCTGTTCTTCCTTTCCTATCAAAGAAAAACAGAAAACTAAACATTTATCTTCTCCTGCACCAGTTCCAATGGACAGGAGTAGTTTATTATGTCTAGCTCAGGTTCTTGTACAAGCTACTGATACTTCTTATCAGGTGATTTCTGATAAGAGAAAAAGGAATGCCTCATTTCGTAAAGACATCCAATTAACTGAATCTGAAGAAGAATGCAATTGGACACATAAAGATTTTTCTCCTCAGATTTCTAATTCATACACTGAGGAGGGCATTTTATCAGAATCTCCCTGTCAAGGATTATCTTTCTCTGAAACTATTTCCGAAATGTATCAGTGTTTCCAGTAGGAGAACATTGAGGTTTCTTAATCCCTCAAAAAATATTATGGGCTGTTACAACTGAAATTCTCAGACTACCCTCTCACACCCAAGAGCTGCCATCATTGGAGGATGTCACAGGCTGTGGTTTCCCTGATAGCCATCCTACTGCTCCTAAGAAAACAGATAGAATGTACAAAGTTCCTCGGTCTTTCAAATTTCTGCACACTCCTTCTAGGCCTAACCCAGCATTTACAGCTTTAGTTAATCTAACTGCTGCCAGACATTTTGTGATTTTAATCATTCCCTTTCTGACAAGAATGGTAAAAAAGTGTATGCCTCTGCAACTTTATAATTTTGAATTGTCAGGCTCATATGTTAAAGTTTTTTTCTGCCTAATTGTGAAAGTATGAGGAATGTTTTATCTACACTCCTGTGAAGAAAATCTGCTTTGTGTTTCTTCTATTTCTAAGGTCACTTCTCATTGTTTAAAGTGTGTTTATGACTGTGTAGATATTATATCAAGGGCAGTGGTTACTGTGTTGAGGTGATGTGTATGCATTCTCAGAACCTCTCAGAGGATGTAAAAATGAATTTTTTAAATTCACATTTGGATAGAGATTTAGTTTTCAGACTGTACTGCGGTGGTTATTAAAAATTGTGATGAGATGGGTAAGCTGATACAGGAGAATCTCTCTATTTTTTCTGTACTCCTCTCATAAAATTTCTAAAGGATTTTCTGCTATCTTATCCAGTTTTGGCAAGAAGGAAAACAAACACTCTCAGCATAATGGTGCCAGGCAGACATTTAAAAAGCAATAACAGGATGGTTCCAAAAAGGACAGTTAAATAAGTAAGAATGACTATGTAAAGGACCTTGCCCCCTCCTCCCACCCACCCTGTTAGTCCGTTAGCCCTTCCAGAAAGTCAGAATCTCCATTTCTCTCTTTGGCAGCAGACTGATTCAGGGGAATTGCCTCTGAGACTAATTCAGCAAGGTTACAGATGGCAATGAGAAGAAATCCATCCTTTCCAGGGAATTATTCCACATCTATCAGAAAAATCTCCTCTGTTCACTCCTGTCCTACAGCACATTTACTTAGGAAGAGGATTTTATTCAAGAATGTTCCTGGTACTAAAGAAGAAATGCCTGGAGACCAGTTCTGGACCCTTCATTCCCAAACCAGCATGTGATAGAGCCCAAGTTCAAAATGTTTTCACCTCACAACCTGTTGTCCCTTCTTCCTCATTTGAGCTTTTTTGGTAACCTTAGATTTAAAATATGCCAATTATCACATTCCTATCCATCCAGACTTCAGACAATTAAAAAGGTTTTATGTGCCTGCATCACATCATCAGTTCTCTGCCTTGCCTTACCTTCAACTGATTACCTGGATGATAGGATCTTAATTTCCTTTAAGCACTTGTTTGCTGAGAATATGCAACATATATTAATAAAGGCAAAACAGTCTGCTACTAGAAAATCATATATTATCAAAAAGAAAGGGTTTTCTAGTGGTGCCAACAATATAATATAATCAGCAGCTATTCAAGGTGTCTTTCTATTGGTTTACAATATTTATGAGAGTTACTTTCCTATAGCTTGTCTTACTCCTATATCAAGGTTCATTTGTCAGACATTTTAGCATGTCTTCTCTCACGACAAACTCCAAAATCCAAAAGATGAACAACTAGCAGTCAAGTAAACCAGTATTTCAGCATGTCTCCCCATGAATACACTCTTTCAAGGCATTCTCCCAGATAATTCCTTCAAAGTGCTATATTAATTATTGTCCACAACTTCTCTTCTGGTTGATACAAATATGCCTGACCTGTAGATAAAACGAAAGGGACTACAAATATTTTCACCGCGTGTATCTTACTCTCCATAGCTATAAATAGGAGCATCCAGTTTCTATGATGTTGAATTATTTTTTGCTCAGTCTCTTCCCAAACATCCTTAGCTACCATAACAGAAGCCTGTTTAATCCATACTCCTAAATACTTCATCTTATCGCATCTCCTCCATAAATATGGGTATTGGTGAACCAATTCATGTTTGGACATACAGTTTATGGATATAGTCTTTGTTTTATCTTCATTCATTCTATATCCTCAAAACACTTGAAACTTTCTCAAAATCTTCCACAACACTAAGAAATCCCTTTTCTGGATTTATTAGGTACAAAATAACATCATCTGTAAATAAAGCCAACTTTTCTTGACTACTATACCAATTACATTATTGAATTTCCGAGTCCCTTATTTTCTTTGTCAAAGGCTCTAAATATAAAGCAAATAAAAAAGGGGAAAGAGGACACCCCTGCCTGGTTCCTCTGTTCAAACACAAATTATCAGAGAGGATCCCTCCCACTTTAATTTTTGCCTCTGATCCTTTGCATAGCCTCCTAATTATTCTTATTATTGTATCAGGGAATACAAGTGCTTCCATTGCACTGCTCATAAAATTCCAGCTTACTTTGTTGAATTCTTTCTCTGCATCAAGGCAAACTTCTTAACATACCCCATCCCAATAAAAATCCATGACACACAGGGACACAATTGGATTGGGTTGCACAGCTAGGCTTTTAAAGGCCCTGGTGGTCATTAGCCTAGTATTTACCTATGAACATATGAAGCTATAAGTTACAGTACCCACCTATAAGTATTCTTCCCTACTAAAAGCTGATTATTTCTCTCAAAAATTTCTTAAGATTCCATAATAGTAGATTTTGATGGAATATAAATACATGATAGCATAATCTTTATCCACTGCCAATAGCCCCTCATTACCACAAATCTACCGTTATTGTCTTTTTTCCCTTTTCTATCACTATTGTAGCCCCTCTATCGATCAGTATTATTATGCCCCTTTCCCTTTGTCCTTGATATTTTGTGGAATATCCATCTTGAACTCCTTTTTTTTGTCAAATTCATATACTCATTTCTTTCCAAATGCATCTCCTTCGATATTGATATTTGTTCACTGCCTTTCTTAATATAATTTAATACTCTTTCCTTTTTTGTGTAAACCCATGAGGCCATTAACATTCCAAGATAATATTTATTGTATAGTCATGATAAAAATCTATTCTTCCCACAATATACATGACAGTTTTTAATTTGTATTTCCAACTTTTGTCTTATATACAAACATTAGTGTTCGACAGGCTGATCTTTTATACAGTTGTTTCTTCTCATCTCTGTTTGAACCTATGTCACATTCTTCAAGACTTTTTGTTTTAATGAAACCCCTCAAACAAAGAAAACTAGATACATTTTCAGAATATCACTATCCCTGTTAACTTAAAACAAACACAAAAAATATGTACATCGTCAAAAAATGAAGTTTAGCCCTCCATATAGGAAAATTTGTCCAAGATCAACAGCTGCACTCACAGGCAAAACCTAACCTAAAATTAAGGTCAGCCCAGACTAAAGCACATGTTACAGGCCTGTGTTCCCAGTTAAACTGATTGGTATCTTTTTTTTTCTTATCTCTATTCCCCTCTCAGATGTGAACAACATCTTGTATACTTTCAGAAAACATTAACTGTTAGCCCTAAGAAAAAAAAAGCACTGGCTATCTTTAAATAAAATTAAATTGCACACTGCTGTATTAAGTGCATTAAAGTCTTCAGGCTGCTTAGGCTGCTATCACTTATTCACTTCCCATAATTTCCAATTTATTTTTCACTGAACTGCTTGCCATTGTACCTTTACATTTTACATTTCCTTCAGTAAAGAATTCTCAGAACTCTCAAGATCAATTGTTTGCACCTGTAAACAGCTCATCTCCATGTAAAAGTAGTCAGCAAGGAGGAAAAAAAGACAGCCAACATTGTTGCAGATACATGAAGAAAGCTTTGTATATTTCACTAAAAACAGAATGTACAACTGTCTTCAGCTAGCTACAGACTTCTTGACTCCCACTGAAAACATTTGATGATTAAAAAATACAAGCTAATATATTTGCAGATGCAAGTAACTTAGCATTTTCATGGCTTTTATTATTTTGTCTTATTTTTCAAGTCTACTTCCTTACAAAGACTTGTTTATAGCTTAAACCAAGGGCATTAATCTACACATCTTGCCTTGTAAAAATAAGATATATTATCTTCATTCTACATGCAGTATAATCATTGCATTTTTACACCCCACCCCAGCAGCCCAAGATTACATCATATTAAATTAATCTTACTTCTCTCCAGCCTTTCTGTCCTTGTTATACTATAAAGCCTATATTTCATACAACTAAAAAAGTACTTGTCTGGTTTAATATCTTTAACACACAAAACACTCACTGAAATGACTATCCCCCCATTTAAATACCCCTGACACATATTATACTGCTTTACTACATAGCATGCAGTTCATAACATGAAATGCTTTACACAAATGCTAACAAAAACAAAAATTGTTTTATGTACAATTATTTTTTATTCCTGTTAATGTCCTTCTAAACATTAATGACATAAAGTTGGGTATATGCTTTATAGTCAATCCAAAAATTTAACTAAGTAAGCAAAATCCAATCTTTCTCAGCCCCTTTTTCTTTTAAAGCCATATTTCACAAATGTAACTGATGTTTTATACTCTACAATTTATTCACTAATGTTAGTGCTGCTGTTTTTTATTCTGTTCATCTCCATCTCCCAACCCCAGACTCTAATTCAAGTCCTGGGTACTCCAGATTCTTCTAGTCAAGTCATGTGTTTTTTCTGTCTCTCAAGCATTTTCCTTTGGTGCACTGGAAAAGATTTCACTAGCACATCTCTCTATAAGCGTTATTGATAGAAGAATGAGAAACATGATTCCCTTCTGTTTCTTGGCTCACTTTCTGTTGGATAACTTTTTTATTTCATCTTTAGCCTGTTCTGTGTCAAAAAATGTCTTTTATCCTCCAGGAAAAAATATTCTAAAAACAACTGAATATAGCAGATTGAATCTCACACCTGCCTCTTGAAATTCCTTGATTGCTAGATCAAATGTGCTTCTCTTCTTTCTGGTGTATAGTAAATAATCACTTTCCCACAAATACTCTGTTTTCTCCAATTTGTAATACTTCTCCTTCTGTCACAATTTTGTCAGAATTATATCTTTCTGCCGATATAACTGCGTCTTTACTAATATAGGTCTTGGCTGCTTTCTCATGAGCACATTTGGAGCAAGCACTCAATATGGCCTTTCAGTTAACAAATCCTGCTGTGGAATGCCAATCCATTTGCTTATTTATGCTTTCATAAATTAATACAGTCTGTTCCTTCCAATTTCTCTGTTACAGCAGAACATCTCAGGTTTTCTCTGCATGCAAGTCTTCTAAATCTACCATTTTTTGAAAAGCATTTCTTGAGATGCTTCATATTCAGCCAGCCTATTTCATCCTCTGATTTTTTGCACTTTTATCAGCTCAATGTTTCATTTAATTTAATGATATTTGAGTACATTTGATTTATTTTTCCTGTTAATCATAGGAAGCCATCTCTTGTACCAAAGTTGAAGCTTGAAAAGCCTTTTGGTTGAACAGCTGCAGAATTCTTCCCAGACAGTATTTTCTCTTTACCTTTTGTGATAGATTTTCTTTCTGGTTCTCCACATTTCTTCTTTGCTGGCATACAGGAAGTGTACTTACTAGCCAGTAACAGATTTTTTTTTTGCCAAAATATAATTTCACTGGCTGTTATTTCTCAGTTTCTGCATTTAAACTGGGGAGATGAAATTAAGCTCTTGATCAGTGTGCAGCCATCTTGGAAACTGTCCTAGTGTTAAATACCCTCATGAAGATCTTTAACATCAAAGAACAAATGCAGATAAATCACAAAAGGATCTCATTAGGATTTTGCATGGTGTTTCTTTTTGATAAGAATCCTGGGAACTTCCAGGTATAAAAAGACCAGACAGCCAGTACTGATTTCAGCTTTGTACTAACTATTAGATTTCAATGGGCATGTTGGTGAAGTGAACAGAGGGGATGAGGAATTGATGGGTGGTATGGTGTTAAACAAAGGAATGCAGAAGGTCAGATGGTAGTGGATTTTATGAAAAGGATGGACATGGCTGTGGTGAATACATATTTTAACAAGAGGGAGGAGCAGAGGGTGACATACAAGACTGGAGGAAGATGCACACAGGTGGATTATATCTTATAGGTTCATAGGTTCATAGGTAAGTACTAGGCTATCTGCCCATGGGCATTTATAAGCCTAGCCACAGAGTGATGGCTTTCGCCTCCCCATTAGATTAGTAACCTGGGCCTCTGTCAACAGGGCTCCTGAAGTGATCCCAGGGTAGAACTTACGATTACCCATCCACTCATCAAGATTTCTCTTGAAGAAGGTCAGAGAGGAGCTCTGTCGAATATGGATTGGGATTCTATTCCAGAGTGAGGGGAGTCGCTGGGACAGGAATCTATCCCTCCAGCATGTCCTGTTTATTGTTGTACTTAGGTTCAAGTCGCTAGAACGAGTGATTCTGAGGGATCTCGTTTTTTTGAGGTGAAGCATGTCCATTAGTTCAGGGTTTGACATGGCCCTATAGGTCAGGCATAGGTCACCTCTGTGCAGACGGTAAGCGACTGAGAAGAGCTGGAGCTTTTTTAGTCGTGCTTCATAGGGTAATTGTTTAAGGCCCTTAATCCTCTTAGTGAGGTACTTCTGTGGTCTTTCTAGTTGTTGCAGGTGTCTAGTGAGGTACATCCCAAATGGGACATTGTACTCTATTATGGGCCTAATGAGTGAGGAGTAAAGGGGCACAATCACCTCCTTGGATCTGGATGAGAAACCCTTTGTGATCAGGTGTGCCACATAGAAGGATTTCCTGACCATTTTGGCTATGTAGTTATCAAAGGAGAGCATGCTATCTACTTGGGTACCCAGGTCCCTAATTACTTCTGTACTTAGTGGATTCCCATCTATGTGGTAGTTTGTAGGTACTTTGTTTTTCCCAAATGGGATTACTATGCATTTTTTGGCATTTAGCTTGAGGCCGTGACTTTGACACCAGGTGTTTGTCTCTGTGAGACCCTTTTGCAGGATGTCTGTGTCAGCTGGAGAGTCAATTATTGCACCCAATTTGCAGTCATCTGCGAACTTGGTTAGCCACAGTCCCTCCGCCTTTGCCTGTACTTCGGAGAAATTTGAAAGAGATTGGAGAATGTAAAGTGGTGACCGGGAAAAGTGTAGTTAGGCAGCACAGGATGGTGGTTTGTAAGATGCCGTTGGTGATCAAGAAGAGAAGGAGGAGTGTGAGGGCAGCACAAAGGATCAAATGGTGGAAATTGAAAAAGGGTAATTGTGAGGTGGAGTTCAGGGAAGAGTTAAGACAGCCACTGGGTGGCAGTGAAGAGTTAGCAAATAGCTGGGTAACTACAGCAGAGTTAGTAAGGGAGACGGCTAGAAAGGTGCTTGGTTTGACATCTGGACAGAGGAAGGATGAAAAGGAGACATGGTGCTGGAATGAGGAAGTACAGGAGAGTATACAGATAAAGAGGATGGCAAAGAAGAAGTGGGATTGTCACAGAGATGAAGAAAGAAGACAGGAGTATAAGGAGATGAGGTGCATGGCAAAGAGAGAGGTGGCGAAGGCTAAGGATAAGGCATATGAAGAGTTGTATGAAAGGTTGGACACTAAGAAGGGAGAAAAGGACCGGTACCAATTGGCTAGACAGAGGGACCGAGCTAGGAAAGATGTGCAGCAGGTAAAGGTGATAAAGGATAATGAGGGAAACGTACTTACAAGCGAGGAGAGTGTGTTGAGCAAATGGAAATAGTACTTTGAGGGGTTGATGAATGAAGAGAATGAGAGGGAGAGAAGGCTGGATGATGTAGGGATAGTGAATCATGAAGTACAATGGATTAGCAAGGAAGTAAGGATAGCTATGAAGAGGATGAAGAATGGAAAGGCTGTTGGTCCAGATGATATACCTGTGGAAGCATGGAGGTGTTTAGGTGAAATGGCAGTGGAGGTTTTAACCAGATTGTTTAATGAAAATTTGGAAAGTGACAAGATGCCTGAGGAATGGAGAAGAAGTGTTTTGGTACCAATTGTTAAGAATAAGGGTGATGTGCAGAGCTGTAGTAACTACAGAGGGATTAAATTGATCAGTCACAGCATGAAGTTATGGAAAAGAGTAGTGGAAGCTAGGTTAAGAAGAGACGTGATGATTAGTGATCAGCAGTATGGTTTCATGCTAGGAAAGAGCACTACAGATGCGATGCTTGCTCTGAGAGTGTTGATGGAGAAGTACAGAGAAGGTCAGAAGGAGTTGCATTGTGTTTTTGTAGACTTAGTGAAAGCATATGACAGGGTGCCTAGAGAGGAGTTGTGGTATTGTATGAGGAAGTCAGGAGTATCAGAGAAGTATGTAAGAGTGGTACAGGATATGTACGAGGGTAGTGTGACAGCGGTGAGGTCTGTGGTGGGAGTGACGGATGCGTTTAAGGGGGTAGTGGGATTACATCAAGAATCAGCTCTGAGCCCTTCCTTATTTGCAATGGTGATGGACAGGTTTACAGACGAGATCAGACAGGAGACCCATGGACTATGATGTTTGCAGATGACATTGTGATCTGTAGTGAGAGTAGGGAACAGGTGGAGGAGACCCTGGAGAGATGGAGATATACTCTAGTGAGAAGAGAAATGAAGGTCAGCAGGACTAAGACAGGATATATGAGTGTGAATGAGAGGGGGGATAGAGGAATTGTGAGGATGCAAGGAGTAGAGGTGGCGAAGGTGGATGTGTTTAAATACAATTTTAAGTACAGGCAGGATGGACTGGGTGGAGAAGAGTGTCAGGAGTGATTTGTGACAGACGAGTACCAATAAGAGTGAATGGGAAGGTCTACAAGAGGGTAGTGAGACCAGCTATGTTATATGGGTTGGAGACAGTGGCATTGACAAAAAGGCAGGAGTTAGAGCTGGATGTGGCAGAGTTAAAGATGTTAAGATTTGCACAAGGGTGGGCAGGATTAGGAATAAGTATATTAGAGGGTCAGCCCAGGTTGGAAGGTTTGGGGACAAAGCCAGAGAGGCAAGATTACATTGGTTTGGACATGTGTTGAGGAGGGATGCTGAGTATATTGGGAAAAAGATGCTAAGGATAAAGCTACCAGGTAACAGGAAAAGAGGAAGTCCTAAGATAAGGTTTATGGATGTGGTAAGAGAAAACATGCAGGTGGTTGGTTTGACAGAGCAAGATGCAAAGGACAGGAAGAACTGGAAACAGATGATCCACTGTGGCGACCCCTAATGGGAACAGCCAAAAGATGATGATGACTATCTATTAAATAAAGCAACATCTATTAGTGGAAAATACTCACATTTGCTGTTGGGTATGCCCTAAAAAGAAGTGACACTAATGCCTACTTAGCAAAAATCCCAGCAAGCTCATAAGGAAGAAAACACAAACTTTTTTGATAATAAGCAATCTTTTATTGATCTTATGGCCATGATCACAAGGTCCACTTGAGAATCTACATATTTTGCTTACTTGTTATCAAAATCATTCATGGCAATCCAGTAGCTAACGGGAAAAAGAGTATTAGCAGCTGTCATACAGGAATTCTAAGAAGTAATTAATGCCTTAACGTCTACAATAGATGCCAAATAACAGGATCTGATAGGAATTATTCAAAAGACAATTACCAAAATGGTAGACCTCAAAGTTTTTACTGAAGATATGGACGGCTGCCTTAGGACAGTAGAGGAGAAAACAGAGTTCCTTTGTGTACAACACATTTTGCTTTCCTGTGAATCTGGCAACTAGGAAAATAGAACAAAACTTAATTTTGCACAGTGTATATATGTCTTTTAAATGTAACTGGTCATTTATCAAGAGGAAAATATTTTTTTATTCAGGCATGTCCAAGAGTCAGCTCCCAGTGTTCTCTCCTGTCTATCTGATGAATCTGGGCATCTTGGGGCAATGTAGAAATTGCCTCATGTACACAGACAACCCTCTCCTCCTACCACCCAACACTAAAACCTGTGAGAGATGCACTTATCTAGCCAAACTGGAGGTAAAGCTCTCTCCAACCAAGACTGAACTTGACAGTCAAGAGGAGAAGGTAAACACTTGCACCACACCACACTCATCACATAGTCTCACTAAATCTATACCACCAAAATCCACACATAGAAACACAAAAACATTCACGGAAGCTCTCAATAATAATCTGTTCAAGCAACAGAGACCTCCAAAGCAGAAATGCAAGCAACCTCCACTGCCCCAACACAACCCAAATGACACATAGCCCGCAGACTCAGTGTGCCACTCAACCACAGCCAATAAGGCAAAACAACGTACCCAACACACTAGTCATAGGTGACTCTATAGTCAGGCACACTGATGTCCCACTCACCAGGCTAAACAAGGAGGAGGTTACTGTCAGCTGCCTGTCAGGTGCCTGCATCTGCCACATAACCCACGAACTCAGGTCACTCCACAACAAATACAAATATGACTCTGTCATTGTCCATGTTGGTATGAATGACCTGAGATGTACCTCCCTGGACTATATGAAAAGAGGCATGGAAGAGCTCTCTGATCTTGTAGCCCAGGCAGGTATGACCCTAGCCCTGAGTAGCATTCTGCCATCACCTAGAATGATACCACAGTACAAAGACAAAATGACTGACTTCAACAATTGGCTAAGCTTCTGGTGTCATTCTAAAGGGATTCAGTATCTGTCTGCCAGGGATGACATGGTTGACAGACCATGATGCTTTGCCAGAGATGGCCTGCACCTGTCACCACTGAGATTCCGGATACTGGCTAAGGTTCTTGCCGCCCCTATAGTGCCTTTTTTAGGCAAGGATCAAATGACAAATTCACCACCGTAACAGGAACAGGCAAGCAAAAACTGAGGGTGATGCTACTCAATGCTAGAAGTCTAAATCTCAAAATGCACTCACTCGAGGCACTCCTTAAAATGGAGAACATTGATATCTGTGCAGTGACTGAGACCTGGTTCAAGGCACCAGAGAGCACCACTGCACTACCAGGCTATAACTCATACCACACTTTTTGGCCATGTAACCTGGACCGGAACACCAAAGGCGGAGGTGTGTCCATATTCATTAAGGATATCCACACCTCCAGGCTAGTTGTTCAGCATAATGCAGCCGAGGTTACCCAAGTGCAACTAACTCTGGGAGAAACTGCAATCCAAATTGTAGCTTGCTATAGATCCCCCACCATGCCTCAGGATTCCCACTCCTCTTTTCTTGTTGTACTGGAAAATATTTTGGTTCAATCAAACACCCTAATAATGGGTGATCTCAACTACCCCACCATTAATTGGGAAAACTACTAATGTACCAACTCTTTCGCTCAAAGCTTTCTGGAATTCATAAACTCCAATGCCCTGGATCAATTTATCCACACCCCCACCAGGGGCAACAATATCCTAGATCTAGTCATTACCAACATGCTTGACCGGTGTTCCACACCTGAAGTCAACGCCTCATTGGTCCGATCTGACCATAAGCTAATTACCCTAGATATCCACATACTGCCCCCACCCCCCCCCCATTAAGGAAACCAGGGTAAAAAATTTCTCCAAAGCCAACTTCATGCTTCTTAAGACAGAAGTGGTGAACTTCATGACACCCATGCAGATGGACAATACAGTTATGACTACTGAATCCTACACAATTGCACTTTATAAGCACTTACATGAGTGCATGGATCATGCTATTCCAAACAGAACCAAGACGCTATCCTCCAAAAAAGGAAGCCAATCTGGTGGTCCCCTGCCATAAACAAACTGTACAACAGAAAGAAGAAACTGTAGCAAAAGAGAGTAAAATCCCATGGGTGGAGGAGCTCCCTGGTCAGCCTCGGTAGGAAGCTGCGATCCCTGATAAAATCCTCTAAAGCTAGTTACGAAAACAAAATTGCCACTGATTCTAAGGACAACCACAAAGCATTCTATAGCTATGTCAAGAATCTCAATGGCAACACTCAGATCTGCTCTGAGTTACAGCACAATGGCACTAAATATACAGACCCAACTGATATTGCCAACATCCTGGCAGATAGGTTCAGTGCTAACTTTACCCCCCCCTCACCCCCTAAAGAGCCTATCTATATACCGGAAGAATGCAAAGTTCCTGTAATCACAGCTGCACAGGTAAAAACCACACTCTCCAAAGCCAAGAACACAGCATCCATGGGACCAGACAACATCCCAGGCTGCGTTCTACATGAACTACAGAATGAACTGGCACCCCACCTAAGTACCATGTTCAATCATAGCCTCACCTCAGGCTCACAATGACAGCTATCTCACTCCACAAGGGGGGAGCCACCACGGACCCCGGGAACTACCGCCCCATTAACATGAGGAGCCTAGTCTGCAAGGCCATGGAACGTATCATCATGGAACTTATAAACAAAGACATTGGTAATCTCCAAACTCTGGACCCCACCCAGTTTGGGTTTGTAAAAGGCAGATCATGTCTCCTAAACCTGATAGACTTCTTTGAAGCAGTCATCAAATCCATAGACGAGGGTAAGGTGGTTCACACAGCCGATCTAGATCTTGCCAAGGCTTTTGACACCATCCCCCATTCTGGAATTAAAGATAAACTCACTAAACTAGGTATAAATCCTTATGTCACAAGATGGGTTGCCAACTGGCTCACTGACAGAACCCACACTGTGAAAGTAGCAGACTCCAAATCCGACTTCAGACCAGTGAAAAGTGGAGTACCACAGGGTTCAGTCCTGGGTCCTCTCCTGTTTGGTATCTACTTCTCTGAAGTACAGGCTAACACAGAAGGTCTTTGGCTAACAAGGTTCGCAGATGACTGTAAACTAGGAACCATAATCGAAACTCCTAATGATGTGGACATCCTACAAAAGGGTCTCACTGAGACAGATACCTGGTGTCAAAGCCATGGCCTCAAGCTCAATGCCAAAAAGTGCATTGTCATCCCCTTTGTTAAAAATTCTGTACCCATGAACTACAACATAGGCAGTAGTATACTTAACACTGAAAGTGGGATAAGAGACCTTGGGACACAGGTAGACAGTAGTCTCTCCTTTGATAATCACATTGCCACAGTAGTCAGGAAATCCTTCTATGTGGCATACCTCATCACAAAAGGTTTCTCATCCAGAAAAAAAGAGGTAATTGTTCCCCTCTACTCATCACTCATTAGACCCATTATAGAGTACGCCTCTTTTGGTATGTGTCTCACAAAACATCTACAACAACTGGAAAGGCCACAGAAATCCCTCAGAAAGAGGATTACTGGCCTCAAACAGATGCCCTACGCAGACCGTCTCAAAAAACTCCAGCTTTACTCCATCGTGTATTGCCTACTCAGAGGTGATCTCTGCCTAACATACAAAGCTATGTCAAACCCAGAGCTGTTGGACATGCTCCACTTAAAGAAGTCCCAATCCCTCTGAGCTACATGCTCTAGGGACCTAAACCTTGTCACCACAATAAACAGTACATGCCAGAGGGATAGATTCCTGTCCCAGAGACTTCCCATACTCTGGAATAAACTACCTATCTAAATCAAACAAAGCTCCTCATTAGTACTCTTCAAGAAAAATCTTGATGATTGGATGGGAAATAGGAAATTCACCCTGGGGATCACTTCTGCGGCTCTGCTCGACTGTGGCACAGGAAAATAATTTTCTTGGCTGGCAAAAGCCAGGGTACCTTTTTGGCTGGGCTTGTATAGGCCCTAGGGCTGATAGCCTAGTACCTACCTATGAACCTATGGTTATCAAACAGGCTAATATTAATATGATTTAGAATTAGCCAAACTCTGTCTGCATCAAGGTCTATCAAATGTAGAGTACCTCAGGGCTCTGTGTTGGGCCCATTTTTGACTCAAAAATTGGTGAAGACAAAGAACATGGACTGCTGGTAAACCCATTTTGTCTAATCTATTTATGCAAATTTTAGAGGGAAAACAAAAGATGCAATGTTCAAAATTAGCTGACAATTGTAAACTGTGTTCTGTTATCCATAATACTAACAATAACTGGGTCTGGTAGTCTTTTTACATGACATGTATAACTGGGCATCTACAAATAAGATTAATTTCATCACCAAAAAAGTTTGTGATACATATTGGAGATAAAATAAACATTGCAATTATAAATTTAATAACTACATTTTAGATGAAATGATAACAAATAAGGAGTTGGGTATTTTAACTGATAACAATTTTAATTTACCTGAAAATGTCAAGATTATAAGAAAACACTGGGGACTTCCAAGATGACTGCACACTGCTTGCTTCTAGCTCTCCCAGTGTGAAAACAAAAACTCAGCAGAGAAGGCCAGTAGACTTGTGTTTATGGATACATTTCAGTAACTGGCAAGTGAGTGCACTGCATGGATGCCAAGAATAAAGAAATACAGAAGACCTGGAAAAAATCAGCTACTAAAAGTGAGAAATAAACACTGACTGGGGAAAGTTTTGCAGCTGTTCAGCAAAAAGCAATGTAACCTTCAGACATGACTTCCAATAACATACAGGAGGATATAAGACAGCTACATACAGACCTGATTAAACTAAACAAAACACTGATAGAGTATGTCAACATAAACAACAAAAGGCTGGAAAATGTAAGAAGATTTAAACAGATATTCAGATGAGATGATAAAGCTGCAAAAATCAGAGATAAAAATGAAGAAAAGGCTGGCTGACTATGAGACTGCTCAGGAAGAGATGTTTCAAAAATAAATAGAATTACAGGACAGAGCACACAGGGGTACCAGAGAAGCTGGAAGGAGCAGACTGCATTAATTTTATGAAAGTACAAATAAGCAACTGGACTGGTATTCCACAGCAGGAGTTGTTAGTTGAAAGGGCACATCATGTGTATGCGCCAAACCTACCTATAAGAAAGCAACCTAGACCTTTAATAGCAAAGATGCAATCCTACCAGCAGAAGGAGTTGATTCTGACAAAATTGTGGCAGAAGGACAAAATATTAAAAGTGGAAGACAGCAGAGTGTTTGTGGAGAATGATTACTGACTACACCAGACAGAAAAGGAGTAAATTCATTCCACTATTCAGGTAATGTCGAGACACAGGTGTAAGATTCAAACTGCTGTATCCAGCTGTCTTTAAAGTATTCTTCCCCTGGAGGGAGAAAATCTTTTTTTGATGAAGTGCATGCTAAGGAAGAAATACAAATGTTTATCCAACAAAAAGTAAGCTGTGAAACAGAAGGAGATTCTGCTTCTTGTTCTGGTAAGAAAGACCACAGAGAGACTATAACTGTGAAACCTTTAATAGTATTTCAACAGGAAATATTGAAGAGAATGAAGGAAGCACAAGAGTTGAATAGAAGAATCAATAGTACATTGGAAATGAAGCAGAGACAGGATTTGGGTGATGGAGAAGAACAGTAATAAAAACCAGTGCCTCAATTTGGGATGACAATGCAATAATTATATTTGTGAAATATGACAGAACAAGAAAATATAGAAATATTGGATTTTTCAAAATTTCTTGGATTTGTGGGGGACTCTAAAGTATATTCCCTACTTCATGTCATTAATGCTCGGGAAAAAAATGCTTTGGGGAAGGGGGAAAGCTAACTGTAAGTAAAGAAAACATTTTCTTTTCTTAATAGTACTGTATTTGTGGTGTATGGTTTTCTTTGCAATCTATTTTTAAGTGTAATGGGGATTATAAATAGGTGCTGTTGTTTTTCTTTTTCTCCTCTCTTCTTTCTTTCTTTCTTTCTTCTTGTATGGTTTTGAGAGATGTAGGCAATGCAGTCTATAAAAAAAAAAAAACCTGGTTAAAAAGGCGTGACAGTTAAAACTGATGGTGTTTTTTTTTCATTTTTGCATGGGGAAATGACTGTTTTAAGGACCTTAGACTGATTAGTTTTATGAGAGTAAAAGTACATGAAAAAGAATATTGAATATTGTGAGGCTTTTTTTCTAGCAAATGCATGTATACTTACTAGCAATTCTGCAGCTGGTCTTCATGTTTCCATGGAAACAATCTGATAAAGAGAAACAAGCTGTCTGGTTCTCATGTCACCATTGTGACAATCTGATAAAGAGAAACCGGAGACAGTCTGGTGGAAGAGGATTGGCTGAGGGAAAAGAAAAAAAAAGAAAAGAGAAATTGGCTAGGACGTAATTTTCTCTGAAAGCAATCAGGGGTTTTCCCAGCTGTGAGGGCATAAAAATAAAACAAAACCAATTAGACTTAAAGTAAAGTTTTCTAATTTTTTTTATAAATGCAATGGCTTTTGTTTTTGTTTGTTTTTTTTTTTTGTTTTTTGTTTTTTTCTCCATTCTCTCTTTTTCTTTGTTCAGTTTTAAGAAATGTAGGCAGTGAAGTGTAAAAAGGGGGGAGAGAGGAGAAGTGGTGGGGAGAGAGGAGAGGTCTGGTTAAGAGAGTAGGACAAAAAAAAATCAGTGTGCTTTTTCCCATGCTTGCATAGGGAAATGATTGGGTTAAGACCTAGGCATTATCCAGTAACACGTTTATTAGAAAACATGTAAATGAAAAAGAATATTGAATATCATAAGGCTTTTTTTCTGGTAAACAAGGTACCCTTTGGCAGTTTTGTATCTAGTCTGCATGTCAATAGAAGACAATTTGATAAAGGGAAATGGCTTGGAGAAAGTGTTTATTAAAAGCATTCAAGTGTTTTCTCAACTGGGAGATCTACAAGATAGTCAAAAAATAGCACTTTCTAATATCACAGGCTGTCTCAGTGTGACTAACCTTTCTTTTTGGTTAACTCTAGCCTGTCTGTGAGCCTATCAACTTAGAATTTTTGTTCTTATTAGGAAGCAAAAACTTCAATATTTGAAGATGTACATAGTTCTGTGTGTTATTATTAAGTTAATAGGCTTTGGGGGTTGTTTGTTCTGTTTGAGGGCTTTCAACAAAAACAAAAAATTATGTTAGATGTGGCATAGGCTCAAAGGTATATGACAAGAAACAACTGTATAAAAGACCAACCTGCCGAACAGTATATGCATGTAACATACAAGTTGGAACTAGACATTTAACAAAGAAGCAGTTATACATAAAAAAGTGGTAATAATAAATATATAAGAAATGATGATTTCTCTAATTTCTTTCAGTCTGAATGGTCTTACAGATAAATATTAAAAAGAAAGAGTAGTGAACTATATTAAAAATGTAGAGTGCAAATAGTTATGCTAATTTGATAAAGAAAGTTTTTTCGGGATGGTTATTCAGTGGAATATCTGGGGCAAAGGAAATGAGGAGTATTTATATTAATTGAAAGAGGAGTTCCAATAGTGATGGAAGAGGAAAAAAGATAATAATGGAAGAGATATAGTACTAAGGGGATAATGGCAAGGGAGGAGGATTACACTGGCATGCATTTACATTCCACCTAAAACTGTTATAACGGAGCTTAAGACAATTCTGGGAGAAATCAGCTTTCAACAGAGAACATCACTTATAGGTGGAGACTGGAATTTGATTTGCAACAGTGAAGATGTGTCTGGGGGGCTTAGAAGGGAAATATAACAAAGGAGGGTCGTTTTTTGAAGAATTTTATGAAAATATTTGGCATGGAACACATGCATTCAGTATTAGGAGTTCAGAGTGAATTTACATAGTATTCTCCAAGATACAAAAACTGGGCTAGGCTAAATAGAATTTATATATCACAGGAACATGTGCATTTAATTGAAGGTCTTGAAATGCACCCAATAACTAATGGCTAAAGAAGAATTGTTTAGAGGGACTGACAAATGTTAAAGTATTGCAAAACAGGGGAAATCTCTTAGAACAAGGAAAGGAGCAACTGCATAATGTTAAACAGAAAATAAGGGATTACCTCAATAATATGCATGAGTTTAAAAAGATTGCTGTTAAGGAACTGTTTTTTAATAATAATTCTAGAGCACAAAAACTTTTAGCACAATGACTCAGGCAACAGAAAGTGGAAAGAGCTGTCACCAAGCTTAGGGAGCCTATAACAAGGATGATAACAAGAGATCCTGTGGAAGTATTAGAATTATTTTGAAAATGTTATGAAAGTTTGTATAAGGCAGAGAAATATGGAAATCAAGAAAAGGTATAAATGGAAATGTTTATGGAAGGGTTAAATATGCTAAGGTTAGAGGTAGATGAGGCTCAATTACTAATAGTTAGGACAGGAAGAGATGAGATAAAAATGTCTATGTATAACCAATCTACAGGGAAGTCCCCAGGAATAGATGGTATTACTGTGGAAGTTTGGAAGCTAGGAGTGATATACTGATAAAGATCTGGAAGGTTTTGTTTAACAGTATTTTAAGAGTAGGAAAAGTACCAACATCCTGGAAGAAGGTGATGGTAATGGCAATATCTAAAGAGGGTAAAGATCCATTGGCTCCAGCTTCATACAGTCACATTTCACTACTAAACCATGATTATAAAATGTTTATGTCTATCATGGCTAAACGAATGTAAAAAAATTATACCAAAATTGATAGATATGGATCAGTATTGTTTTTCTGGAGGGGAGGCAAACATTTGACAACATTAACAGAACATTGATGAACCAGAGGGAAGCAGAATGTAAGAAAATACCACTGTTATTGGTGGGTCTTGATGCAGAGAAAGCATTTTACAGAGTAGACTGACACTTCATGAGCAGGGCAATGGAAGCATTTGCTTTCCCTTGTACAGTTATAAAGTTGATTAGGAGTATATATGAGGGATCAGAGGCAAAAATTAAAGCTGGGTGGTATCCTCTCTGATAACATCTACTTGAGTAGAGGAACCAGGCAGGGTTGTCCGCTTTCCCCTTTGTTGTCTGCATTATATTTGGAACCATTGGCAAAGAAAATAAGGGACTCAGAAATTCAAGGATCTAACTGGTATGATAGTCAGGAAAAGCTGGCTCAATTTGCAGATGATATTATTTTATACATGACAAAACCAGAAAAGCACATTACTGTGTTGTGGAACATTTTAAGACAGTTTCAAATCTTCTCAGGATACAAAATTAATGAAGCTAAAACAAAGGAAATAGTGGTAAATTATGTACCCACACACAAATTGGTTCAATAATATCTATATTTATGGAAACATGATAAAATGAAGTATTTAGGAGTATGGATTAGAAATGACTGTTGTGGCAGCTAAGGATATGTGAGAAGAGACTAAACAGAAAATAATACAAAAACTGAGAAACTGGAAACTTTGTTATATGGATATAGATACTAAGATACAAGCCATTAAACTATTTTTAATCCCTGTAGACTTATACACAGGCCAGGCATTTTTTTATCAACAAGAGGAGAAGCTGTGGATAGCAATTAAAAAAGAGTTGAAGGATTTTATCTGGGAAGGGAAGACAGCAAGGGTCAAGTGGGATAAGCTGATTCTTCCAATAGAACAAGGCAGACTAGGATTACCCAATTTGAGGGAGTATTTTAGAGCAGCACAATTAAAGTTCTTATACATAGCACAAGCAAAAAACTATAATTCAAAGTGGAAAGGAATGATGATGATATGGGGGGAGGAGCTCAATATATAAGAAGAGATTGGGATTTTGGATGCAAACTGTTAAGGAGAACAACAAAAATCATACAGAGTATTATATTCATAAAATAGTAGGGAGTACTCTAAGAACTAAACCAGCATGATAATGGAGAAAAGAGATTCTGCCAATAGGGATGACTGTGGTTAGGAATATAGATAATAGCAAGTGGGGGCTGGAATTTATTGGAGAAAACTGACAAAGGAACCAAGGTATTGGGAGCAAATAACTAGAAAGGGAAAGGTAATAGAATGGGAAGAGGCCAAGAATTTATTTGGACTGCAGGTTAGAGATTGCCTTCCCTATCAATGATTGATATCAGAGTATAGGCAAAGAGAAAGAAATGGGGGGGGGGTTGTCCTAAATGAAAGACCGGCACTGGTAGAGTTTTTAATAGAACGTAGAACAGAAGCTGCCATTAAAAAAGGAATAATAAGAAGACCATATAAGATATTGCATGATAATTATAAGACTCAATCAGAGGAGCTTGGAAAGGATTGGGAAGAGAGAGACTGAATAAGCAATTCACAAAGAGACAACGAGGTATATATGCATCTCTCCCAAATATGCAACAAAATCTAGAAGATTTAGTATCTTTGCCTGGAAGTGTTTACACAGGTATTTTTATGGGTCTATATTACCAAAGCGAAAAACCCTATTCCCGAATACCTAAATGTCGACACCTATACCGCGAACCGTGAAAATCCCAAATGCACTAAACCGCGAAAAATACCTAACTCTCATAGTCGGCCAACTTCACCACCCGCTACATACTACCTACCCAAAGAAAATAAATAAACCACACACATACACTAACCAAACCCTACTTCTAACCTAAGGTAAAGCACCAAAACCCTACATCTAACCCTACACTAAACCCCACATACACAACTAACTATGCACTATTCTTAACCTCTCCCTAACCCTAAGGTCCATAACTACCGCACACTTCCCCTACACACATACACCAAAAAAAAATAAATAATCCACATGCATACATTTAACAAAACCCTACCTCCAACACTACACTAAACCTCACATACACAACTATCTATGCACTATCCTTAACCCCTCCCTAACCCTAAGGTCCGTAACTACCACACACTTCCCCTACAGACATACACCCAAAGAAAATAAACAGTACACATTCATACACTTAAAACAACACTACTTCTAACACTACACTAAACCTTACATACATTACCTATCTATACACTTACCTTAACCCAAATCCTAACACTAAAGTCCTATCTATCGCACACTTACCTTACGGAGCTATACCACAGATGGGCCAACCAAAACAATTCGTCATTTTGGAATTCGCGGTTTTGTACATTCAGGATTTCTGTACTTCGCGCAATATGAGTCGACATCTTTGTATTCGCTCATATGGTTTTTCGCATTTGTAATATAGACCCATTTTTATACTCCAAGTAGACTCCAAAGAATTTTTCCTCAGCTGAATAGCAAATGTTGGTGGTGCAACAGGCAAGAAAGAGGTAGCTGGGAACATATTTTTTGGGAGTGTAATGAGCTGGCCAACTTTAGGGATTCCCTGTGAACTGTTCTGTCACAGATGTTGGATGAGTGGATTGGATTGACTGGGGAGATGATTTTTTTGAGTTATGATACAAAATTGAATTACCTAGACATGGTAAAGCCTTGCTGAGTCTAATTATGGTGGCTGCTAAAAAGCAATTACTAGAAAATGGAAATCAAAGTCTAGATCAACTTTACTAGAAGCAGTGAATATAGTAACAGAGATAAAACAACAGGAGTTGGATTATTTAGAAAATGGACAGAGCAAACTACATAGAAATAAATGGGAATTGTGGGAACAACATATGCAGAGAAGGAATGAGGTTTAAGAGGCAGAATTTGAATGAGCCATATAATGCTTAACTGACAATGGGCCAGATTCAGGAAGCCTCCGTGTAAGAGTTATAACTCTTACACGGAGGCTGCAGTTAAACTGTGTGATGTCAGCATGTCATGCATATGCATGAGGTGCATGAGGCATGCTGAATCACACTAGTAACTCTTACACGGTCCGTGTAAGAGTAGGGGCGTGTCTGTAGGCTAAGCTCTGCAAGTGGACACGCCCGGAAAACTAGAATGGCTGAAAGTAAACAGCCACGAGAAAGGCCATGAAAATGTGAATAAACACACTATACAACACATGCCCCGACTGGCCATCAGTGTATAAAGTGAAGAGATGTCATAAAAGTAAATGAAAACCTTTTTTTTTTGTTAAACCCGTAAATGTTTGCTACTGTGTGCGGGTGTGCTACTAAGCGCAATCACAGTTAGCAGTCAGTGGAAAAGGATATAAGAACTAAATATGCAAAGTAAGCCAAGAAATAATAGCTTAGTGGTAGAGTACCCGCCCTATGAGTAGGCAGGCAGGGTTCGAGCCCCTACAACAACCTTTTTTTTATTTTTGTAAATAAGCACTAAAAAGCCCCCAGACAGTATTGTACAAATGTAAATGTATTCCCTTTTGTAAAATGGAATGAAATAGAGCATATATTTTGAAGTAACAGAAGAATAAAAATAGTCAGAAAAGTACTGATAGCTAAGCTGCCGTGAGACAGAGTGCCCGTAGCTGAGTAGTGTTTAAAAAGCTGCAAACTGCGTGCCCGTTGCCAAGCAGCGGGTAAACAGGCTGAAACTGTGTGCAATTAGCTGAACATGTGTGTCACTAGCCAATTAAGATTTATCCCAGCGCACACCGTTTGCGCCGCTCCCACAAGCTAACTGCCAGTGCGCATGCGTTACCTCCGCGCAAACGAGCGCAGAACAGGTTTAAAGTGCTTAAAAGTGCTTTTGGCATGTTTGATTGACAGGTCTTCAACTCATTTCTGTCAGGAAAAGCAAAAGCAGTTGCCAGATTCGAACACAGGATACCATGCACTAGAGTCAAGGAACTAAACCACCAAGCCATGACAGCAATACCTAGAAAAGCAGAAATAGCATATATATGGGATAAAACCCAGAATGGAGCATGAGAAAGCATTTTCAGTGAAGTAGATACAATTCCAAAATGGCCAATCAGATAAATGTGCGGGAAAAGCGGCATATATAAGCCCCATAGGCGGGAATACACAGCATAACTGATTGTAGAACAGACTTGCAGTCAGCATGAGTGGAGTAGGTGAGGGGCGTTGCTTCGAGCACAGCATTGGGCGTTGAGGAGTCCAGATACATGGTCTGGCTCCTTGTCCATAATCACGAGGCCCAACTCATGCAGGGCCAGGTCTCATGGGGAGTATATAGGGCTGAGGCGTGGGACCAGTTGGCTTGTGAGCTGACCAGTGCTACTGGCATTCCACGCACTGGTGAGCAGGTCCGTCACCACCATGCGGACCTGAAGAGACGCAAGCAGGACCAATTGAACCGTTGGATCCAGGAGGCCCGGCAAATGCCCAACGCCCCACTACTGAGTAAGTCACATTTTACCCATGTATGTAAGGATTTCAACCAGCTGATACCATGGAGATGTGTAGTCCAATATTATTCCCTTTGTATTACAGCTGCAGGTGTCCGCTCTGCGAATGTCGAGATGCACGCCAGAAGGCTGGTGCGGCTGCGCCACCATGCAGGTTAGTAACCCCACCCAGTACTTGTAAATAAATATTATTATGTACCATGTATCAGAACAGTGCAGTGTATTGATTAAAAGTAATATAATGTGCAAGCAGGAATTGAATGTCTGCAGGTATGGCTGCAACAAGTTCATCAGTATGCAAGTGTAACTGGAAATATAATTGATAGAATTAAACAGTGCTGTAATACAGATGTCCCATCATTAATTAAATATACTGTAACCTGCAGTATAGTCTCAAGAGTACAGCTTCAGAATCTGAGGTAGTCACATGTGAGATATATCCCCTGTTGAAATGCTGAATCATGACAGAAGTGAGGCTGTTGGAAAGTGTTTGAATCACCACAGGTCTAATATGTGAACAAAGCCTAGAAGTACCAACCTGAACTGTGAAGTTGCAGAATGTATGAGAGTGACAGAAATGCTCATGTATGAATAAATAAAGTAGTAATAACCCCTGAATATATAAGCCTCAGTGTGTTTTACAGAACTAAATGCATGTGGGAAGTACAAATTAACATCCCAAACTGATTTCAGTGTGTCTGAATCTGAATGTCTAGCTCAAAATCTGTATATGGTGATAACAGTAAACAATTTGCAGATAGAATGAATGATTATCTGACAGACTAAACAGCCATAGTTGTCCCCTGTCCTGTCATCAAAGTGTAGCAGGATGATGTATCTGATCAAATTCAAAATAAGTAGGATAGTGATGTATGTGTAACAGGTGTAGCATGACAGTCAAATAAAGATTATTTTGAAACATCAGCCTCAACTTAATTGTGTATCTATGATAAATGTGAATTAATGTTTAACATATGAATGTGTCATCACTTTCTATCCCCACCCAACCCTGTAATTCCATATAACAACATCCACTAAATAATGGTATGTGAACATTTCATTAATCATGGACATTTGTCCGTTCCAAACATATATGCATGTCTGTTCGTGCATGTGCCCTGTTCATACCTGCAAATACGATGGCCTGTTGCCATTAATCAACCCTGCATGTCGTTTGACTGTGTTTTGCTGTTCAAATAATGCATGTGATATTGATATGCCCCTTGTTCAATGGTGTCCATATCTGGGTGTTTGTTTGATGGGAATACCAATGCATGCTGTTACAACTAATTTGAATGGAATAAAATGCCACTAACCCAAACTAACATAACTACTCACAAACCTAGAACGCTTGGGAAGGCAGGTCCCAGCGGACCCACCTCTCCCACCTCAGCTGGTGACTGCACCTGGCACTAGTGCCCAGGCGGACCCTCCGGTGGCCCTGTGCCACCTTCAGGTGGAAGCGCTGCAGGGGATGGGGCCCGTCCCCTCTGCAAGTGTGGCCGGAGGGGTTCGTCCACTCACCCTCCGCGGTGTCCGGTCTGTGGTGCGAGGGAGATCCAAGACACTGTTCTTGGACCCCACGCCAGCTCGAGGCTCGTGTGGCACAGCTAACGGCCCGGCCGTTGCCCGCCACACAGCCCCAGCACAGCCCGTCCTGGGCTGTGAAGGAACAGTGGCAACTGCCTATGGGTGGGGATATCAGTTCCACTGTTGCCATCTGTGGGCTTGTGCATCTCGGATAAGCCAACCTCCGTCCCCGTCAATTGTGTAACCCCCCCACGTGTGTCATACACCGTCCCTGTATGCGTCTTGTCTGTCCTGTCTGTTAACCTACCCAACCTACCTCCCCAGCTTTACCGACTTCCTTCACCTGTCATACCACTCTCACCTGTAAAAAAAAAAAAAAGGGCACTCTGTCCCACAAAAAATTACGCCCCATACATAGCTGTCCATGTCGCAGACATGTCCGCTGGACATCTAAACTGTTAATTACAATTGGCTGTACAACAAATATTAATGTTGTCCTGACACCTCTCTCAGAGGTGGAAGGTTTCAAATGTCTCACCAAAATACATAGAAATATACAGCTGTTGCTGCAAAAGACATGGGCATCTATGGGCCTTACCTACACCCTTCCTGCAAATCCCACGCTTCTTTCCCTACTGTCTTACCCTCTTTGTGACCCCTTTTCACCACTTTCCTGTCACCCCTTTTCTTTTCTTTCAAAGAAAATAGCTGGTGTGCTTGTGTTAGCGGAGCTCACCGCCAGTGCAAGCGTGAGCTCCGCATAAGCGCAGACCTGGTTTAAAGTGCTTAAAAGTGCCTTTATGGCACTTTGATTGACAGGTCCTGTACTCAGTTCGAAAGTTTGCTAAGAAAAATAAATTCCCACTGTCAGTCTCGAACCCAGGACCTTGGTAACATTAGTCCGTATGACCTACCACTAAGCCATGCCTGCTTTACAAGAACACACTGCTAAAATAAATATAACATGTAATAGTAGGAATCAGTATAAAGGTAATATAGGAGATGTACTATCCAAAGCATGTTTGGTAGAGTTTTAATGGCCAAATTACTGGATTCCCATACTAGTTCAGTGTGAGCAGAAACAGCACTGCTACCTGTTAGCTTGTACATAATAATGTAAGGTAATGTACATATGTGAAGGTATGTATATCTACACATACATATATATAAATATATATTAATACATATGAAATATAATCGTAGGTCTCAGTAGCCATACACACTCACTACAGGAAAAAGTTAACATAATTGCTGCAACCTGAATCTGCAACACAGCCTGACCCCTGTGTGACCTACTTACCCTTCTAACTGCTTACAGGTGGCCTCAACACTTTGATTGACAGGTCCTGTACTCAGTTTGAAAGTTTGCAAAGTAAAAAATTCCCACTGTCAGTCTTGAAACCAGGACCTAGGTAACAGTAGTCTGTTTGACCTACCACTAAGCCATGCCTGCTTTGGAAGAGCACACTGCTAAAATAAATATAACATGTAATAGTAGGAGTCAGTATAAAGGCAATATAGGAGATGTACTATCCAAAGCATGTTTGGTAGAGTTTTAATGGCCAAATTACTGGATTCCCATACTAGTTCAGTGTGAGCAGAAACAGCCCTGCTACCTGTTAGCTTGTACATAATAATGTAAGGTAATGTACATATGTGAAGGTATGTATATCAACACATACATATATATAAATATATATTAATACATATGAAATATAATCGTAGGTCTCAGTAGCCATACACACTCACTACAGGAAACAGTGAAGATATATGCAGCAACCAGAATCTGCAACACAGCCTGGCTCCTGTGAGACCTACTAAGCCCTTTAACTGCTTAAAGGTGCCTCTAGCACTGTGATTGATAGGCCCTATACTCAACTCAAAAGCAGAATATGAGCATACTAGTAGGCCCTACCACAGGACCATTGTAACACTAGTCTGTATGACCTACCACTAAGCCATGACTCTCATACAGGAATATAGTGCTAAATAAGTGGAACATGTAATAGTAGGAATGAAGATAAAGGCAATATAGTATGTCTACTACCCAAAGCATGTCAGGCAGACTTTTATAGTCCCAATTACTGGATTCCCATACTAGAGTAGTGTTAATGGAAACAGCCCTGCTAACTGTTAGCTTGTACCCAATAATGTCAGCTAATGTACATATATGAAAGTATGTATATGTACACAGATATATATATATATATTCATATAGCAATACATATGACATATAGTTGTAGGTGTCAGTATGCATACACACTCACTACAGGGAACAGGCAAGATAAATGCAGCAACCTGAATCTACAACACAGCATGAAGCATGGGAGATGTACTAACCTTCACACTCACAGAACACTGTCAACAGCATACCAGCATGGTCCACGCCCTACAATCTGAAAGGGCAACGCCTATCTCACATACCCTTTTATAGCAGTGTCCTGAAATCACAGTGAGACATGCAATTAGTACACACCCAGCTGCTTGCAATTAGCAAATGCTGCCTTACAATTGGTGCAGAGGCCATCACATGGATCTATGCAGATACCTACAAAACTATTCAGTACCCACACTCCACTCATGCAATACAGTCATTGCACTAACCGAATGAGAAAGAGAGAGAGAGAGACAGACAGAGAGAGAAAACAAAATATACTGACAGCCAGCAGCAAAACAGCAGCAGCAGCAGCAGCAACAGCAGCAAAATACAAGCAGCACGACTGACTCACCAAAAGCTGCCACAAACACAGGTAATGCAAAGTAGCAGGTTAATCCTGTGTATACTGTGACACCTCCAAATGTATCACAGTTCACTATCAATAGGTATGTCCATGAGATAGGTTGTGTGTAGATAGTCATGAAATATAAACATATGTAATATTGTTGTACATGTGGGCCATAACTAACACTTCCATAGCTTAGAACACAAGGCCAGTTGTGCATATGATGCAGTAGTTCCCAGGGTCAGTAGAGGTTCCTCCTCATTGGTGTGGGACCACTGTGTATGTATGGCACTGTTCAGGTACATATCCTGTAGTATGGCCATGGATTAATATCAGTCTGTCATGTGGTGCTATGTCCTCCAGGGGTGAATGTAGCACACATCCAGGGATACCATTCCGTAACAGTGATGATATGTGTTCTGCAATGATGAGGGTGGCTCTCACCTGGACATGTGAGAGGATAGGGAGGTTACAGTCATCTGGGATAACTAATAACACGTGTGTAGGACAATGGGGGGGGGGGTACCTGCACCTAAACTGTCTGCAAAATTGTTGGCAATATCTGTGCATTTGGTGAATGTGAAGCATCTTAACACTGCAGACAACAGATGCCTTCCCGTCATGTGAATCTACCCTGTACTGCTGCCCCTCACAAACACACATACACACACATGTCAATTGGTGTTACCAGTGGCCGGCTTGGGCATATCTAACCCACACCCTGTGCATATGATGACACTGTGCCACCTCCTGCATACTACAACATCGGTGCAGGTAAAGGTAAACACGTTGCTGATGCACAGGGTGACTACATAGATGTGTATAAGTAGTAACATGTTGGTAACTGTTGTGTGTTGCAGTATAAATGTGTGTATATCCCATCAGTCCTGCTGCAGTAACTGTATGAATGTCCTCAATTGTTATCTGCACCCATACTACTTAACAAAGTGTACCTGCTGCACACCATCACATGCTAACATTGACTATGGCAATGTGCATCTTGTGCTGTTATGTAGATTCAGCTACATGTATCTGTTCTGTCACACATGCATTTATACACACCCTGCTACCCACACACATGCACACGCTCACCTGCCATTCCCATTATTTATCACCCTACATGAGTAGCTGTTGATACATGACAGGTACACATTTCAGAAGTGCACTATGTTGTTTACTACTGGCATCCCCTTCTCTACCTGTACTCACAGGGTGCAGGCAACCTCATCAGTTGGAAGATGTAATGTGCATCAGGTACTGTAGTACCCTGATTGCCACAGCAAACATGCTTCCCATACGGAAATGCACACACAGACACATCCCACATCCACACACTTGCCACATTCAGGCTTCAGAACACTATCTAGGTATATTCGGTACATGTGCATGTTCAAGTAGCATGTAACACTATACTGAGTACTGGCACTTAGTTGTCTGTAGTCATGTTGTCTGTATAGAATAAAAGAAATGTTTTATTATCCTACTCCGTTTGTGGACATTACTTGAACAAGTGTTACCTTACATGTGTTATCAGTACCAACACCTTCTGTTTTGTAGTTTTGTTTGTATAGGGTGCTATCAACATCACTGCTTGTTAAGGGTAATGACCACCCTGCAGTGCATAGCCCCATGTGGCAAAAGCCACATCCCACCGCATCATTGTGCACACACACTAACCCCACCAACAGTAAAACACATACTTTCCATTTGCAAGGTTCAAACCCACACCTAACTGTGCAATGACAGTAGAAACAGACACATTAGCAGAGTGTGCTATTTGCAGTAGTTGGAGAAACCTTTACTAATGCTGTACTTAGAGGGTGCTGACATCATCTGTGTGTAGGAGGAGGGATGTGCACCCTGTAGTGTGTTCTCCCAGTTGGCAAAAGGCAGTTAACCCTCCCAGCATAGTGCACACACATAAACCACACTCATACATTCCCTTTGCAGGATTCAAACCCCCACCTAACTACGTTATGACACTGAAGAAAGACACATTAGCAGAGCACGCTATGCAAATTACTGGAGGACTTTACTACAGGTGATATAGTTATACAGTCCTGACATCATCACTATTTCAAAAGGGGGATCTGCATCCTGTACGATACTGTCACGGTTGCTAATAGGGACATTTTCCACACACACACATCGATGTGTTGGAGGTTTGCATATGTAGGGGATCCAGAACACCAGTGTGATTAGTATATGGTTTGATTGCAACAATGAGGGATATACTCCCAGTGGTGATTAGTTTTTACTCATGTTTTTAAAGATCAGCTCTAGTATATCTGCCCCTCTTGTGGGAAGGTTGGTTACCTGTTCCATAGCCAAAGAATGTCTGATCAATGGGAATCTTAGAGCTTGGGTATTGTGGCCTGTGTAATGTACACAGTCTGTTCGGGTAGCTGGCATCACCCAGTATGATGGTGTCTGCAGAGTAATCTAAACTCTCCTGTGTCAGCATGAAGGCTGTGTGGGAGACCTGAGTTTGAGAGGGTGCTGTAAGAGCTCCTCTGTGTCTCTTTCCATGTGGTCCAGGGAGGTGCGTCCCAACAGGTAGCTGACTGTGACCCTCCCTTGCTCTGTCTGGAGGCGCACGCCTGTCAACAGCTCATGTCAAGCAACTGCACACCCCTCATAAATGATGTGGAAACCTTCAAAGGCCCTAGGCCTGTTGAAAATATGGACCAGACTGCAGATACCTGTATAGAGGCATTCTGTGGACACATTCAGGAATGCATGGATCATGAAGCCACATATGAACGCATGACCCAATTCTCCAAAGGCAGATGTCCTGGGCGCGGACACCAGCCATAAACACACTATACAATAGAAGGATGGCGCCACTACATGATACAACAACCTCCCAAAATGTGAAGGCACCACTGAGGAGTATTGGAAGACAACTACAGGCACCCATATGATTGTCTAAGGCCATCTTTGAGAGAGGATTCCACAAGCCACTGAGGATAATCACAAGGCTGCCTGTAGTTATGTTAGTAACCTGGGTGGTACTACCCAGATATGCTCAGAGGTAATACAATATGTCACACAAAATATAAAACACACAGACATTGCCATCATCCTAGTGGACAGGTTCAATGCTGCCTTCTCACCCCACCACACCAAAAGGGAACATATGTCTCGCATCACAGTGCTTCCCCCCCTGACATCACAGATGCTCAGGTAAGAGATGCCCTTCCCAAAGCAGTAAACACTGCATCAATGGGACCAGACAGTGTCCCAGGCTGTGTCCTACATGAACCACAAGAAGAGCTACACCCAGACATAACACCACTGTTCAATCCCAGCATTAATACATGATATGTGGCCAGAGAGTGGCATACAGCAACAGTGGTCCCTCAACATGCAGGTGGTGCCGTCACGGATCCTGGACACTACCCGCCCCATATGTCTGACTAGCTTTGTCTGCAAAGCTATGGCAAGAATCATCAAGAACCTCACATATCTAGATATTGTGGACCTACAGACATGTCACCATACACAGTTTGGCTTTGTCAATGGCAAATCCTGCCTATCAAACCTGTTTGCTTTGTTTGAAACAGTCACCAAGGCCACTGTCAAGGGGTAGGAGGTCCACACAGCCTACCTGGACCTTGCATAAGCCTTGGCTACAATACCCCACTTGTGCATTCTAGGAAGCTCACCAGTGTACATATTAACCCCTATGTCACTATGGGTATTGCACAGTGGCTCAAGGGCAGAACACACATGGTAGAATTGCTGGAGCCATGTCAGCCTCCAACCTGGTACAAGTGGTGTCCCACAAGGCAAAGCCCTAGGGGCTGTCATGTTCATTATATATTTGTCATAGGTACAGGCCAACATGGAAGTACTGTGGCCCAGCAAGTCACAGGTGACTGCAGACTCAACACCATAATCAACTCAACAGCTAACACACGCATCCTCCAAAAGGGACTCTTGCAAACACATGACTTGTGCCACAGCCATGGCCTCAACGTGAATGACAGAAAGAGTCTAGTCATCCCCTTTGTCAAACACTAAATGACCACAATGTACCACATATGTGTTAATCCAGTAAGTGCAGACCAAGGAATTATGGACCTTGGGGTACACAGGTTGATAGCATTCTACCATTTGACAACAACATGGACAAAGTGGTTAGGTAAGCATGTGATATGGGCCACATCATCATGGGATCCACATGTAGGCCAGGGGAGGACATTGTGCCCCTTTACTCATCCCTCATCATGCCCATAATTGACTATGATGAACCTGTCGGCATGCACCTTACCAGACACCTGCAGCAACTGGGGCTACCACATATCTACCTCGACAAGGGGATCAAAGTGCTCAAACAGATGCCACATACTGACTGGTTAAAGTAGCAGCAGCTGTACTCAGTGACATACTGCCTCTTCATAGGCAATCTGTGCCTGACATAGAAGGCCAGGTCATACCCTCATGTAATGGCCATGCTGCATCCCAGAATATCCAGATCCCACCAGGATACACACTGGAAATACTTGAACTTCAGGAGTGATATACATAGGACATGGTGGAGGGGCACATTCACAACTCAGAGGCACCCTTCATTCCTGATTATTATCCCAATAGAGGTTAGGTGGACTGACTCAGTGACTATCTTCAAGAGCGATAGTAATGACTGGATGTGACATTGTAGGGTTACGCTGGGTATCACTTATGTGTCACTGTGAGAAAGAGGCACAGTATACTAACCTTGGAAAAGGGCATAGCAAAACACATTCACAATGCATGTTGAAAGGCACGCACATTCTGGCTAGGTGGATACATGCCCTGGGCAGATATCCCTGTACGAACCTATGGACCTATGTCTCTTTTTCACCATTGGCCCTATGTGCTGTCAATCACCAATGTAATCTCAATACTCCGGTAGCATGTGCAAAGGTCAGTTGTCAGTCACCTCTATGGCACAGTTGTGGAATATGTGTGTCATGTAGTAATGTCACAGCTGCCACATGTACACAGTCAACCCTATCCCTACCCATTGATGTACACCACATGTATGAGATGGAAACACATGGCCAAACTGTAACAGCAACATACAAGTCAGTCTGATGCATGGACACATATGACTCAGTCATTGTCCATGCCACCACAGCTGATGTGGGATGTCGCTCACTGGGATACGTGATAGGGAACATGGAAGGGATCACTGAGCAAGTGACACAGGCTGGTAGACCCCTGACCTTGGTTGGCATCAGACCCTCACCAGGGATTCCGACAAATTACTGAATGCTAATGAATAAGTGTATCTACAACACCATAGCTGAATGGTTCTTAGCATGCAGTCACTGCATTGCTATGGAATACTGTCTTACCACTCCCACAAAAGGTGAGAACATGCAGCTCCTGTACATTAACAACATGTAGACTTTATGCCCCAGACCAGGTGTGCATCCCTCACTACTAGGCTGATAGCATCTACATCTCACACTGTATATACACATCCCATATGCAGCATCTGCACAGAAGACCACGGTCATAATGTTACCCTGTGCATATACCATGTATTCACATGTGGCAGGCATCACACATGGTAAATATTGAAAGTCTCAGGTACATATGTGTATTTGGCACACACATACATCATGTGTTCATTGCCATAACCAGTGTAATCAATGTCATGCATTATTGTGAGGGACAACCCACACACATGGGCATTCTGTGTGTGCACAACACACATGGCATGTCTGTAATCAAAAGCCATACATAATTGTGATATCATTTAGAAATGGGTATGTGCATCCTGTAGTGTGTTTTCCCAGTTACCAAAAGGGATGTTTCTTTCATACATACTTACCCCCCTTCACACACACTTGCCACCTGCTGGATTCAAACCCCTACCTAACTATGTTATGATACTAGAGACGGACGCATTAGCACAGCACGCTATTCGCATTACTGGGGAATGTCCTTTCCCCTGATATACTTGTAGGGTGCTGACATCATCAGAGTTTAGAAAGTGGAATGATCATCCTGTGGTGTGTTTTCCCAGTTGCCAAAAGGGATGTTTTTTTCATACACACTTACCCCCCTTCACACACACTTGCCACCTGCTGGATTCAAACCCCTACCTAACTATGTTATGATACTAGAGACGGACGCATTAGCACAGCACGCTATTCACATTACTGGGGAATGTTCTTTCCCCTGATATACTTGTAGGGTGCTGACATCATCAGAGTTTAGAAAGTGGAATGATCATCCTGTGGTGTGTTTTCCCAGTTGCCAAAAGGGATGTTTTTTCATACACACTTACCCCTCTTCACACACACTTGCCACCTGCTGGATTCAAACCCCTACCTAACTATGTTATGACACTAGAGACGGACGCATTAGCACAGCGCTATTCGCATTACTGGGGAATGTCCTTTCCCCTGAT
Organism: Protopterus annectens; assembly: GCF_019279795.1. Taxonomy (NCBI): domain Eukaryota; kingdom Metazoa; phylum Chordata; order Ceratodontiformes; family Protopteridae; genus Protopterus; species Protopterus annectens. Next base: position 708,059,111 of record NC_056727.1, on the reverse strand, counting down.
ATACTTATAGGGTGCTGACATCATCAGAGTTTAGAAAGTGGAATGATCATCCTGTGGTGTGTTTTCCCAGTTGCCAAAAGGGATGTTTCTTTCATACCCACACACTTGTCATCTGCCGGATTCAAACCCCTACCTAACTATGTTAAGACACTAGAGACGGACGCATTAGCACAGCGCGCTATTCGCATTACTGGGGAAAGTCCTTTCCCCTGATATACTTATAGGGTGCTGACATCATCAGAGTTTAGAAAGTGGAATGATCATCCTGTGGTGTGTTTTCCCAGTTGCCAAAAGGGATGCTTCTTTCATACACACTTACCCCCTTCACACACACTTGCCACCTGCTGGATTCAAACCCCTACCTAACTATGTTATGACACTAGAGATGGACGTATTAGCATGGCATGCTATTCGGATTACTGAGAGAATCCTTTTCTCCAATATACTTATAGGGTGCTGACATCATCAGAGTCTAGAAAGTGGAATGATCATCCTGTGGTGTGTTTTCCCAGTTGCCAAAAGGGATGTTTCTTTCATACATACTTACACACACACTTACCCCCTTCACACACACTTGCCACCTGCTGGATTCAAACCCCTACCTAACTATGTTATGACACTAGAGACGGACGCATTAGCACGGCGCTATTCGGATTACTGAGAGAACCCTTGTCTCCAATATACTTATAGGGTGCTTACATGATCAGTGTCTAGAAACGGGGACGACCATCCTCTGGTGTGTTTTCACATTTGCTAGGGGTAACATTTGGACCAAGTGTGTGAGCATGCCCAGTTCAGCCTTCCTGTGGCATGTTGTGTGAAAGATGTCTCATTTATCTAAGTGTGTGAGCATGCCCAGTGTGGGCTTTACATATGTTGAACTCTGCAGCCCATCACATTTGTGGATGAGTGTGACCTTCAACAAATACCTCCGGTTTATGGTTGTGTGTTCTGTGCCATGTTGTGTAGTTACTGTCCGAATGCTTTTGTGTGAACAAAACTGGGAGTATACTGTGCCTGCAGGTTTTGCATGGGATACTTTGCACACAATTGTCAACATCCGTTCATACTGACCTAACACTGTAGCACTGTCTAGTGTAGTGTTTCAGTACTTTCACTGTGGTGGTCAGTATCCTGGGCTTCAGTCCTATCACTGATTTACATTTCCATAGTGTGCACAACAGGCTGGTTAAGGTCCAGTTGTGCACATCTGCACAAAGGCAGTGCCTCTACAGACCCTGTTAATTGCTGCCCCATAAGCTTAACAAGTGTAGTCTGCAAATCTATGGAGAGGATCATAATTGAGCTCATAAACAAAGATATAGGGGACATGCAGACATTGTACCCATCCCATTTTGGCTTGGTCAGGGCAGATCATGCCTTTTGTACTGGGTTGACATCTTCAAATTGGTCACTTAGGCCATTGTTGGGGAAAGGCAGTCCATACAACCTACCTTGGCCTTGCTAACACTTTCAACACAATACCCCACTCAGGTATTGTGGAAAGCCCTCACAACTGAAATGTAAACCCATATGTCACAAGATGGGTTGCAAACTGGCTTAAGGACGGGACCCACAGGGTTAGAGTTGCTGGCACTATGTTAGACTCCAGGCTGGTCACAGGTGGTGTCACACAGGGCTCAGTCCTTGGCCACCATTGTTTGTCATGTACTTCCCATGAGAACAGGCCAACATGGGAGGACTTTGGATGACAATGTTAGCAGATGAGTGCACACTGGGCACCATAGTGGACAGTGCATCACACACAGATATCCTTCAGAAGGGACTCACAGTAACTGATAGCTGGTGCCAGGGCCATGGCCTGAAGTCAGAGTGCACAACATGTGTAGACATACCCTTCAGGAAAAGCAAGGTGACCCCAAGCTACCATATTGGTGGCAATCCTCTAAGCACAGAGGAGGTTATCACGGACCTGGGGACCCAGGTTGACAGTCGCCATTCTTCTCAGACTCACATTGCTAAAGTGGCTAGGAAGACCTTCTACATTGCCCACCTGATAAGGATGGGATTCACATCCAGATCTAGTGGGTCATTGTTCCCTGTACTCTTCAGTTATCAGACCGGTGATCAAGTCAAATGCCCTATTCTGGCTGTATCTCACCCAACATCTGCAGCAATTGGAGACACCCTGACTGTCCCCACCTAAAGGATCAAGGAACCACAACAGCTGTCATATGCTGCCAGATTGAAGACACTCACACTCTATTCACTCACATACCGTCTGCTTAGAGGTGACATGTGCCTGACATGCGAGGCCATGTCCAAACAGAGATTAATGGACATGCTCCACCTCAGACTCAGAAGATCCACCTGAACCACTAGTGCAGGTGACTGACACCTTAGCAGGGATGTATGTTGGACATGTTGTAGGGATGGAGTTATCACTCGGAGACTCCTATGCTGTGGAATACAATCCTGGTCCATTTGAGGCAGAGCACCTTGCTGGCTGTGTTCAAGAGGTATCTTGACCTAATGCTAGTCGGAGAATGTGTTTGTCCATCAACACATTGTAAGCGTAGTTTGACATGTCATATGTCTTGTTTAGTATACTGTGCCTCTGTCTACCTGTGACATAACATTGATACCCAGGGTAAACCTCCCATCTCCCATCCACTCATTAGGATTCCTGTTGAGGGACTCAACCAGTGTCTTTATGGACAACTAGTAGTGGTAGTTTACTCATGTGTGGGGTGGCTTCTGTGTTTTGGATAATGCAGTACAGTCTGTCCTATATATGTCAGTGCTGGGGTTCAGTTCCCTCATGTGCATAGCTACCTGCCATTCAGATTGTACAAGGTGCAGCATGTGCATTGATTCCAGCTTGGACATGGCTTTCTACGTCAGGCACAGCTTGCATCTGGGTGGACAGCATGGCAGTGTGTGGAGCTGCACTCTGTTTAATCAGACTACACATTACATGTGTTCCAGCTCTGTCATACTCCTGGTGAGGTACTGTTGTGGACTTTACAGGTGCTGGATGTGTGTGCATGAGGTACACCCCACAGGGGCTGTTGTGGTCATTTCTACTGGTGATGAAAGATAACTGCAAAACCAGAATGACCTCCCCTTAGCTAGATGTCAGACAGCATGGACCATACAATCACAACTGGAAATAGGATTCTACACCTACCACCCTAGAACACAGTAAAGGAAAGACACTACGGCTGATGCTGCTCAATGCCCAAGGTCTCTACCTCAAGCTGCACACACTCTATGCCCTTCTCAGTATGTAGCACATTGATGTCTGTGCTGTGCCTGAAACCTGGTTTACAGTTTCTGACAGCACCCCAGCTCTATCGGGTGTTACCTCATCTCATGCATTCCGGCACCAGCATCCCGACAACAACAAGAAGGATGGTGGGTGTCCATATTCATCAAGGACACCCTCACCTCATGGTTGGTGGCAACACACTATGCATCGGAGACCATCCAGGTGCCAGTGACCATAGGCAAGACTGCTCTGCAGTTTGTAGCATGTTACATGCCACCCGCTCAAACTCAGGTACCTCACACAGCTATCCTGCAAACACTGAAGGGGATAAATGTATCTCCAAACACCATCCTACTGGGTGATTCCAACTATCCACATATAGACTGGGATCACTAATCATGCCACAACACTCTAACACAAAGGTTCCAAGAGTTCATACACTGAAATGCCATGGAACAACTGGTCCCAATCCCCTCAAGTGGAGGCAACATACTAGAACACATCATCACAAACATGGGGTCACACTGTTCAACACCAGATGTATACCCATCATTGGTGAGATCAGATCATGGACTACTCTCAGTGGGAGTCCACATCCCACCCACACCCCAGAATGGAAAAGAAACGGTGAAGACCTTGTCAAATGCCGACTTCACATTTCTGAGCACTGGTGTGGTCTCTTTCAAGGCCCCCAGGCCAGCGGACACCATTACCCAAGCCACTGTATCACTTAGAAATGCCTTCTACCAGCACCTCCAGGACTGCATGGTTCAGGCAATCCAAAATAATAATGACTGTTTGTACCACAGGCAAGCATCCAGTCTGGTGGACCCTAGCCATAAACAAGCTGTACAACACAAGGAAGGAGCTACTACACGATAGAGTGTAATCCGTATGGGGGAAGACACCCCTGCTCATTGTGAGTAAAACACTGGGTTCCCCCATACAATCATCCGAGGCATGTTTAGAGAGTAAACCCACTCAGGACTCCAGGGACAATCATGAGGCCTTTTTTACCTATGTTTGAAACCTGGGAGGTAACTCCCAGATATGCTCAGACTTAGTTCAGAATGATGTTGATATCACTGCACCTACAGACATTGGCAACATACTGGCTGACAGGTTCAGTGCAGATTTCTCCACCCACCCCTCCACCACAACTGGAGAGATATGTATGAAAGAGGATTGTAGCCCCCCATACATCTCAAATGCTCAGGTGGGAACTGCTCTATCCAAGGGAAAGGACGCAGCATCCATGGGACCAGATGGTGTCCCTGGTTTTGTGCTCCATGAACTCACTCAAGAATTAAACCCGCAGTCAGGGCAGCTGTATGATCTTAGCCTCAACTCAGGATATGTTCCCAAGGAGTGGCATATGTCAATGGTGGACCCACTTCACATGGGGGTGCCTCCACCGACCACGGAAACTACCATCCCATCAGCTTGACAAGCAGGGTCTGCTAAGCTATGGAGAAGATCATAATGGAAGTCATAGATGAGGACATAGGGGACTTGCAGACATTAGATCCAACCCAGTTAGGCTTTGTTGAGGGCAGATCATGCCTTTTAAACTTGGTTGACTGTTTCATAACAGACACCAAGGCCATTGACAAGGGCAAGGCACTCCACACAGCCTACCTTGACCTGGCAAAGGCTTTCAACACAATACCCCACTTGGGTATCATTGAAAACATCACCAGCTTAAATGTGAACCCATACATCACAAGATGGGTTGCAAACCGCTACGTGACAGAACAGACAGGTTCAGACTTGCTGGTGCCATGTCACACTCCACAACTGTCACAAGTGGTGTCCCACAGGGCTCAGTCCTGGGCCCACTATTGCTCAGCATCTACTTTTCAGAAGTACAAGCAAACACAGCAGGATTATGGCTGACAAAGTTTGAAGATGACTGCAGACTGGGAACCATAGTTGGACACCCATCTGACACAGACATCCTTCAGAAGGGTGTCATAGACACGGATAACTGGTGCCAGAGCCATGGCCTTACATTACACACTAAACAATGCATAGCCATACCCTTTGGGAAGAACAAGGTTACCACTAGTTCCCATGTAGGTGGCAATCCTCTAAGCACACAGGAGGTTATCAGGGACCTGGGCACCCAGGTTGAGAGTAACCTTTGTTTGACACTCACGTTGCCAGGGTAGTTAGGTAGAACTTCTACATTGCCCACCTCATCATGCAGGGATTCACATCTAGATCCAGGGAGGTCATTGTTCCCCTGTACTCTTCACTCATCGGACCATTGATTGAGTGCAATGCCCCATTCAGCATGTATATGACCCGACACCTATGGCAATTGGATGGGCCCACAAATTCCTCGACAGGAGGAGAAAGGGTCTCAAACATATTTCTTATGCTGCCCGACTGGAGGAATTCCAGCTTGATTCCGTGACTTACCGTCTGCTCAGAGGTGACCTGTGCCTGACATCCAAGGCCATGTCCAAACCTGAGTTAATGTACACGCTTCACCTCAAGACCTCTACATCCATCAGAACTACAGTGGCAGGAGATTTAAACCTCAACACAGATATTAATAGGATGTGCTGGAGGACAGATTCTTCAACCAGAGAGTCCCTATGCTGTGGAACAACATCCTGGTACATGTGAGGCTGAGTACCTCACTGGCTTTGTTCAAGTGAGATCTTAATCAATGGATGGGAGATTGCAGGTATGCCCCAGGGATAACCTCAGTATCACTGCTTGTCAGAGGCACAGCAATATAATGGGCAAATTATCCGTCAGAGTGAAGGTGCGGCAGACTCCACGGAACTCTGGTCTAGGCTTATAAATGCCCTAGGGCAGATAGCCTAGTATGAACCTGTGAACCTGTGAACATAGGCCTGGGGCAGTTGCTGCTATTAGGACAGTGGTCTGCAGCAAGCTATATAGTAGTAGTCAGTTTTAGCCATTGGTGTTTGACCATGGCTAATGCATGTTGCTTCTTGTTGTGGTAACAACAGGGGTGTGTGGTTATCCATGCCATTTATTGGTAGTCACCCTCATTTTGTATCTTGTTCCATGTTTTTGCACATGTACATCACTGTATGAGGTGTGACCCTGGTAGTGTCAGGGTGCTGATGTGCGCTTTGACCCTGTTTTCTATTACAGCACTGATATGTGCATTCCCTATACTGTGTGCATTTACACTGCACACATCTTGCTGTTTATACCTTTGGCATTGGGTAGCATTACATCTAGGTTCCTATCCCTTGTGATAGCTATGAGGTGGGTTTGTGTTTTTGTGGTTTATGATTGGTGAGGGTGGATGTTAGTCATGGTCCTCAGGTGTGCATATGATACATGGTATTACATTACTTAACACATGGCATTCATGCCTCGGGTGGTGCTGCAGGGCTGCCTTTGTCGGATGCACATACTACACTCCCTGTACATTTGGAAGCAGGTTGTGTCATGTTAGGCATCCCTGTTACTGTATGAGTGAGTCAGAGTGGGTATCGGTCCCAGTGTTCCTACTGACCAAGCATATGTGCTATCGTTGCCTCTTTGCCAAGGCCAGGGCATACTGGGCACGCCTCCTTCTGCCTACTGGGACAAGGTCAGGTTGTTCCTCCTCCAAGTCACCCCTGCCTGTGGTGGCCTTGGCAATGGTGGGGATGTTTGGCCCAGCCCTGTGCTGGTCCTGCTGCAGCTGTTTCCGCAGGATCATATTATGTAGCATAGCACATATCATGATCATTTGGGTACATGTAGTTGGTGTGTACTGCAAAGCTCCACCAGACGTGTCCAGACACCGGAACCGTGACTTGAGCAGCCCAAACACACGCTCTATGATATTACGTGTTTGTGCGTGTGCCTCATTATGGCGTTCCTGTTCGGGTGTGTGTGCATTTCTGATGGGTGTCATCAGCCACGGCTCAAGTGCATAACCAGCATCCCCCACTAGGTGTCCGTGTGGGAAGTCCCCATTGGCAAATGATTGGTACAGCAGCTCAACAATCTGCTGCAGGAGCTCTCTGTCCACTCTATAGCGCTCTACTATCTCCAGCTCATGTAACCCATGGTAGGTGACCCTAGGCCTGTATACTCTTCTCCTTCTCCTCACTCTGGGTTGTCTGTCAGCATCTGCATTATCACCACCCTCAGCAATTCGCCTATGTCTGATTATAACAGCTATGGCAGCCCCTAGCATTTCTGCTCTGAGTTCAGCTTTTTTCAGGTTTCAACTCTGATAGCTTAGTTTCTGGCAGTATCTCTTGTGAGAAACAGCCTGCACTGCTCTTTGTTGTGTTTTAAGTGCTGGGTTGGGCTTCTAGTCTGCCTGTGTAATTGCCTGCTTCTAATTGTTTCCACCAATTAACTTTAGTAGTATCTTCTGGCAGTTTCCTGTATTTTGGTTGTTTCCTATTTCCTCTCTGTTTCCTGAGGGGAGCAGTGTGCACACCGCTTAAACACGCTCACAGTAACTTAAACGCGTGTACACATCCCTACACGGTGTTACACGCGCACACATCCTTACACGGTGTTAGCTAGGCTGATTCATGCTAAAACGCCAAGACACCGCCTTACACACGCATGCGCCCGCAAACCGTTGTAAACAGTTTGCAACACGCTCCCACATGTAGAACCTGCCTCACGCGCTGCAGCATGCACGTATATCAAGAAACTTAGAGTGTAGGGATAGCGTATGCCCTCAATTTCTTGACATTCCTAGTGTTCTGTTGGGACACACCTCCCTCCCTGATGTCTGTCTGTCATCTCTTACCTTACATTGCCCTCCAATCTGGTACATTTCTTTCTATCCTTCCCCATGATGTCACCTACCTCTTACTCTGTTCCTCCCCTTCTCTAACTCTTACACGACTCAGAAAGTGCTCATTACTTATGTGGCAGTGTGATTCAGTATTGTAAGCCTCATTTACATAGGATTGCCTAGTAATGCTTAGTTACATATCTTACACGGAGCTTCCCTTGACAACCACTAAACGGAGGCCATATTGTTTTTGCTCTGCAAGTCCCTCCATTGACATTTCATGTAATATATGAATCCCACAATTGTGGGCTTATAAGCTTCGGTTTTCAGTTTTAGGTAGCGCACCCCGTTTGCGCGGGTGTGCGCTACAGTTAAACACATAAATCCCGTGAAAAAAAAAAGTTATATAACTTTTTTTGCAACACTTTTTCATGCCAATGGCCACATATTTGGCCATTGGCATGCTTAATGTAACAAATGCACCCTTTATTTGGAGCTGACATAGCTCCGTTTTAATTTTGCAGAAATGTACTCAGTTGTCAGCTGAGTACATTTCTGCAACACGTCCGTTACACGGACTGGTTTGGCGTGGATCGCTCACATACCTCATTTGCATATCTTGGAGCTGCAAATGAGGTATTGAGCATTTCCGCCACTCCGTGTAAGAGACGTGTTAGCTGTCTCTTACACGGAGATTTGGGCTGTTGCTGAATCAGGAGGCTTACACGGAGGCTTACACTACTCTTAAACTCCGTGTAAGCCTTCCTGAATCTGGCCCAATGACTGGATAGATTATAAGTGAAGTATACTGTTTGCAACTACAGTTGTTTCAGTGGTGTCTGTGATGTATAATGTTTGCAGCTAAGGTGGTGTCAATGTTTGTTTTTCATTTATATAAATGTAAGATTGCCTATGCCATACGTGATAATTTAATGAAGATGTTTATTGAAAAAAAAGATTATAAGAAAACACAATGCCAAAATCACCTTCATATTTAATGCATCAATAATCTTTACCAAACTTTAAGAGTATAGTGTAACCTACAATCAGATATAATGCTAGTTTTTGCAAATACTCAGATGAAACATTTGATTGTCTTGGACATATCCAAAGTTTTTTTTTTTTTTTTTTTTTTTTTGTTAAAACAATTTGGGGCTATGGTCATCTGAAACATTCAGAAAAAAATTTGGAAGGCTTAATTTGCTTTCAGTTTTTATCAGCTTATTGGGGCAAATTAATGTATATATTTAAAATATTCTCTTTGTAGGAAAAAGGCAATGCTGTGAATTAACCAGAATGCATTTCATTATAAGTCTAGGTATCAAAGTTTTGGAATTGTTTATTTCTTAGAGTCGGACTAATTGATTCAGTATCAAAGTTCAAAAAATATTTCAATCTACTGGCAAGAAAACAAAGTTTAAGGCAAAAGTATCTAGATATAATTTCTAAGATACCATTTATTTTTACTACATCTTGTAACAAAGCTATATTGTAACACTGAATTTTCATAGGTTTATTGTCTATTTTTCCAGGGGAAAAATACATTTCTGGATCCAAAGTTTCCAATTTCTGCCAAGCTGTCTTGAAGTGAGAAAATTCCTGCAGCTGGAGCATTCTTTTAACTGCAAATTATATGTCTTCTCATAGGTAGTTACTAGGCATGCCGTCCAGGAGAACACTGAAGAGCCAAGCCTAAATTTCCAAGTGCCCCAAAGCACTTTCTGGTTAAGTGACTTGGTCAAGGTCACACAGTAGAAAAATGAAGGCTGAAGGAATCAAATTGTTTACCACAGGAAGTAGCATGTTAACAGCTAATAGTTTTAATCCTTTACAATAACTTCCAGAATGTTGTTCTAAACGCATGCACTACTAAAAACAGATATATTTATTTGTTTTTACAAATATATTTCTTCATTTCTAACATCATGTAGCATCTGGGTACTTGTCAGAATGTTCCATTAAGCAACACAGATTTGTGAATGGGTTATCAGTTTCTATAAGGCTTTTATTCAACTGATTCTAGAAAGTGTACCACATAGCACACAATTTCTTCTAGCTAGCAATTAACATATCTATAGAGTTATACCCATATATTATGATTGCACTGAAATATTTCAGACCTACAATCTTACTAAACACATTTGTAAGGATGCTAGAAAAAGAGACACCTTTTCAACTGACTCACCTTTTCAATGCAAATGGTTGTGTTTTCAAATCAGTTGTGGAGTCAGTACTGGCTTAATTACTGTCTCAGGCCAAATCAGAAACTATCCAAGTACTAGGAACATTGCTAATATCTTCACTTATCATGAAATAACCTAGAATGTCTGGCAAACACTGGCTTACATCCATTCATCTACTTCTGGTTTTAGAATTACTAATCACAAAGAAGGCAAATAGTTTGATCAGGAATTCCCACATCCTTGCCTAGGGTTGTACCCAGTGACATTCCTGGTGAGTCCTGTACTATTTTCAATCTTCATAAATAACATATGGGTCCACTAAAAACAATCCTGCCTTATTTACTATACAGATAACTCTGCAACCCTCTTCACCAACCAGATTCACAAACAATTATGAATGTTGGGGACTTCCAAGATGGCTGTACACCGATCAGCAGGTATCCAAGATGGCTGCACACTGATCAGCAGGTATGATAGGTCAATTAGCATTCTCCTATTCTGAAAAACAGAAATTTTGGAAAGCAGCCAGCAAAACCCATTTATTTGGGTAAAATTTAGTTACCGGTAAGTCACTGCACTGCCTGTATGTCAACAGCAAAGAAATCTGGAGCAAATAACATAAAATTAGATAACCATTTGAAATGTCAGGACCACTAGAGTGAACCCTGAAATATATTTACATATACTAAGTCCGAGATGCCATTTCTCAAAACATCCCCTTTCTCCAAGGTATGGCGATCTCTGAGTTTGCATATATAAGTTCAGGGGTGTGGGGGGGGGGCTTTCAAAATTTGCTTTTCTCCTATGTTTTGGGGTTTTTTTCAGCTTATCAGCAGTCAGCATTTCAAGTGCTGACATTTTAATAGGGAGCCTAAAATTAAATAGAAAAGAAAAAGAAAAAAAAACTCTGGGGAAAGAGACTTGCAGCTGTTCAGCAAAAAAGTTGATCATGTTTCATCCTTAGTACATTTGATGGCTTCCAGCAATTTAACATAAACACTTTTATTTTTATCTATGTAGCAAATACATGCAATACAATCTGCATGCATGGTACGTTTTTCAAGAGCTGATGTTTGCTATTTTACTTTAGATTTTCCATTTTTCTCCATTATTTACAGCCATGCTCAGCCTAATATCATAATTTACAATTCTTATTCATTTTTTGCTTCTAATTTTTTTAATATCCATGTTTAACTATTTTTTCACTTAGGATTTTCATCCTATGACACACTTGCCTTCCCCTTCATTGTGTAATCTTGTCCTTACTTAATCTGTTTCTTTTCATCATTGCCATTATGATTTATAGCTATTCTATCTTGTATGTCTCATTCCCAAACTGTTGTAGCCCTTTCATCCCTCTGTTTTGACTTGCAGTGTTGATTCACCCAATGCTATTGCTTTAAGCCATGATTTGACCAGCAAGATCCCAAGAAAAAACAAGAAAGTAACAAAAGGCAAGACAGAAAAATAAATAGCAACACTAACCATGTTAATATCTAGTTATATTTCCCCTTTTTCATTCCTCCTTTCACATTATATATACTTCCACTCCCCCTACGTTCCCTTCTTAAGAACATTTTGCATTCCTCTCTTTGTTTCTTATGACAGTTATTTCATTCCATCTCTTAATTCCCTGTCTTTATTTTTGTTATTCTGTCCCTTCATCTTGTTCTTCCTTACCTCTGTCAGTCTAACCTTTCTTCTCCCAACTCTTCCATTTTCTAGCCATTTTTTCCTCCTTTGCTCATACTTTGTCTTTCTTCTACCCACATTTGTCATAATGTTTCCCTAACCTCATTGCCTAATGATAGTTTTCCTTTTTCCATTTTTTGTTATTGCTTTCTTCCATACTGTCATTAGTAGCCCCATCAATTCTTTTTTCCTCCTCTTTTACTTTTTCATCATATCCTAGCAAAAATAATTTCCTCATTCATTTGTTTGTTCCTGGTGCTGTTTGAACTATTTCCTGCATCTGCTTCGTGATGTATTCCAGTTTATCACAACCCTAAAAAATAGTTGTCCAGGCCCCTTTGTCTTCCTAACACTTCCAACACTGGCTATCTGAATTCAGGAACATTTTTTATAATCTAGTTTGTTAAATAAAACTACCTGGGTAGGCATCTCCAGGCAAGTATATTAAGTCTTCGTGTCTTTGACATATATTTCGGCAAGTGGAAAATTTGCTTCCATTCTTGATGTTTTATTGACTCTTGTGTTGCCTCCTCAGACTTTCTCTTTATCTCCATGTCTATCTCCCTAACTTTTCTTAACCATCTTGTCCCCATTTTTTGAGTTCTCTTCTAATCTTTTTTTGTCTGTCTCATTATTTCAAAGTCAAAGTAAAGACACAATAAACTTTATTGTCATTCAGAATCACACAAGTGCAAAAACTGAATGAAATTCCATATCTCTAACTCAGATGTAAAAATATCACATAGACTTAATATGAAAAGACATTAATTCATATATAACTACTTACTACATACCATAATGTTCTAGATAGATAATCCAAATATTGCACATAAATTAAACTCACTTTAACATTTATTATTGGCTCACTCCCCTCTGTCTTTACCCTCTTCCCTAACCTCCTACATTCTGCCTCCATTCCATGATATTCCAACTCTAACCCATCCTCCAGTTGGAATTCTTCTCTCAGCTTCTCCCACCTTTTTACTCTACCTCCTTCTAGAATTTATAATCAGTACTTCACCTTATCTCATCTTCCCTTCTCTTCCATCTACACTTTACTATTCCTCGCTCCTCCTTCCCCTTCACTCTTCCTATTGGAAGCATTGTCATCTTTCAAATTATTCACTGTGGTCTTTTAAATTGTGCATTAAAAATGTTCTGCACCTCCCTTGTCCACTGGAGCTTCAAGTCCCTTTCTGGTATCTCCTGCAGGGTTTCTATAATATCATTCCATCTCCCCCAATCTACTTCTTTTTGTTTAATCATCACCTTCAAGTCAGCTTTATATTCAATGCTCACAAATCTTAATATGTTTGAAGTTATGCATTGCTGAAGTTCTACTTTTAGGTCCAATACCTGCAGTCCCTACTTTCTCTGGCACTTCTGTCAACAACTGCCATCCTACTGCTGTTTCCCCCTCCCAGATAAACCTTCATCTTGGTTGTTTTATTCAGTATGCCACCTTCTGATATTTGTCAGAAAACCTGCCCTGCTATAAAATTGCAGCATAATAATCCTTTTATCATGCCTAATTTTTGATCTATATTTAATTTTAACATCATCCATCTCTGCAACTGCTTTTCCCACTTTTATAAATCCTGTTATATGTGAATATCTCTGGGTCCTCCACATCCCCTGTCACCCAGATATCTAGGCATTTCATTTCTTCCTTCCATATTGTATCTTCATATCCTGTTTTGTTTTTGTTGATCTTATAAACCAAAGCATTCCCATATCTTTCAACTATGGCTAATGTTTAATGCCCTCTTCTGGATGTGTTGATGTAATCAAGATGTCATATATATATATATATGTATATGCTATTTTATTTTCTCCTCCTTCCAAGTTATACCCTCTGACTCATGGTACCCTTCTCTCCTCTGCCAATGGATTAATATACACTGCAATGAGCAGACAGGACAATGGGTGGCCTTGACGAGCCAACCCACTGAGTCAATAGAACTGCAGACAGCATCACTCTGACCCTTACCTGAGCTATTGCCCCTTCATATTTATTTATTTATTTATTTATTTTATTTTACATTTGTTGACAGGGATAGTCCGACTGAGCTGAGTAGCCCTTTTTCAGTGGAGGCCCGGGGAGAAAAGCTCCACAATTATACATTAAATATTGAAATAGAGACAAATGACAAAAGAAAATTAGATTTTGCAGAGAATAATCAACAAAGTGACTAATTACGTAAAATACAGTTTCCAGAATCTACATACAGATGAGGGTCCACATAAAACCTTTATTCAAATATCACAATTTCATTTTACAACAGTTTAGTGTGACACAATAGGGGTAAATAAACTGGTTAGTGACAATTATGTTATAAAAGTCAAAGCTGTTGAGGTATGGAAGAGGCCTGGACTGTACAGGATTTAAGGAGGTTGTGTACAGAAGCAGGACCACTGAGTTTTTAGATATTCTCTTGCTACTGTTTTGAATTGCTTAGGGTTTTTCTGGTTTCTGATTTCAAGTGGTAGCTTGTTCCAGGATATAGAAGGGCAGTAACTATAGAGGTTTTAACCAATTTTGTTGTTGGGTTTGTGTATTTTTAGCAGGTCCTGGTGGGACCTGCGAAGTGACCTAGCAGGGTTATAATGTGAGATGAGAGCAGATAGGTTGGGACCATAAGATTTCTGGTAGAGGATAGAGCGGACTATAAGGAGTTGAAAGAGAAGAAGCTGCTGGAGAAGGTCTAGCCAGTTTAGGTGTTTAGGGCAAGGCAATGGTGAGATTTATAGGGTCTATATTATAACATCGAAGTTACAAAACTTTGAATGTTATAATATCGAACCAACTACATCGAAGGATGAAAATAGCAAAGCCCTGGAACATCGAATTCTTACCTAGGGCAAGATTTTGGTGGGCTGTTCCGTGGCTTTACTATTTCCTCCACTGTGGTGCGATAGTTACGGACCTTAGGGTTAGGGTGCGGGTTAAGGTAAGTGGATAGGTAGGAATGTATGTATGGTTTAGTGTAGGGTTAGAAGTAGGGTTTTGTTAAGTGTATGTGTGTGTTTTAATTAGTTTGTTTGTGTATAGTGTCGTACGGGTAAGTGTGCAATAGTTATGAACCTTAGGGTTAGGTTGCGGGTTAAGGTTAGTGGATAGATAGGAATGAATGTACGGTTTAGTGTAGGGTTAGAAGTAGGGTTTTGTTAAGTGTATGTGTGTGTATTTATTAGTTTGTTTGTGTATAGTTTCGTAGGGTAAGTGTGCGATAGTTACAGACCTTAGGGTTGGCGTGCGGGTTAAGGTTAGTGGATAGATAGGAATGTATGTATGTTTTAGTGTAGGGTTAGAAGTACGGTTTTGTTAAGTGTATGTGTGTGGTTTATTTATTTTGGTGTGCTTGTGTTGTGAGTATGTTTCTCAGAACCGCAAATTTTTTCCCTGTGAAAAAATTTGCTATTCTGAGTGTTCAATGTTATCATACATCGAAATTCCAAGTTCGAGCTTATGGTGTTCGATATTTTGAAATTTTAAATATATGATATAGACCCAATTTATAGGTGTGTTGTGCTGCAAATCTTGCTACCTTATTGTAAGTTGTCTCTATTTTGGCTAGTGATGTAGAGTTTAGATTTGTGAGGATTTGAGAGGTGTATAATAGGCTGGGTAGGAGGTAGGTATGAGAGAGAGTGATTTTAACTTTGGCGGTGAGGAACTTTTTGTTTTGGTAGAAAAGTCCTAGTCTTTGGTGAGTTTTTTTGATGCAGTTGTTTATGTGCTATGTGCAAGTCAAATTTAAGCTGATCATCAATTATGACTCCTAAGAGTTTACTGTTGTTTTCAACAGTGATGGAGGTGTTGTCAAGGGATAGTACTGAAAAATTGGTTTTGAGGTAGGAGAGGTTTTAGGGAGAGAAAGGAGGCATTTTGATTTTTTTAGGGTTGAGAATAAGCAGATTTTGAGAAAGCCAGGTTTCAAGAGTTGAAGGATTCTTGGGTAGCAGTGATAAGCTCTGAGGGGGTGTCTGAGATGGTGAGGACAGTAGAGTCATTGGCATATTGTATGAGGGAAGATTGAGGGCAGGAGGAGTAGAGAAGATTGGTGAAGATGTTAAAGAGTAATGGGCCAAGAATCAACCCTTGTGGTACACCCATCTTAACTGAGAGAGGAGGGGAGAGTGCAGAGAGCCACTTCACTGATTGCTTACGCTCAGAGAGATAGCTGGAAAACCAGGCTACAGCAGCAGTGGAAAAGTTGAGGTCAGACAGTTTGGTAAGAAGGAGTGAGTGACAGACAGTATCAAAAGCTTTAGAGAGGTCAAGGAAAAGACAAGAGACTAGTTTATTGTTATCTCTTGACAGAGAGATGGTATGAATGAAGGATAGTAGAGTAGTTATAGTGCTGTGTTGTGGGCGAAAACCATGCTGCGTGGGGGTGAGAAAGTTTTCCTGCAATAGGTGTTGGATAACCTGCTTGTGAATGCATTTTTCTAGTATTTTAGAGAGAGGGGAGAGTATGGCAATAGGTCTAAAGTTAGAAATTTCAGTAGAGTTACCCCCTTTGTGTATGGGTAATGTGTAGAACTCTTTCCAGATAGAGGGAACTGTAGATTCAGAGATGGAGCGGTTAATTAAGATAGGTACTGGAATATCGATGGATTCAGCAGCTAACTGTAGGAAATAAGGTGGGAGATTATCAGCAGAGGGAGAGCAGGGTTTGAGTTTGGAGAGTAGAGACTTTATATAGTTAGTGGGAACTGGTTCAAGTGAGAGGGAGGTGGTAGAGTTTAGGTTAGAGGGTGGAGATGAGTAGTTGGAGCAGGATGAGGAGGAATGAGGTTAACCATCTTTGATATGGATTCAATGAAGTAGGTGTTGAAAATGAAGGCAGTTTGTGCAGATGTGTTATTTGGGTATGGGTTAGGAGGAGAAGGATGACCTGGATGCAGAATCTGATTTACCGATTTCCAGAATTTCTTGGGTTTGGAGTTTTGAGAGATAGGGGGGTTTAGGTAGTAGTCCTTCTTGTCTTTGATTGTATGCTTTTTAGCCACGTTTCTAAGTTCTTTATATTTTACCAAGTGGACTGGAAGTTTCGTTTTTAGCCATAGTTTCCATGTTTTGTCCCTATTTTTCATTATTGTCCAGGTAACATAAGTTAGCCATGGAACTATGGTAGATCTAATTTGGGCTGTGCGGAGTGGAGCAAGTGAATAGAGAATCTTGAGGAAGGTAGACTTAAAATAGTGGATGGCTTCACCTAATGTGCTTGTGGTTAGCAGTGACCAGTTGATTTTAGAGAGGTCATTAAAAGTGGTTGGACAGAAGTTTGCAAGCTTTCAACAGGTGATGTATCTGTGTGGCTTTGAGAAGTGAGGTGTGTATGTTAGTACTTGTATGGGGGAGTGATCACTTAGAGAACTTGGTAAGGTTTGTGGGTTGTGGTACTTTAGAGGATCAGAGACTAGTATCCAAACTAAGAGAATTCTGGGAATTTGTGATCTGTTAGTGTGGATAGGTGCTGAGACTGGTTGTGTGATGCCATATAAGTTAATACAAGAGGTAGGGTTAGGAGCCTGTAGGTTTAACCAGTCTATGTCCAGAAGGACAAGGCTCTCTATTCGTCCCTACCAGCCAATCAGTAAAACAGCTCACTTTACCTATTCAGGCATGTCCAAAGGGTAGTTTCATGTGTACTCTCCAGTCCAACTGGTGAATCTGGGCATTTTGAGGCAATGTTACAACTGCCTCATGTACATAGACAACCCTCTCCTCCTACCACCAAACACTAATATATGTGAGCGATACAATTATACAGCCAAACTGGAGGCAAAGCTCTCTCAACCCAAGAATGGAGCTGACAGTCAAGAGGAGAAGGGAAATACTTGCAACACACCATCAGTCTCACATAAATCTACTAAACCAACACTGGCAAATAACACACATAAATACAAGAAAACATACTCGGATGCTCTAAATAAAAATCTTCAAAAGCAACAGAGACCTTCAAAGCAGACATCCAAGCAACCTCCACACCCCATCACAAACCATGAAACACATAATTCACATAATCAGTGTGCCATGCAATCACAGCCCTTAAGGTTAAAATAACATACCCAACACACTAGTAATATGCGACTCTATAGTCAGGCACACTGATGTCCCACTAACTAGGCTGGACAAGGAGAAGGTTACAGTTAGCTGTCTTTTGGGTACCAGGATCCGCCACACACTCAGGTCACTCCAGAACAAGTACAAATATGACTCTGTCGTTGTCCATGTTGGTGTGAATGACCTGAGACGTACGTCCCTGGACTACATGAAAAGAGACATGGAAGAGCTCTCTGATCACGTAGCCCAGGCCAGCATGACCCTGACCCTGAGTAGCATCCTGCCCTCACCAAGAATGATGCCACAGTATAAAGAAAAAATGATCAACTTCAACAATTGGCTAAGTTTCTGGTGTCATTCAAAGGGGATCCAGTATCTGTCCACCTAGGATGACATGCTTGACAAGCCACGTTGCTTCGCAAGAGATGGCTTGCACCTCTCACCCTTAGGCTTTCGAATACTGGCCAAGGCTTTTGCCACCCCCATAGTGCCTTTTTTAGACAAGGCTCAATAGACAAACCCACCACCATAAATAGCACAAGTAACCAAAAACTAAGGGTAATGCTACTCAACGCCAGAAGTCTAAACCTCAAAATGCATGCACTTGAGGCACTCCTCAGTATGGAGAACATCAATATCTGTGTAGTAACAGAAACCTGGTTTAAGGCTCCAGAGAGCACCCCAGCACTACCAGGCTATAACTCATACCATACTTTTTGGCCACAGAACCCGGACCGAAACACAAAAGGCGGGAGTGTATCCATATTCATCAAGGACACCCACACCTCCAGGTTAGTGGCACAGCACGATGCCTCAGAGATCATCCATGTGCAACTAACAAAGGGCAAAACTGCAATTCAAATTGTAGCTTGCTACAGATCACCCAACATGACCCAGGATCCTCATTCCGTGTTTCTGGAGACAATGGAAAATATAAAGGTCCTACCAAATGCCCTAATATTGAGTGATTTCAATTACCCAAACATTAACTGGGAGAACTACTCAAGTACTAACTCCTTTGCCCAACGCTTCCTAGAATTTATGAACTCAAATGCCCTGGATCAACTGGTCAACACCCCCACCAGAGGTGGCAACATATTGGACCTGGTCATCACCAACATGGGCGACCGGTGTTCCACATCAGATGTCAACCCCTTGCTGGTTAGATCAGATCACAGACTAATCACTCTGGATATCCACATTCCACCCCCACCCCCAATCAAGGAAACCACCATAAAAAAATGTTTCAAAAGCAAACTTCATATTACTTAAGACCAAGGTGGAAAGGTTCACAGCCCCCATGCTAAAGGACAATGCTGTCCAAGCTGCTGAATCCCTTACAAAGGCACTCTATGAGCACCTGCAAGAATGCATGGATCATGCTATCCCAAGCAAAACCAAGACTCACTCTTCCAAGAAAAGGAAACCAGTCTGGTGGATCCCTGCCATAAACAAGCTATACAACAGAAGGAGGAAACTAGTACAGGAAAGAGTAAAATCCCAAGAAGGAAAGACATCCCTGATCAGTATCAGCAAGAAAGTACGATCCCTCATAAAATCATCCAAGGCTAGCTTTGAAAGAAAAATTGCCAAGGACTCCAAAGATACCCACAAAACATTCTTTAGCTATGTCAAGAACCTAAGTGGAAACTCTCAGATCTGCTCTGAGTTAGTGCAGAATCGCACAAAATACACTGAACCGACTGATATTGCCAACATTCTGGCAGGCAGGTTTAGTGCAAACTTCACCCCCCTCTCATCCCCTAAAAGGCCCATAACCATACCAGAAGAATGTAGAGCCCCAGCAATCACTGACACATAGGCTAAAACAGCCCTATCCAAAGCCAAAATCTCAGCTTCAATGGGACTGGATGGTGTCCCAGGCTGTGTCTTACACCAGCTCCAAAATGAACTAATCCCTCACCTGTTCAAACTCAGCCTCTCTACAGTCTATGTACCCATAGAGTGGTGCACAGCAACAGTTATCCCACTCCACAAAGGTGGAGCCACAACAGACCCCAAGAACTATTGCCCTATAAGCCTGTCTAGCCTGGTCTGCAAGGCCATGGAGCAGATCATCATGGAACTCATTAACAGAGACATTGGGAACCTCCAAACATTGGACCCTACCCAGTTTGGCTTTGTCAAGGGCAGATCATGCCTCCTAAACCTGGTGGACTTCTTTGAGACAGTTACCAAGGGTTTAGATGAGGGAAAGGAGGTCAACACAGCCTACCTAGACCTCACAAATGCTTTCAACACCATTCTCCATTTTGGTATTATAGGCAAGCTCACCAGCCTGAACATAAACCCCTACATCACGAGGTGGGATGCCAATTGGCTAATGGATAGAACCCACATGGTGAGAGTTGCAGGCTCTAGGTCCGACTCTAAACTGGTTACAAGTGGGGTCCCCCAGTGCTCAGTCCTGGGACCCCTGCTGTTCAGTATATACTTCTCAGAGATACAAGCAAGCACATCAGGACTATGGCTGACCAAGTTTGCAGACAACTGCAAACTGGGGGTCATAATTGACTCTCCAGCTGATACAGACATCCTCCAGAAGGGTCTCACTGAGACGGATACCTGGTGTCAAAATCATGGCCTTAAGCTAAATACCAAAAAATGCATAGTCATCCCCTTTGAAAAAAACAAAGTACCCATGAACTACCACATACGTGGTAGTCCCCTAAATACAGAAAATGTAATAAGGGATCTGGGGACCCAAGTAGATAGTAATCACTCCTTTGATAATCATATTGCCAAGGTGGTTAGAAAATCCTTCTATGTGGCCCACCTAATCACAAAAGGGTTCACATCTAGAACAAAAGAGGTTATTGTGCCCCTCTACTCATCACTCATCAGACCCATCATAGAGTACAACGCCCCTTTTGGGATGTACGTTACAAGACACCTGCAACAGCTGGGAAGACCACAGAAGTACCCTCACCAAGAGGATTACTGGCCTCAAACAGATGCCCTATGCAGCCTGACTGAAGAAACTCCAGCTGCACTTGGTTGCATACCACTTACTCAGAGGTGATCTCTGCCTGACATACAAGGCCATGTCCAACCCAGAATTGATGGACATGCTCCACCTAAAAAGAAACAAATCCCCGAGAGCCACACGCTCTAGGGATCTAAACCTCACCACAACGATAAATAGGATGTGCTGGAGGGATAGATTCCTGTCCCAGACACTCCCCATGCTTTGGAACAGGATTCCAATCTACATTAGGCAGAGCCCCTCACTAACACTCTTCAAGAGAAACCTTGATGAGTGGATGGGAAACAGAAAATTTACACCGGGGATCACTGCAGTGGCTGCTGGACAGAGACACAGGGAACTAATAGCTCTGCTGGACAGAGGCACAGGGAACTAATCTAAGGGGTTGACGAAAGCTAACACATTCTGGCTAGGCTTATAGATGCCCTCGGGCAGATAGCCTAGTACTTACCTATGAACCTATGAACCTATGTTAACATCACCTAGGAGGATGGTCTCATTACGGATGTGGTGGGAGAGGTATGAGAGAATGTTTTCTAGCAGGGAGATGTTATTGCCTGGGGGAATATATATAGTTGCTACAGTGATGGTTGTGTAGGTGTTAAGTTGCAGATTAGCTAACAGTAGTTCAGCAGTTGTGAAAGATGGAATAGATTTATTAAGTTTGGTGAGAGTAAGGTGGTTTGCATAGATAATGGCTACTCCATCCCTTTTTATTTTGATGGTCCTGTCTGAGAATATTGTAGTTTGGATGTAGGATATCACAGTCTTGGTTAGGAGGTTTTAGCCAGGTTTCTGTCAGACAGACAATATCAGGGGAGTGGTTATCCATTCAGGTGTGGATTCACTGATTTTATTAATTACACTCCTGATATTCATGGAGTAAAAGGATATATGTTTTTTAGGGGGAGCTGAGGTGTTGGAGTAAAGAGTATTGAGATGGCTGGAAGAGGGAGTGGATTTGGGACCAGGATTGGTGTGTATATCCCCTGATTGTATTAAAGATTTGGGGAGGTAGTAAAGCTTCTTACTTAAGTACTTTATCTTGTGTAGTGATGAGTTTGTATGGGGAGGGTGAATTTTGATTTTTGGGAGGGGAGCACCATAAGAGAAGATAGAGGAGCAGATGAGGAAGGATTGGAGAGAGTATATGCAATGATATCCATGTGAGATGCTAGGACTGGAGTGAAAGGGATTGAGGAGAGAGTTGTAGGAGGAAAGAAAATAGAGAAGTAGTAAGGAAGGTAGGAGTAGGAATATTTGGATAGGGAAAGGCATGTTTGGTGTAAAGTTGGTAAATAGGGGGTAAGGAAGTGATAGAAGCATGAGTGTTAGTAGGGGTATTAGTGTTAAGCAGTGGGTGGAGTGTGGTAGAGGAGGGAAGGGAGTAGGTTGGTTGAGAAGGGGGATAGGTCCATGGAGTAGGAAGGGGAAGGCCAGGGAAGGAATTGGGCAGGGAGGTTAAGAATAAAGGAAATTATATGGAGGTGGGTGGGATTGGGGGTGGGGACGGAGTGAGCCCGAGAGTAGCAAGAGTGAACATAGAGGGGCTGACCCAGGTGTGGGTATTTCTAGAGAAAAAAAAACAATCAGTGAGAAATAGCTGCCTTGACTTGTATATACCAGCTTAGTTTATGGGTAAAAAAGGGATTCCCATAACAAAGTGGTGCTTTTATTTGAATCTCGTTTAATTTTTTTTTTTGTTTTGTTTTCTTTTTATTTCCTTTCGTTTTGGTATGTTTTTTCTTTCTTTGGGCAGGGAACTAGGCTGGGATGCTAGAATCCCATTTGGTGTAGCTAGTGTTCCTAGGTAGCAAGCACTATTAGGGGAGACTGTTGTTACAGTAAAGTATAATATAATTATAGTATTATATACATATATTATATACATATAATATCCTTATCATCCATATCCACACTATTGGAATTCCCCTTCCTTCCATAGTCTTAAATAAATATGTTTGCTCAGCCCTGTCAAATTTTTTCAGCATTTATTAATGTCAACACCAGTTCCTGTCCACTTTCCTTAACATCCTACATTATTATGAATGTTCTTATTATGCTATCTGCTGGCCTTCTCCCCACCCCCACACAAATTCCATTTGGTCTACTTATATTATTCTAGCTAGCAACCTCCATAGTCTTATCAGCCATGATCTGCATAAAGCATTTACAATCATGATTTAATATTGATATGGGTCTCTAGGAAGCAAAGGATGGCAGATCTTTTCCCCATGTTTGTGTATAATCACAATTACAGCCTTCGTCCATGAATTGGGAGTAGGTCACCTTGCAGAATGCCATTAGAAAGATTCATCCAAAGTTGAATTAGCTCCTTCTGTGCAAATTTCCAAACCACAGATTTTAGGCAGTGTGTTCCTGTAGTCTTAATTTGTTTGCACTTCACTTAACTGCTACTATATCATATTCTCCTCCCTTCACTGAGAGGTGTGGAATTTACCATTCACTGAGAGGTGTGGAATTTACCATTCACTGAGAGGTGTGGAATTTACCATTCTTAGGTGCCCCTGCCCTTGCATCTGTTAATTATATACAGGCCACAGCATGACATACAAGGATAAAAACCTGACTGCAGCCCGGGTGACCCGGGATTGATTAGCGGCTCGGGAGACTGATAGAATGGCAATGGAGGAATGGGCATTACCATACCTCTCAACTGCCCAGATTTTCACAGAATGTCCAGATTTTTGTCACAGATTTTTGGTCTGTTCCTCATAAAATTTGTGGAGTTCAGGCAAATCATTTAGAAGTGAAGTCACTAAATAACGATAGCCTTTTGAGTGCCAGACTTTGTATCTATTGGAAAATGCATGCTAACACAAAGAATTTTATTCTAGCAACTTTCTAGGTTTACTAAAGCAATATTTAAAATCCATCCCTATTTGTGGGCCTTTGTCCCCCCATTATTTTTGGCTTTGTATAGATTTCTTGTGCTAAGAAGTTGAGAGGTATGGGCATTACCATTCTGGAGTGGGTGGGTCCAAGGACATCTATGGTGTCAATACCTACTGGAGGCTGGGGATAACACTAAAAGTAGGCAAGTCTACAAGGCGGGATTAAGGGTGGAGACAAGGCTGAATTGCTGTGAAGGTGGGCGAAACACTGCACATCTCCAATGCATGCCTGCCTCCAGGCTAAGCCATGGATCCGCCCGAGGTAGGGGTAAACAGTGGGTAAGGCATAACTGAAAATATATCCCCCCCCCCCCCATACAGATGAACAGACAAACCGAGGTCCCAATTACTTCATTTCTTTTCAAGCCCCAGCACATACACTGAACTGAAAAATGTCTTGGGAGGGGTTAGCAGCTAGTGGACCTGGCAGGGACAAGTACCAGTTTGTATATATATCCCCTTTCCTCTTTCTTGCCTTGTCTATTCATTCTGTTGTGTGCAGTGTTTCTGTCACTGCATAGAGGATAGGAGTGGCCACCACTTCCAATGTTTCTGTCATTCGAAAGTTAACCACTTTTTAAACTTAGTAATTAATATTATGTAACTAAATATAATTATTAATAATGGACTCATATATTAAAATCAGTCAGAAAAGAAGACAGAAAGAAAATAAAAATAAGTGTCCACGTTACATTTCATAAAGTTCATTCCAATTCTTTTACACAAGCCTCTTGTGAGGTAGTTTACTACAATCCTTTTTATGTTTGATCTGCCTACTACAACTCCATATTTTTCCTTGTCCCACTTATGACCTGTAGCCTTTCTCTTAACTTGTGCTGTTTCTGGAACAGTGGAAAATAGCCCATCTATTATACTGAAGTGCCTTGAGCTGTGTCTACACCTTCTGGTTGCTTCATAGGTGATCTGCCATTCTCCTGAGCTACCCTTGATCTGAGCCTTGCTGGATCCTGGAGAGTTGCCAAAGCTTTCTCCACACTAGTGAATGGCCTGGTGCTCTTAGTTATGAAAATCCCTAATGTAGCTGTGTATAGTATTTGCCATTTTATACCTTTCTTCTTACATGCCATAACTACTGGGGCAAAAGTGCTTCTCCTCTTTCTGAGGACTTGCATGAAAACTCGTGATCCACAAAATCTCTCTGTCCCTCCCCCACTTTCACTTTCTTCCCTGGGACCATCTTTCCCGATATCTTTTATTTTAATTTGAATGTCTGAAACTACTATATAATTGGCCAAGCTTTCCTGGTTACCTCTGCTTCTAGACTCCAAATCATTCCATACTCACTCTCTATGCAAATCTCATCTGCTGCTATTTATGTCCAATGTGCCAACAAGTCATTTACTGCTTCTTTACAGTTGTTTTTCCATCCTTTTGACACCCCTGTGATTGTTGATATTTTTCCTCCTTTCGCTATCCACAAGATCTGTTAACTTCTACTCCATGCAGTTTAGCCTCACTTCCGTTGTTGCATCTGCTGTCATTTTAAGTTCAACATTCTCATCTGCCATAGCTGGTAACATGTCCGAGTGTTTCTTGAGCTATCTTTGCACCTTTTCCACCTTCTTTTCTTGCAGCAATACGTTTTCTTGTAGTGTGAGTTTCAAGTCTATAGTGCTATGTGTGATTGGACCCTCTTATTCTCCTTCCATCTTTTGTAACTTTGGCAACATCAGCTTCCCCTGATCAACTTGTTTTCTTATTCCTCTTCTTCTTTTTCTTTGCTTTATAGGCATCCAGCTACTTTTTTAGATGTCACTTTCCATCGCTCTTTATTTCACCACCAGTCTCTGCATTTTTACCAGTATTTCAAATGCTGCGTGAGGCTCAAAAAAGTGTGTTTCTCAAGGCCTCTCCATACCGGAAGTCTGCATGCATTTGGCTTCCAGTAATTTAGAGGAAAAAGTAAATCAAATGCATTCAGGGGTGCTTAAAATTAGTGAGACACTGGAGAAATACACACAGTCAAATGACAAAAGGATGGGCAGAAAAGAAAAAGCTTTAAGCAGTTATTCAGACAAGCTGATAAAACTGCAGAAATAAGAGGATGGAATAAAGGAAAAACTGGTTAAATATGAGGCTTCTGAAGAAGGACTGTTACAAACAAATAGAGCTAGGAAACAAAGCACACAGAAAAAAACTGTGATTTAACTGATTGCATTAATATTATGAATGTACAAATAAGCAACTGAACCACAGCAGGATTTGTTAATGGATAGGGTACATTGTATCCATATTCCAAATCTGTCCACAAGACCTATAGTAGTAAAGATGAAGTCATATTAGTAGAAGGAGCTGCTCCTGACAAAGTGTGGAAAAAGCATAAAGTATTATCAAGTGG
Source organism: Protopterus annectens (assembly GCF_019279795.1). Lineage (NCBI taxonomy): Eukaryota > Metazoa > Chordata > Ceratodontiformes > Protopteridae > Protopterus > Protopterus annectens. The sequence goes on along the minus strand of NC_056727.1, from coordinate 708,032,912 downwards.
GAACCTCAGCGTGCTCATGCAAAATGATTATTCATTGTACAACATGCAGAGAGAGGCGAGTTGTTCCCTACAATTAGGTGGTGTTGAGAAGCAGGTGTAAGATGCAAGTTGCTATAGCTAGCTGTCTTCAGAATATTGTTTTTTTTTCAGAAGGAGCAAAGACATTTTGAATCCAGAACAGGTGAAGGAAGAAATAAAAAAGTTTACCCAGCAAAAGGTGAGCCAGCAAGTTGAAGGAGACTGCTTCTTATTCTTCTGATAATGGCACAATCCACAGACAAAACTTGTCAATAAAACATTTTTCAGTGTTCCAAAGGAAAACAATTGAGTGAGAGAAAACTCAGGAGGTGACTAGAAAAAATAGGAATCAGACACAGGTGCTGAGTAGTCAAGATGATGAATCAAGTTGGTGAATCTGGGAATTCTGAGACAATGTTACAATTGCCTCATGTACACGGACAACCCTCTCCTCCTCCCACGTAACACTAACACTTGTGAGAGATGCAGCTATTTAGCCAGACTGGAGGCTGAGCTCTCTCAACTCAGGACTGGCAAGACCAGGCAGGAGGAGAAGGCAACTACACACACCACAATACCAGTCTCACATAACTCAACCACACCACTGAATCAAACACATAAACACACTAAGACATACTCAGAGGCTCTGAGTAAAAATTTACCTAAACAGCAGAGGCCTCCAAAGCAGACACCCAAGCAACTGCAAACTCAATACACCACACAAACAACACATAAACAACAAAATCAGTGTGCAAAGCAGTCACTGCCCTTAAGGCCAAATACAACACCAAACATACTTGTCATAGGTGACTCCATAGTCAGACACACTGACGTCCGCTCACCAGACTGAGTAAGGAGAAGGTCACAGTAAGCTGCCTGTCGGGCGCTAGAATCCGCCACATAACACAAGCACTCAGGTCTCTCAACAGCAGGTACAAGCACGACTCAGTCATTGTCCACGCTGGTGTCAACGACCTGAGACGTACCTCCTTGGACTACATGAAAAGAGACATTGAGGAGCTCTCTGATTATGTAGCCCAGGCAGGTATGACCCTGACCTTGAGCAGTATCCTACCTTCACCTAGAATGATGCCACAATACAGTGATAAGATGATCAGCTTTAATAATTGGCTTAAATTCTGGTGTCATTCAAAGGGGATCCAATGTCTGTCTGCCTGGGATGACATGCTGGACAAGCCACGCTGCCGCAAGGGACGGCTTGCACCTGTCACCCTAGGCTTCCAGATATTGGCAAAGGCTCTTGCCACCCCCATAGTGCCTTTTTAGGCAAGGCTCAAATTCTAAACCTACCACCCTAGAACACAAAAAGTAAAAACTGAGGGTAATGCTGCTCAATGCCAGAAGTCTCAATCTCAAGATGCACGCACTCGAGGCCCTTCTCAGTATGGAGAACATCGATGTCTGTGCTGTGACAGAAACCTGGTTCAAGGCTCCTGAGAGCACCCCAGCACTATCAGGTTTCACCTCATATCATGCGTTCCGGCCCCAAAATCCGGACAACACCAAGAAAGGAGGAGGGGTGTCCATATTCATAAAGGACACCCACACCTCAAGGTTGGTGGCAACGCACGATGCATCGGAGACCATCCAGGTGCAATTAACCATAGGCAAGACTGCTCTGCAATTTGTAGCATGTTACAGGCCACCCTCTCAAACTCAGGAACCTCACATGGCCTTCCTGAAAACAATGGAGGGGATAAATGTATCTCCAAACACCATCATACTAGGTGACTTCAACTACCCTAATATAGACTGGGAACACTACTCAAGCCCAAACACTCTAGCCCAAAGGTTCCTGGAGTTCATAAACTCAAATGCCATGGAACAACTAGTCACCATCCCCACAAGAGGAGAAAACATACTTGATCTCATCATCACGAACATGGGATCACAATGTTCAACACCGGAAGTATACCCCTCACTGGTGAGATCAGATCATAAACTAATCTCGCTGGAGGTCCTCATCCCGCCCCACCTGCAATAAAACAGACCACAGTGAAAAACTTCTCGAAAGCCGACTTCACACTTCTAAAAACTAGTGTGGTCTCCTTTAAGGCCCCTGAGCCAGTGGTAAACATTACTCAAACCGCTGAATCACTTACAAATGCCTTCTACCAGCACCTACAAGACTGCATGGATCAGGCAATCCCAAACAAAACTAAGAGTCTTTGTACCAAAGGCAAGCGTCCAGTCTGGTGGACCCCAGCCATAAACAAGCTCTACAACAAAAGGAGGAAGCTACTACAAGATAGAGCAAAATCCTTGAAAGGTAAGACACCTTTGATCATTATAAGTAAAAAACTAAGAGCTCTCATAAAATCATCCAAGGCAAATTTTGAGAGACAAATCGCCAAGGACTCAAAAGACAATCATAAGGCCTTCTTTAGCTATGTTAGAAACCTAGGAGGAAACTCCCAGATATGCTCAGAATTAGTTCAAAATGATGTGAAGATTACTGAACCTACACACATTGCCAACATACTGGCTGACAGGTTCAGTGCAAACTCCCCCCCCCCCAAAAGGAGAGATATCTATACCAGAGGATTGTAGCCCCCCAAACATCTCCAACGCCCAGGTGAGAACTGCTCTCTCCAAAGCAAAAACACAGCATCCATGGGACCGGATGGTGTCCCCGGCTGTGTGCTCCACGAACTCAATGAGGAATTAAACCCGCAGTTAGGACAGCTGTTTAATCTTAGCCTCACCTCAGGATACGTACCCAAGGAGTGGCGCCTGGCGACTGTGGTCCCACTTCACAAGGGCGGTGCCTCCACCGACCCAGGAAATTACCGTCCCATTAGCTTGACAAGCCTTATCTGCAAAGCCATGGAGAGGATCATAATGGAACTCATAAATAAAGACATAGGGAACTTGCAGACTTTGGATCCAACCCAGTTTGGCTTTGTCAAAGGCAGATCATGCCTTTTAAACTTGGTTGACTTTTTGAGACAGTCACCAAGGCCATTGATGAGGAAAGGCAGTCCATACAGCCTACCTTGACCTGGCAAAGGCCTTCGACACAATACCCCACTCAGGTATCATTGAAAAACTCATCAGCTTGAATGTAAACCCATACATCACAAGATGGGTTGCAAACTGGCTAAGTGACAGAACCCACAGGGTCAGAGTTGCTGGAGCCATGTCAGACTCAAAGCCTGTCACAAGTGGTGTCCCACAGGGCTCAGTCCTGGGTCCACTCTTGTTCGGCATCTACTTTTCTGAAGTACAAGCAAACACAGGAGGGTTATGGCTGACAAAGTTTGCAGATGACTGCAAACTGGGCGCCATAGTCGAAAACACATCTGACACAGATATCCTTCAGAAGGGCCTCACAGAAACGGATAACTGGTGCCAGAGCCATGGCCTAAAGTTAAATGCCAAGAAATACATAGTCATACCCTTCGGGAAAAACAAGGTTACCCCTAGCTACCATATAGGTGGCAATCCACTTAGCACAGAAGAAGTCATCAGGGATCTGGGGACCCAGGTTGACAGTAGCCTTCGCTTTGACACTCATGTTGCTAAAGTAGTTAGGAAAACCTTCTACATTGCCCACCTGATCATGAAGGGATTCACATTTAGATCAAGGGAGGTCATCGTCCCCCTGTACTCATCACTCATTAGACCTATGATTGAGTACAATGCCCCATTCGGAATGTATCTGACCCGACACCTGCAGCAGCTGGAAAGGCCCCAAAAGTTCCTCACCAAAAGGATAAAGGGTCTCAAAAATATGTCTTATGCTGCCCGACTGAAAGAACTCCAGCTCTATTCAGTCTCATACCGCTTGCTCAGAGGTGACCTGTGCCTGACATATAAGGCCATGTCAAACCCTGATTTGATGAATATGCTTCACCTCAAAAAATCTAGATCCCTCAGAACCACAAGGGCCGGAGACTTAAACCTTGACACGGTTATTAATAGAACGTGCTGAAGGGACAGATTCATCACCCAGAGACTCCCTATGCTGTGGAACAAAATCCCGGTACATGTGAGGCAGAGCACCTCGCTGGCCTTGTTCAAGAGGAATCTTGACCAATGGATGGGGGATCGCAGATATACCCCAGGGATTACTTCAGTGTCACTGCTTGACAGAGGCACAGCAAAATAATAGGCATAGTTTTATTCAAACTAAAGGGGTGGCGAAAGCCAAATAACTATGGGCTAGGCTTATAAATGCCCTTGGGCAGATAGCCTAGTATGAACCTATGAACCTATGAAGAAAGCCAACAAGAATATGAAAGTAGGAAAAAATGGATGATATTTAAAGTATAATTTCCATACACTGCTGCTTGGACATGACAACTGTGCTTCTGCAAGAAGTAGAAACAGGGGAACGGGAGAAAAGACTAGAAGTTAGACTGTTACAGTGATGCGAGTACTTTAACTCATTCCCTCCAATAAAGCTCTTTTTAGTATGTATCTTTAACTCCCAGTGGGTGTGGCTTGAGCCTTGAAAAAATGAAGTCATCACCTTACAGTTCTAACAAATTCTCATTGCAGAGGTCAAATATCAATACAATTGTGTTTGTCATCATATATGTGTCAAGAAATCCCTAAATCTTTTCCGGAAAAGAGGCATTCCTCTTTCGTTTACCAGAAGCTACTTTACAAGAAGGAACAGCTGCCTGAATTAAACCCTGAGCCAGACCAAGTAAACTAATCATGTCTAATGAAATCTGAGGATGAGCAGATACTTGTTTAGTTTTCTGTTTCTTTTTGATAGGAAAATGAGGTCAACAGTGTTGCTAATGGTGGTGGCAGCTTCCCAAGGATGGGCACAACATTCTGACAAAAAAGAGGCACCTTCCTTGTTCTCTCTCCCAGGCCTGACAAGAGTGTCTCTCCTTTGTCTACTGAGAGGACATCAACAGCCACAGAGGATGTAGCTAACCCTCAGTTCATAGTGGCTGTAAAGGCTACACCAGAGAGATCAGGGGTAAAAGATGAGGGCTCTGAGGAACAAGCTTTGGCCACAGCAGTTACCCAACTTCACATGAGGCAAATTGCTACCCTGCTGTGGTGAAAAAGCAGTTTGCTTATTATTTTTTCTTTTTGTGGCTGGAGGAAGGATTGACCATGGGATCAGAAGTTTGTTCTATGGTCAAGCCATTAAATAGCGCCTCTTTCCCAGGGAAAACAGGCAACATAAGCCAGTAAAAACTTTGAAGTTGTTACAAGTCACTTTTTCCAACCAAAAACACAGCAAAAAGCATTTAATACACTTTGCCAGACCCCAAAAATGAAATAAACACAATCTCTCCACAGAAAAAACGTTTTCAACTATTTTAAACAACTTTTAAACTGACAGGAAAAAAGTGAGTTCCTGTTTAAAAGTACAGTTAAGTCTCATCAAATTCCATTAAAACACTAACTCCTAGCTAAAAAAATAACTTCCTAAGCAGGAAAGTAAATTAAAACAATAAATATTTTATGTGGAAGTTTTTTCCCCAAAGGGAACATATCTGTCCAGGAAAGCACTAGCACAAGCTGAGCAGATGAGCCCTCTCTTCAATGGCAGAAAAATTCTGAAGGGCTTAGCACCCAAGCCTGGCTTTTTAATCACCTCAGCTTAAGTTAACAAGGTGATCTGAAGCTTTGGAGGCTGGCCAGCTGTTAAATTCTTGGCAGGATATAACCCATCTAGCTAAGGCTTCTGCAGCAGTGATCAGTATGATGAATATCGGCAAAACCATTATCTGGTCTTTTTTATCTTATCAGAACAGCTTTGCAATTACAGAAAATGTGTCTGTAGTCACAGACAATCAGGAAATGAATGAATCATGAACTTTAAGGCATCTTTACTGGGAAACATTAAAATTAATTAATAAAGGAGGTGTGATAGTTCAGTATAAATCAAAACAATGCAAAATCTATTCATTTAATGATAACCAGGGCACTTTTTCTAAATGGTAAAATCAGTTAATTGATGGTATGCATGTTGTTTTTCAGATCTGGGAGGGACACTGAGATGGGACAAGAATAGATGATGTGGGTGCAGGATGAAACACAAGCTCTAACATGTATTTTCAGCATGATTAAACCTAGCCTTAGAATAAGTAAGGCCTGTGGATGTAGCTGAGGTCATCTGCCCATATATGGAGGAGTAAATTTCCTTTTTTTGAAAATGTATATTGTATGTATTTGTTGTGAGTTAAAAAGGGTTGGGGGTTAAAAATAAAATTCCACCTATTTTTTATGTTTTTATTGAAATGAAAAGTCTGAGAAAATAACATGGGTCAAAGCAGAGCTGAGAAGTGGCAATTTCATATTGGATCAGCCTGCCAAACATTAATATGTACATTTAAGTTGCAAGTTGGAAACATATATTCAAAAAATGCTATGTAGAATATGTGAAAGTAATAATATGTTATCAGAATTACTTGTCTTACCAATCATTTCATGGAATGTGAATGCATTGGTGTAGCTAGGATGGGGCAAGAGAGGCAAATGCAAAGTACTGGAAGGGAGTAATCTGCTGATCTCAGTCTCTAATGCAATACCAACTTTTGAAACATGAGCACTGTAATGTTGCTACAGTTTAGAAGTAAAAAAAAAATCACTTTTCTTTAACTAAAACCTAAGTGCTATGGCACTCCATGTAGGCGGTGTATAAACTGTAGCAAACGGTTTGCTACAATTTATCAGAAGATTTTTTTTTGTATATTTAAGTAAAACATGAGCACCTAGCGCTCTGTTCAAGTAGGGTATAAACTGTAGTAACTGTTTGCTATATTTGTAGTAAACCGTTTCCTACAGTTTATTACAAGATTTTATTTAATTAAACAGGGGCACAGTAGTTCTCCATGCAATGCAGGCAGTGTATGAACTGTTGGAACTGTTTGCTAAATTTGAAGCAAGCAGTTTGCTACAGTTTATAAGAAGAAGAAATTATTTATTTATTTCTTTAAATCTAAGGGAGGAGGGTCTGTGTGGGGCATAGAAACAGACCTGAATGGTTAGGAGGGATAATTAGCGTCCAACAGAGAATATTAATATTATTCATGGGTGGGGACTGGAACTTGATATGCAGTACAGAAGATGTATCAGGGGAACTTGAAAATGAAAATACAATAAAGGAATGTAGATTTCTGAAGAAATATATAAGAATATTTAGGATGGAAGATGTGAAGTCACTATTATGAACCCAGACAGAATTTACATAATATTCCCTAAGGTACAACTGGGTTAGACTGGACAGGAATTATATTTCACAGGAGAGTGGGTATTTAATTGAATGTTTTCTGAAATACATCCAATTAACATTTGAGGCCATGCACCAATATATGCTAAGATAAAGATACAGGGTAATCAAGTAAAAATGAGATACTGTCATTTCCATACTTCCCTATTAACATACGGGGGGATTTAAGGAATGGGGAATGAAAATTATTCACAAATTGTTAAGGAAGATACAAATTTCTTCAGAAGGGACAGATAGCCAAGGAGTGGGAAAATTTGAAACTATGATTCAAACATATGGTAGAAATGAGAGACAGAGATATGGGAAAGAATAGGAATTATTTATAGGAATTATCTGAATAAGAGAAGGAGGAACTGTTGAGTGCTAAAGAAAAATAAGAGGGTATTTGGATAATATGCATGAGCTTAGAAAGGTTGATGTTAAACAAATATTTTTGATAAGGAGTCCAAGCATAAAAACTATTAGCACAACAGCTTAGGCAACAGAAAATAGAAAGGAGTGTTGCCAAACATAGGGAGTCTATGAAAAGAAAAATAACCAGAGATCCTGTAGAGGTATTAGAGAGATTTTGAAAATTCTACAAAGATCTGTATGAAGCAGAGGAATTGGGAACCAAGAAAAAACATAAATGGAAATGCTTATGGAAGAATGTAACATGCCAAGGTTTGATGAACATAAAGCTTAAGAAATAACAGCTAAGACGGTGGAGGGGAATGAAATACAGATGGTGATGTATCAACAGAGACATCTCCAGGAAGAGATGGCATTCTGTGGAAGTTTTGAAGTTAGGAGAGGAAAAGTGATAATGATCTGCAAGGTTTTCTATAACAATATTTTAAAAGGAGGGGCAGCACCAGCATCTTGGAAGAAAGTTGTGGTAGCTGCACCACTCAATCAGGGCAAAAGCCCCGAAATTCAACTTCATTTAAACCAGTTTTAATTTTGAGCCATGATTATAAAACATTTATGTCTACACTAGCTAAAAGAATGGCTAAGGTGTTACCAAAATTGGCAGATACTGACCAATGGGGTTGGGGGGGCATTTGACAACATTAACAGAACGATTATGATTCAGAGGGAAGCACAGTGCAAGAAGACTGCATTAATGCTGGTGGGTCTAGATGCAGATAAGGCATTTAATAACATTAGCTGGGATTTTGTGAGTAAGACAATAGCAGTATTTGTATTTCCTAGCAAAAAATAATAGTGTTAATTAAGAAGATACATGATGGGTCAGAGGCAAGAATCAAGGGGGGAAGGGTCCTATCTAACAAGCTATGTTTGAACAGAGGAACAAGACATTGGTGTCCTATTTCTCCCTTGTTATTTACCTTGTACTTAGAACCACTGTCAGAGTAAATAAGGCATTAACAAATTCAAGGGGATAGCTGCTCTGGTACTCTAGACAAAATTAGCCTTATTTGCAGACAATATTATTTTGCATTTGACAAGTCCAAAAAAGGATATTTCAGTATTGTGGAACATTTTGAGACAGTTTCAAGTTTTTCAGGATATAAAATAAATTAAGATTAAAACAAATGCTATAGCATAAAACATGGTCCCACAAATGAATTAGTTCAGCAACATCCATATTTATGGGGACATAATAAGATGAAGTATTTAAGTGTTTGCATTAAAATAGATTTTATTATGGCAGCTAAGGATGTATGGGAAGAGACTAAGCAAAAGACAAGACAAAAATTGAGAAGTTAGAGGCTTTTGACTATAGAAATGGATAATAAGGTACAAGCAGTGAACATGTGTCTAGTCCCTTTACTATATTATACAAGTCAGTCATATTTTTATCAGCCAGAGGAGAAGCTGTGGGTCATAATTAATAAAGAAGTGAATTTATGTGGTTGAGAAACAGGGAAAGAATTAAGTGGGATAAGTTGTTTCTCCTAACAGAACAAAATGGTTGAAGATGATCAGATTGGAAGGGATACTTTAGAGCTACACATTTAAGGCTCATATACATAATACAAGCAGAAGACTGCAAATCAAAGTGGAAAGAAATGAGGTTGAAAGAGTAAGGAGTTCACAAGATAAGAAAACAATGGGATTTTGGATACAGACACTTGAGAATAACAACCATACCAAATATATTTACAAAGTAGTTGAAAATATTTTGATAAGTAAGCCAACACTGGAATGGAGAAAGGAGATTTTACATAAGGATGACTGCAAACAGAGACACAGAAAATAGGCAAGAAGGAAGTGGAATTTATTGGAGAAAAAATAACCAAATATGGGGAGAAAATAACTAGGAATGGAAAAGTCATAGACTGGGGCATCGGACACGGATATGCTTCAGAAGGGACTCACGGAAACAGATAGCTGGTGCCAGAGCCATGGCCTGAAGTTAAACGCCAAAAAATGTATAGTCATACCCTTCGGGAAAAACAAGGTAACCCCAAGCTACCATATAGGTGGCAATCCACTAAGCACAGAAGAGGTTATCAGGGACCTGGGGACCCAGGTTGACAGTGGCCTTTCTTTTGACACTCACATTGCTAAAGTGGTTAGAAAGACCTTCTACATTGCCCACCTGATCATGAAGGGATTCACATCCAGATCTAGTGAGGTCATTGTTCCCCTGTACTCTTCACTTAGACCAATGATCGAGTACAATGCCCCATTCGGGATGTATCTCACCCGACATCTGCAGCAATTGGAGAGACCCCAAAAGTTCCTCACCAAAAGGATAAAGGGACTCCAAAATCTGTCATATGCTGCCAGATTGAAGAAACTCCAGCTCTATTCAGTCGCATACCGTCTGCTCAGAGGTGACATGTGCCTGACATACAAGGCCATGTCCAACCCAGAATTAATGGACATGCTCCACCTCAAAAAAATCCAAATCCACCAAAACCACTAGAGCAAGCGACTTAAACCTTAGCACGGATATAAATAGGACGTGCTGGAGGGATAGATTTATCACTCAGAGACTCCCTATGCTGTGGAACAAAATCCCGGTCCATGTGAGGCAGAGCACCTCGCTGACTCTGTTCAAGAGAAATCTAGACCTGTGGATGGGAGATCGTAGGTTTACCCCGGGAATCATCTCTGTGTCACTGCTGGACAGAGGCACAACAAACTAATGGGCACAGTATTTTTTCATATAAGGGGTGGCGTAAGCCACAAAAATTTGGGCTAGGCTTATAAATGCCTTAGGGCAGATAGCCTAGTATAAACCTATGAACCTATGAACCTATGGATATGGCCAAGCAGAAGTTTGGACTGCTGGTTGGAGATTGCCTTCCTCTCCAGTGACTGATAAGAGTATGGGCACAAAGAAAGGGATGGGGAGAGTTAAATGAAATACCAGCTCTGAGTTTATAGCTGAATCTAGAACAAAAGCTGGAGTAATAAAAGGGATAATCGGTACAGCATATATTAAGTAATGCATGACAACTAGAGGAATCAATCAGAAGATGTCAGAAAAGAATAAGAATGGAAAGGCTATAAACAAATAAACAATAAAAGGGTATTTTTATATCTTCAATGCATGCAACAAATCAGAAGATTAAGGATTTCAGCATGAAAGTGTTTCCATAGGTGCATGTATAGCCTAAATAGACTTTAAAGAATTTTGCCACAAGTAGGCAGCAATTGCTGGATGGGGCAATGGGAAAGAGAGTGATGCCTAGGAAAGTTTTTTGGGGAGTGCAACAATTTGATAGATTTTTAGAAATTTCCTATTGAGTACTTTGTCAGAAATGTTGGAGGAACACATTATTTTAACTAAGGAAATGATTCTTTTGAGATGGAATATAGAAACTAAATTACTCAGAGATAGTAAGGCCCTATTAATAAAAAACAGCTGTAACAGAATTATTAAATGTACAGGAAATAAAAGAATTGGAGGTGGGATCTTCATAAGAGAGAATGAACAATCTACGCATAAATAAATATAATCAGTGAGAACGATACATACAGAATAATGCTCAAGATGAGTGATAATTTAGGGAAGGAGAGGCTCTGAGTAATCTATGCAATGTTAAATTGAATAATAATTGTAAGACAGAAATCATATTTGTATAATGTATGAAAACATCTTGGAATGCTTTGTTTTCTCTTTTATAACTGAATGTGTATGCATATCACTATGGAAAATAAGATGCTATTTTTTTAAAGGATGTATGCGAAGGACTGGATCCATGGTGCAAAGGGATAAAGCCCTGACTACAAGCCAGTTGACCTAGGATTTGCTAGTGTGAGAGAAGGTAGAAATAAAAACTCCAGGAAAGATCCAGTCTTCACTGTGTAAACTCATGGAATGCTAGAATGCTTATGCTCAGAGGGTAAGGCATTGCAGGTCCTTCCATCTATGAGCACGTGCATCAAAAGCCAGAAGTGGAATCAAGGCAAAAATATACTCATGGTTTGTGTATGACAGCCATGCCATAACCTGCTAACATCATCGTAATGGGGAGCAAATGGGTGATCATGACATAGGTGAGATAACTGACAAGCATGAAAAGATATGGAGAAAATATCAGTTACTCACTTCACTGAATACCAATAAAGCAAAGACTGATGTTCACAAGGATCATAGACAGTATAATAGGAAGTACTAGTGTAGTGGTCCTAGAGCCTTTTTAAGCCTGGCCACTGATTCCCCACTTTTCCAATTATCAATGTCCAAAAACTAGAATGGCTTTAGTATATCCCTGTGCTTAGGGCATCTACAGGCTGCCTGTGTCCATAAGGGACACTAGGTGACAAGCCAGGGGTGAGTTTGATATTTCCTAGCCATTGATCCAAAATGCATTTGAATAAGCTTATGGGAGAGCTCTATTTCACATGAATGGGGAGTCTGTTCCAGAGAAGGGGTAATCTCTGAGGCACCTACCTGTCCCTCCAACATGTTTTGTTTATGTCACAAATGAGGTTTAGATCCTTACATTGGGTAATTCTAGTGCTGTTTGTTTTTTAAATGTGTAGCAAATCCATCAAGGCTGGATCAAAGAATGTCTTTTAAGTTAGGCATAGATCATCCCTCGGTAATCTGTAGGAGACCGAGTACAGAGACAGGGCTTTGAGGAGGACTGCATAGGACATGCCATTTACACCCTTTTAGTGAGGAAGCTCTATGGTCATTACAACTGTTGCAAATCCTGAAGGGTGCATTGTACTCAATTGGTGATCTAATAAGGACTGAGGAATTGCTATTTATTGGTAGCCTCAAACAGGCTTTGTGCCTCATGAATGGAGAACAGCAACAGTTATCCCTCTGCATAAAGGTGGGCCATCTACAGACCCTAGAAACTACAGACTCATAAGTCTCACTAGTCTTATATGCAAAGCCATGGAAAGAATCATCATGGAAATGATCAATAATAACATAGGAAACCTCCAGACACTGGACCCAACCCAGTTTGAGTTATCAAGGGCAGGTCATACCTACTTGGACAATTGGATGGGGAACATAAAATTCATCAGTGGCTTGGCACCTATGTCTCTAAAAGAAATAGGCAACCTGTAAATGTTTCATCTCTCAAATACCCGCTTACACTTATCAAGGGTAGCAGAACTTGTCAGAGATTTGGGATGCATGGCTAGGTTTAAAAAGGCCCTTGTGGTCGTTAGCCTAGTAAACACTTATGAACCTATGTACCTATTGTGATCTCCTTAGATCTGGATGCCATGACCTTGCTTACAAGTTGTGCCATGTAGAAAGATACATGTTGATCAAAGTTCAGGTTGTTGTCAACCTGAGTTACCAAGTCCATTACCACTGGGTCTGCTCTTAAGAGAGTGTTATCAATGTTGTAATTTGCAAGGGTGGTTGTCTTCCCAAAGGCTATAGTTGTCTATTTATTGTACTGAGTTTTAGACTATGGTTCTGGCACCAGATATTGGTCTGTGTCAGACAATCCTAGAGAATATCTACATTTTTGGGGGAGTCAGTGATTGCCCCCAGCTTGCAGTAATCAGTAAATATGGTCAGCCTAAGGCCGTGTACATTTGCCTTGACTTCAGAAGAGTATATTCTGAACAGGAGAGGTCCCAGTACAAAGCCCTGTGTGACACCACTAGTAACAAGTCTCCTGGTAGATGCGGATTCCCCCACCCTAATTTCATGTGCCCTATCCATGAGCCATTTGACTATCCATATGTTGGCATAAGGATTTAGGACTAAATTTGTGAGTCTGTCTATGATATCTGAGTGTGGTCCATGGCACTAGTGACTTTCTTGAAGAAGTCCACCAGGTTTAGTAGGGATGACCTCCCCTTGATGAAACCAAACTGGGGTGGGGCCAGTGTCTGAAGATTTCCTATATCTTGGTTTATAAAATAATGCAAATAGATTGCCTGTAGTGGAATGGTATTCTTGTTAGGTTCTCCAAACCTGTACAAGGAGCTTGCCATTGTTGGGACAAACAAAAAGCAGAGAAAGGTGAGCTTTTAAGGTTTTATGGTCCTTGTTGGTACCAACAGTGGTAAATAACTGTAATCCAAGTAATCCAACTGAGTTGTAAGCTATACTTCTAGCTTCAACCTAAATGCTAAGGTATTCTTGACCAATATTAGTAAAGTAAAAAAAGTAATTAAAAAATAAACATTGACTGAGATTCTTCTGTAGGTTTAAATCTTCCAGTTTATTTCTTTATGGGCACTTTTGTCATAAATAGACTTCATCAGATAATAAAACTCTAGGTTTGCAGTGATTTAAATCCTCTTAAAAAGTGGGGAGTGAACCAGGCTACCCGGCATGATTGTCGATAGGATGGGGAATCTGAATGGTTAGAAAAATGTGCTTCATATTGGGGGAGAAGAAACTCCCTTATTAGAATACAGAGACTGATTGGTGTGGTTGCCATACTCCTGCAATCCCCTTTTTGGAAGGCATTTTATTTACCAGCAAAAAACACATTAAATAAAAACTTAAATATATGTGCAGATACCACAGTTAAAAAAATGTTGTTCTTAACAGTGCCCGCTTATTTATTAGGCATAAAGGAATTTTTTTTATTATTTTATTTTTGGTCCACTGTTGTTGTTGTTGCTGTTGTTGAGGAAGTTGAGGAAGAAAATGTTCAAATTTGTTGCAACTCCACTTTTCAGTGATCGAATATACTCCAGGAAAAAATAAAAGTTGTTTGGAGGTCCTGGCCATGCTTTCACATCTGAGAAGGCAGCTTCTTCCCATTACTGAAGATGAAAACAAATGGTTATAAAAAAAGAAAAGAAAACTATTAACATGATAAACACAATTATAGAGTCTAAAGAACTGGACAGTATTTCTTTTTGATTTCTTATTTGTCCTTTTCTAGGTGGAAGAGTTAATCAAGGTGTCTGTAGAGCCTATTCATCTCTGTTGAAGGCCATCTGCATGATTATCTCTCTGCCAGGCCTGCTTTGATGGGGTTATTTTACGGCAGTCATTGTCTTCCCAGACAAAGCAAATAAGAATCACCTCAAGTGTGTGCGACCCACTTTTACAGATTTATTTTATAATGGTATCTCCTGTCTGAAGTTATACAGCTTAACCATAGGGTAGTTAAATTCTGCGTTTTTAAACCTTTTATGTTGTATGACCAGTAGTGGACTGTAAGCTTTGCCATGCTCCAAATCTTCACTTAATGAGCAGCCAAACAAGTGCACTAGGTGCCATGTGTCTTCTATGGGGGTGTTCCTGTGGTAGTAAATCCCAAGTACAATGGTGCCCATGCCAGCTGGCTCAGGCTTCCATCTAGTGGGTGCTCCCAATAACCATATTGTACCTTGCCTGTAAATGGGGTCAATCACAGAATGAACAGCTTTGGCTTCTGCATCTGAAGATTCAGTATATTCAGATGGGTCATAACAATCTTTGTTGGATTCTAGAAAATCCATGACAGCTTCTGCTCTTTTTAAAAATAAAAACTGGTCCTGGGTCTAGTATTTTGACAATCTCTTTGCTATTGTCAATGATGTCCCAGTTTTCTTTCAAGATGTTGCAGATGACTATGTGTCTAGGGTGAATGTGATGGCCATACTGTGTTTCATTTTTTCATCTTTGGGGTCTTTGTATAAGTTTCCATAGCCTTGATGCAGTCTGTTAGTAAGTTTAAATGTTAAAGGATTTCTCTGAATTTTGTTTTCTCTGATAGGGTCTAGCATTGGTTGCAATAATCTTCCTTCATACTCTCAAGCTGAAAAGTCTTGGGGCGTGGCCAAGATGTTCACTGACTAGCAGCAGTTTCTTCTAGCTCTACCAATCTGTTATATTTCTGACAGGATTTATACTTAAAAAATAATCCATTTGATCTTAATTTAATATTTCTAATATCTACAAACCTACCTGTGGATTATTGTAAAAAATCATTTGATTTTTTTTGAAATTTTTCCTGTCAAAATCTTCAGACAACATTTATAGGACTTCTGCCTGAAAGATGAGTTACTCCAAAAGCAATTCCTCAGACTCCTCTGAAGAAAAATCTTCTATCCTTGACAACAACCTTGCAGGAGATATATCTGAAACTTGACAAAATGAACACAAAAATAGATATATTTGAACAGAAATGTTCAAAACAGATGGATCTTATACACAAAGAATTACAGCTACAGAAATCTCAAATTTCTGACATGGAACAATCACTCAGTGATGTAGATGGAAGACTCCAAGAAGGAGAAAACAATATAGAATTCCTCCTGAAACAGAATACTGCACTACAAAATAAGTTGGAAGATCTGGAAAACAGATCAAAAAGAAATAATCTACGAATGTTTGGACTTCCAAATAACATAGAGGGGGAAACAATATGGTGAGTTTTTTAACCACTTGGCTTCCTACTGCTTTGAATCTCCCTGAAGCCCTTTCATTTGGGATTGAAAGGGCATACATATCTGCTGTTTCTTCTACTAATAAAAATACTATCAAATCTGTTATAGTTAAATTTATTTCAACACAAGATAAGGAACTAATATTAAAAACTGCATGGTCTACGTCCCCTTTAAAATAAATGACAGCATCATTCGTTTTGATAATGATTATTCTTCTGCAGTTATAACTAAAAGAAAACTCTTCTTACCTATCATTAAGGAGCTAAAGAAGAATCAAATAAAAGTGCACCTTTTGTTTCCAGCTAGACTAAAATTATTTCTCACAGATGGAATAAAAGTTTTTGATGACTTGGACACTGCTGTCAACTACATTAAAACAAATAAAATAATTGTCAAACGAAGATATGGAATGGACAAATCCTACATTAAAAAGAAATGCAGAGAATAACACATGGAAATCTATGGAAAAGAAGAAAAAGTTAAAAGACAAATGACTGTGTGCCTTTTGATATATGCTCACTTTTTTAATAATACCTTGAAATATGCCTTATATTATCTGTGGTTCTTGGAGTTTACAAGTTAGTAACCTTGCTGTTATAACACGTTTCAGCTGAGGAAGGGGAGAAGGGAGAAATGTATACAAAAAAAATAATAATAATATTGTTTAAAATATGTATGTTTGACTATGTAGATGTATATGTGTATATATGTGTATGTGTTTGTATGAGTGAGAGTACGCATGTATAAATAGATATGTATATAAAAAAAAAGTCAGAAACTGTTGAGATATATACTTGTAAATGGGGACATTTCAATAGTATATATTCATATGAAAATTAAGTCATATGTAGTTTGGGAGAGATCTGATTGATGTGTAGCAATGCATGGGTTTGATGCTGGGAGGGTAGGATTGCACATGACATGTTTTTGCAGCTTTTCCCTGCTTCGTTTTGTTGCTTTGTTGAACTCTTTGTGCCTTTCTATAGTCGATTCTGGGATATTGTTGACTGAGGCACTGGTGATATAAAAAATGTTATTGTGGTGCTTGATAGGCATACATTTGTTTTTTGTGTAATGCTGTGGTTGCGAGTCTAGAGACTCGAACGTTTTTTTTTTTTTACATTCCCGCTGAAAAGGACATACAAGAAACTTTCTGAGAATTAAGAAAAAGCTTCATCTAATCTTTAGAACACTTTCACGAGCCTCAAATTTCTTAGACAGTTAACTCTCGTTGAATTAAATGCTCGCACAGCCGTGGATCCAAAATGAATGCTGTGAACCTTGAACTCACACAACAGGAAGCAAATAGAACATTCAAACGATAAAAAGGACATTGCATTAAGCAACTATAAAACTTTAAAAGTGGAAAAAAGAAGAGAAGAAGAACTACATACCCAAGGTACATAATCATATAAATGTTTAACTTTATTATAAAATAACTCTAGTTCATAACAATGCAGAAATGACCTGCTTTTCACAATAATATGTTTGTGTCATATACAAAATGCTTTTTTGAAAAGAACAATGTCTACACAGTTAATGCTTGGTCTCATAATTGAAGGATTGAAATATACTATATTTATTTACCTACTTATTTATTTATTTACTTCTTTTTTTTCACAAGAGGGATCAGGATGATCTCTCTTGTCCTACTAATAGACCTCATTATTATTAGGCATTCGATGGTTATTAATATGTCATTTGATGTTTTTTATCTATTAGTAACTGCAAACATAATGCATTAAAGCTCTGACTATATACATATGCTGAACTATTCATTTAATCTATATTTAATGTTTCAATTATTTAAAGAATATGTAATGATTTAGCAAAAAGAAATGGTTATATTAAATTCTCTTTCCTAAAGGCCTCAAAACAAAAATAACAGTTTTAAATGGGGTTTGTCTATCTCTCATTATAATATATTGTTACAAAAGTACAGACCATTATCACACTAAAGCGGCATTATTAATTGATTACCATGTCCTTAGTTAATGGTTCTAATTCACAAATTGAGAACGAAGAGATATTATTATGTGTGTGTACTAATTGATAACTTATTCACTATAAAATATAGAGATATAGCTATACGTCTCTAACCTATACTGATATACATGCTGTTGATCTGAATGTTTTCAGACATACTGATATGTTTTACCTGCTATACTTCTGTGGCTACTTCATATTATTTCTTTGAAATGGTTATTGGAAAAGTTGTTGACATTCTAAGCTATTTATAAATGTATAAATACAGATATTCTGAATTAATAGCAGAAAAGACCAGACTATGAAAACTTTACTTAATGTTTTGATCTCAATTATTGAAGTTGATTAAATTCATTATCTTAATTTTAGAGTTTTATAAATGCATTTTCCCTTTTTCTTTATATTAATATGTCATATATGCCTTGAATGAAAACCTAATTTACTTATTAATTTTCTTTTTAATTGGATCACAATCTGGCTGTTCTTTCACAAATATAGTAAGAAGAAACAAACACATGAATAATGCTGGCTATTTAGAGACTGCAAATGTAATTCTAACTCTAATAAAACATTTACTAATATAAATGTCAACCTTAAAATGTATCTCCATTAATGTTAATGGACTGAATAATAGCTGCAAAAGAGGGAATCTATAAAAAATATTTAAATATCTTCAATCCAAATGTAGTCCTTTTATAAGAAACATATCTATTAAAAGAAGACATAGATAGACTTAATAATAAAAAAATACAGTACTACCAAGTTCACATCATCAACAAAAAAGAGAGGTGTTGCTATTTTATGGAACAATACATTTCCAATTTCTAAAATATTAAATACTTATAGTGATGATAAAGGTATGTTATGTGCTGCCACACTAGAACTTAATAAAAATATATACACTTTTATTAATGTATACTGGATACCCAGAATAGCTATTCATACAGTCAAACAATAGCTAGACCAAATAATACACCTTTCCAAAGGAGACATCATACTTACAGGAGACTTCAATTGTATAGTAAACGAAAAAGACTCTACTGCTTTCAAGAAAAGGATGATTACATCATCATCAAAAAATATGACTGAATTAATTGAATCATACCATATGAGAGATATTAATGATCTTGCAGAATTCAATTCACTTTTTTATACATACTATTCTCCGAGACATGGAACGTACTCCCGAATTGACAGAATTTACATATCAAACCAATTAATTAATAATCTAAAAGGGGTTAGAGTACAAACATGCCCATTAATGGATCATAATGCAATAACATTTGAGTTGCTAATGCATTCCAACTATTCCCCTCAAATTAGAAGAATACCAGCATATCTAACCACATTACACTATTTCAAAAACTTTGTTAACTCTGAAACAAAAGCATTTATCAAAACAAACAGTGTTGAAGGTACTTCAGTTTTATATATATATATATATATATATATATATATATATATATATATATATATATATATATATATATATATAGGATGCCTTGAAAGCTTACCTGTACAGGAGAATAATTAATTGGTATCTTAACAAAAAAAAGTTATGGGATAAAGAATTAAAATCTCTTCAAGAAAAATTTGATAAAGCTAAATTACAAAATCAAATATCTAAAACTAATAGGACTGAGGAAATCAATATCTTGAATAATAAATACTTATAAATCTTAAATCATAAAACTAAGATTAATTTAGAAAAATTTAAGCTCATAAATGTTTCCACTAATCCTAAATCATTAAACTAGCTATTAAATCCAAAAAACTAAATAAAATATATCATATTAAAGAGATCTATTCTGAAAAAAATAAGAAGATGGTAACAAATTTGGGAGATATGCTAATGGAATTTAAACATTACTTCACTAAGATAAATCAGAATGCAGACATTTTGGATTCAGAAGTTAAAATAAGTTATTTTATTAAGAAATACACTAAAAATAAATTAGGGGAACAACAAATTAAAGCATTAGATAAACCAATCTCTCTCCCAGAAAATAAAAATCAAATTAACAACTTAAAACAGAATAAGGCTCCAGGTAATGATGGGATCATATCAGAAATATATAAATTATTTTCTAATGAACCACTTGATTTATTATACCAAGTCTTTACTAAATGTCAACAATCATTTACTATTCCTCCCTCTTGGAAATATACTCTTATCTCTCCTATTTTGAAAATGGATAAATAACCATCTAAGTGTTCCTCATATAGGCCAATATCTATTTTAAATGTTGACTATAAAATCTTTATGACCATTTATAAAACCAGACTTAAGAAATTTCTACCTGGACTAATTAATGCGGATCAAACAGGTTTTATTTTAAATAGGAATACATTTGATAGTATTAAAAGGATATTAAGCATTATTGATCATGCTAATGAATCTAAGAAGAGCTTAACTTTATTAAGCTTAGACATAAATAGTGCCTTTGATTCAGTTAACTGGGAATACTTATTTCTTACTTTGGAAGCATATAATTTTTCTAACAAATTCATTAATTTAATATCCCAACTATATAAAGGTAGCCAAGCATATATAAAAATTGGTTCATACCTATCTGACAAAATACCAATATGCAAAGGAACCAAACAGGGTTGTCCCGTTTCACCTTTATTATTCACTATTATAATGGAACCCTTAGCTAATTATATAAGAATAAATACAAATATTGGGGGAATCAGTCTAAATGCATAAACAAATCCAAAATACAATTATTTGCTGATGATATTTTATTAACAGTTGATGGAACAAATAAAACTTCTGAAACTATATTTGATTTTATGGAAAAGTTTAAAAAGATCTCAGGTTTAACTTTCAATGATAATAAAATGAGACTACTTTCTATCACTTCAAACACCAACATTTGGGACCAGAAATATAAAAGATATTTGGTTAATAAGGAAGGTTTAAAATATTTAAGCATCACATTATCAGAGGATATAGAAGATATATCTAAATTAAACTACACTAATTGTATTTCTTCCATCAATAATTTAATAAACAATTGGAAATATATTCTGTTTACGATGGAGGAAAAACTATCAATCATCAAAATGATCATTTTACCTAAGATTCTTTACATTATCCAATCTACTTCATTAATCCCATCGAAAAAATTAATCAAATAATTTAATTCATTAATCTTGAAATTTATGTAGCAACCAAATAAACCTAGGATATCAATTACAAATCATATGAGAGATTGGTCTTTTGGTGGTATAAGCCTCCCAGATTTAGAACTATATTCTATTTCTTCAGTGATCAAGACTCTCCTACTACTATTAAATAAAAACTATATAGCTAAATGGAAAGAATTCCTCGAAGTTCTTTGTTTTGACATAAATGAAAACACCAACTCCAATAAACTTTTAGTTTTAAATAATCCTTTTAACTGGATTACTGATAGTTATTTAACTTTAAACAAGTTCCCAACAACTTAACTCACTATATGAAACATTTACTAAAAGATTTTTGAAGCTTTATATATAAGAATATAACTTATAAAAACTGGATATTCACTTTGTTTCCTATTGCGTACACTAAAGGTGTTATAATCTCTTCTAATTTGGCTAATATTTTAACATTGAAAGAAAAAAAATCTTATTTTTTGGTTCCAGTTTATTCAAGATGATAATTTAATTATATTAGAACAGTTGATAATAAAATATGGACTAGATAGAACTACATGGCTTCAATTTCAATCTTTTATGGAATTTATGTCTGATAAAATTAACTTAATTCCACAAATTGCAAGATCACCAATACCTAAATTAATAAAATTATTTGCTTCTTACATCATCAAAATGTAACTATATATTGTAAAATATCAACTATCTACAGAATAATTAATAAAGAAGTAAAAAAATATACCAGAAAACTATTGGAATTATTTTACCACAATAAATAATATGACACTCACTGAATTAGATAAAAAATTAATTCTAGAATCATCTAAACACACTACTTAATCTCTTAGATGGAGAATTTATGCATGGAAATTTATAAATACAGTTTTCTACACACCTCACAAATTAGAATTGATTAGCAAGAATAACATTTTATGTGGAGATGTAAAACAGACTCTAAACCAGATTGGTCACATGTTTTACAATTGTACAATTTTAAAGAAATTTTGGGAGAAAATTAATAGTTTCCTTCAAACATTTTTCACAGACAATTTTATATTAACTAAATCCTTAATTCTTTTTAATACTCCAATTCTCAAATGTGTAAGAAAAGTTAAGTATCCTCTCTTATGGTCTGTCCTAACAGCAGCTAGAAAAACAATAACCAGAAACTGGAAATCTGAATATACTCCTTCATATGATGAATTCAAAACTATTCTTGCTGAAATATGTTTGTTAGAAATGATGACTATCAAATCAAGATCAGTTAAAATACCTTTTTCATATAATATGTGATCCAATTTAAAAAATATTCTAAATAAAGATACTAGTATAGTTTGATAAAATTATTATGGTTCTTTTGATACTCTGTTATATTGTTATACTTAGACACTGTTGTAAATACTTTAGTTGACTTTATCTATCATTTATTTATTTGTTTTTGAATTGCAAGTTATTTCTTTTATGAATGTCTATAAACAAAATTTATTGTTATAAAATCTTAATAAAAATGTTTTTAAAAAAGCTTCAAAATCTCTTTCCAGGTTGTTGAGGTTAAAAATAAAGTAATTTGGTTCTTTGGAAACCATTGCTTTGTGCATTCCCTAGGATTTAACTACATTTCATTTGGTGATCTAAGGATGCATGCTGTTTGTGTGAAGGAGCACATTGACTGTTGTTGGCTTCCTATAAAGTTTATTGGTGAGCAGCCCATCATGTTCTCTTTTACTGATGGTTGGGACAAGGAAATCTAGTTTATCCTTGCTATATTTTGTGATGAATTTGAGGAAGTCCATGGAATTGTTGAAGTATTTGTAAAATTCCTGAAGTTTGTTTTCATTTCCTGTCCAGATGATAAACATATCATCAAAAAAACTTAGGTAACACAAACTGTTTTGTTGAAATTTGGAGTTCTAAACTTTCTCTGTTCCCCGTGTATCAAGTGCTATATTGGACACACTGGGGGTTATGGCTGCACCTACTGCAATTCCTGCTGTCTATCTCTATTTTTTGTTGTTGAAAATGCAGTAGTTGTTGTTAAGAAGAGTCTGTAGAAGTTTCATGTTTTTTTTAACTTCTCCTAGCAGAGCCCCTGTATTTCTCAGGAGTACTTCCTCTACTGCTTTGATACAACAGGGGTGGGGCAAAACCATATATATAGCCTCCACATCAGTCATGACTAGAAGAGTGTCTTGATGAACACTGATATCCTTAATTTTTTCCAAGATGTGAAGGGTGTCCATACAAATGACTTTGTGTTAGCTGCCAATGGTTTGATTTTGACTTCTAGATAAGTGGCAATGAGCTTGGTGATGACTCTGCCACTTGCAAAGACCAGTCTACATGGGGGTCATTGATATTTTATGTGGGGTAGAAACAACAAAGAATGACGGTATCCTGAGATGTGGGACCATTAGGAACTCATGAAATTTGTTGCATATAAGTTCCATATCTTGCCGCATTTGTAGCAGTCCTAATATGTCATCATCAGCTGTTTGAATTGTGCAGAGGTCAACTTTACTGTGGTAGGTGAGGTTAGTCAACATGCATTCTATCAATGTTGTATGCTGAGGTGTCAGGCAGTAGAGTACCTCCCCCCTTATCAGCTTTCATTACCCTCCTGGACCTGTCCTTGCTAAGTTCCTTAAGAGCTAGCAGTTCATCCCTAGAAACATTGTAGCATTTTTTTCTTGCCTTTTTTCTCCAGTATATTTCTCATACCTGTTTCGCATTTAGCTTCATAAGCTCCTAGGTTCTGGTTCATGGGGGGCAAAAGTCACTGGGCTTTTTCCATTTATGGACAGTAATTTGGTTAATCTCAGTTTTGGTGTCATGTCTTCTTTTCTCTTTTTCATGGAAGAAGACTTTCAGGTTTCACTTTCTTACAAAATGTTTTAGGTCTAATATGGCATTAACTGGATCATTCCTGCAGTAAGGGATGAGAGTGAGTCCTTTTTCCAAAATCTTTAGTTCCATCTCAGTGAGTGGTATGCTGTGGTTCCAGACCTTAGTCTGTAGCTTGGTAGGTGGCCTTTTTGTAGAAGTCCTGGAAGTTGTTTTGGATGTCCTGGTCTGATCCATGTTGTCTGCATAGGGGTGGGTTCCATTTCTTTGTGGTATCCCATGTATCCTGTTCTTATTGATGCTTGTATGTGAAAGTTTGCAGA
Source organism: Protopterus annectens (assembly GCF_019279795.1). Lineage (NCBI taxonomy): Eukaryota > Metazoa > Chordata > Ceratodontiformes > Protopteridae > Protopterus > Protopterus annectens. Next base: position 708,008,603 of record NC_056727.1, on the reverse strand, counting down.
AGTTTGTGGGTGCATGTTTTGTCCATCGCACTGGTGTCTGTCCTAGGTAAAAATCCTGTGTGGTGCTTTCTATGACTTTTGGGATGGATTCTAATGTTTCTGTAGTGGAGGTGACCATCCTGCTGTGTTTTGATTCAGGGTCTGGTTCTAAATTATTCTTTTTGCATGTGGATTCTTTAGGGGTGGTTGAGCCATCCTGTCATTCTATCATCTGGCTAGATTATTTTTTGAATGTGCATTTTTGTTGTAATCATTCAGGTCCATGTGAATCTTCTTCAGTTTTTTCTCCTTGATTTTGGTGGTGTAGCTGAAACTCTTTCTCTTCGATATGGAGGAATTTGTCTCTATAGTCATCAGATTCCATTCTTTTTTCTAGTGTGTGGATAGCTGAAATAGTGGTATCCTGTTATTTCTTATTGTGCTCTATCAGGATTTTGAATAGTTTTAATCCTGCTTCCTACAGGGTTTTTTTTTTTCTATTCCTGGTGTAATCTGCCATCCATCTACATTGTTGCACATTGGTCTCTTCTCTAATCTGAGGCCCCTGGACACTACTGAGTTCTTTAGAGATGTTGTCAGGTAAACTTCCTCCCATTGGAGGCTCTTGAAGGTTTTTTATTTAGTTTTTTTTTTATTCAGCATAAAAAATGTCAGTTTCTCTTTGTCTACTGAAGATGGATCGAGTCCTGTTGTCCATTTTGAGTTCATAGTATTCCCATTTTGGGCCTTCTTTTATGCCTCTGAAAAGGGGTCTTGTGCTATTTCCTCCTTACAGAACTGATGTGTTTTTAGTGTTATCCATTCCTCTGTGTGGTGTTGTGAGTTCCACTCCAGGTGACAAACCTCCAGGAAATAGACATCCTGGGTAAGCCCTTCTAATCCTATTATCCTGAAAGATGAACAAAAAATGCAACTCTGGTATCTGTACATATATCTAAGTTTTTATTCAAAGTGCTTTTCTGCTTGTAAATAAAATGGCTCTGAAAGGGGATCACAGAAGTACTGCAACCACATCAGTCAGTCTCCATATTCTAATATAGGAGTTTCTTTTTCCCAAATCTGAAGCACATTTTTCTACCCAATCAGAGTTCCCATCTCATCAACCAATCATGCCTGGTAGGCTGGTCTACTCCCCCCCCTTTCTAGAGGATTTAAACCACTGCAGACTAAGACTTTTATTACCTGATGAAGTCTGTTTATGACAAAAGCAATCATAAAGAAATAAACTGGACAATTTAAACCTACAGAAGGATCTCCCTAAATGTTTATTACTTTTTTGTTACTTTTTTACTTTACTTATAGTGGTCAAGAATACCATTTAAGATGAATCCAGAATTATATCTTGCAGGTCAGTTGGATAACAGTCATGTACCACTGTGGGTACTGCCAAATATCATAGATCTAATTGGCTAAGGCTGCACAATTAAAACTGTATAGACAATAACTTAATTAAGGCAAGTTTGTGTGGGGGTATACATTTTACAGCATTTTTCTAACCTGTCATACATACACACAGCATGCCTCCTCAACTCTTTGTCCAAAAAGCAACCACCTTCTGTGCACCCCTCTGACATCAGGCTGGGACAAAACTAAAAGCACAAATAGAACACAATAAGATATTTCAACGTGTTACTGTCAGACACATATGAATATATAGACAGCATATCTCCCTGCTCCTACCCCAAAATATAAGCCTTGATTAAGCATCTGATGTTTGATTGTGAGGAAAGTTAAGCAAAAATAATGATCACAGTTTGCCAGAATAGTTACAAAATAATTACCATACATCCCCAGCCCAAACACAAGCTACAGTGACCTATTGTGCACACCTCTGAGATTTATGAGGAAAGTTTAAAAAAATATTGACCTCAGTGTCCTCAATCTCTTCTCAATCTTCAGTGATTTCTATACACATTTCTGAGATGTAATTGTAAGGGAAATAAAATAAATAAAAAACAGAACATCCTGACCTCCTCTCACAGACTACAGCAACTTTCTGTGGACAGATTTGCACAGAGCCAGTTTTAGAATAGGTGGGATTGTGGGCAGAGAAGTTCATGTCAAAATCCATTTATACAGTCTAGGATTGAGGAACTGACAGGTCCCTGGAAGCTCTAAGAGTCTGGATGTTCTGTGATGCATTGTATGCCTTATTTTTGCAAGATAATGACTTGTTAACTGCATTTCTTTTGACCAATGCTCAGATGAGTTATGTATGTACCCAGCATTTGTGTGTGGCTCTGCAGATAAAAATTTTTCACACACTGTGCATTCACGTTCAGGAAAACTGGAAGGTTGATATTTCATCTATGGCATGTTCTTGTGGTGCTGGAGGAAATTATAGCACATGAGTAAATCCATACGCTGACAGGGAAAGCATGCAGACTCCACACAGATAAAAACACAGCCAAAACTTAACCAGAGCAAAGCACTATGAAATAGTAAAGTTACTGAGTATAGCTCTGTGCCAACAGTTACTTTCACATGCATCCTGCTTCTGCCAAGCCAAATGACAGCCATTTGCAAAGTTGATGTTTGTGATAATGTTGTTTGTCTTTTTTTTGGCTTTTCCCAGTTAGGGGTCGCCACAGCGGAACTCCAGTCTGCTAATGATTGGCAGTAGATTTTTTTATGGTGCCGAGTTGCCAGCCCGATGCTCAACCTTCAGCAAAGGCACGCCCATCACGCATGTCTTTCGGAAGCCACTCGACCACGGGGAGGACATGCAGACTCCACACAGAAGTATGTCTGAGTATAGAAAAAATAATAATAGTTACAGTAATTAATTTGTTTAACTCAAATACCCAGTATCATAGTGTCACACAAATAAATGTACACTTGTCCCACAAAACCAGATTAGTGTCTGTTTAAACTGAGCAAGCAAGAGGGTCAGTTACTTTTATCCACAGATGGCCTACATTCCCCTACCAAGCAGTTCTGATCACCTTTTTTATATACTTTAGATGTTGAATTGTCATAAAAAAATGATGGTTATATAATGCATTTTTGCTAAATTCCACAGCATCAGCATATTAAAATATTCCAAGCTGCTATCACATTAGTCCTGCAAAAGTAAATAATGATCAAACAGCAGCAGATAGTTGCTTTCCTCCATAGACAGCCTCAGCAAATCTTAGATGTCTGACATTTCTAACATGTATGTATTATACATACACATACACACACACACACACACACACATATATATATATATATATATATATATATACATACATACATACACACACACACACACACACACACACACACACACACACACACACACACACACACACACACACGCACACACACACACAGGTCACGTAGTACTTAATGCAGTCAAATAACCGCCAACCCAACATTCTGTCTGTAAAATGTGAGTACTTTTTCTTACAAGGTGCAACAAAAGTGCAAAATGTGGCTCACTTAAAGTTAGCTTTACCAAGGAAGTTTACAGTATGGTTAACAGTTGTTTCTTCCTGCATACAAAACATCCTTTTGATGAATATGACTCAGTAATATTTACCACAGATATGTGAACAAAAATTCTTAACAATTAATGAGTGACGGTAGCTTTCCAAAAGGAACTGCATGGAGCATGGAGATTTTAAGATAGGAAAATTCCTCCATACCTCTCAATGTCTTTGCTTAATAATTCTAACCACAGCCAGCTATAGGTGCAGAGGGATGACATGCTTCTCAACCAGAAGATATCAAAAACTGGTTCTTTAAAGTAGGTACATCTGACAAAAAAATCTATACTCATAAGTAGCATATTATTCTCAATTAAATACATCTGTCACTCAAGTAGCAGTGCTGGGTAGCTACCTACAAGTATGTAATGTGCCTGTTTCCTCTTTACTCTTAACTTCAGGTTGGTAAATCTACCTAAACCTCCTAGCAATATGCCTCACTAGCTTTTTCCTCTCCTTCTCACTCATACACATTAGTGCATCTCTTTTTCTCAAACTACGTTCTCTTCACCTAATATAGATATTCTGGAAGCTCAAAGCCATTCTGTTCCAAGATTCATTATTTGAATGCCTGTCTCTCACCAAAAAAATAAAAAAGCTAAACTGCTGCAACCAGTCAGGTCCATTTTTTGCATACAGTAGATCTGAAAGACCGCTGACTTATCATGACGTGTGCTTTGTTTCCTGCTGTTGTCCAGTTTAAAAAAGAAGAAGTGGCCACCAGAAGCAGCCTTCCCTTCTAATGATTATACGTAGTTAAACAAGGCCACCTACACTTTCCTTTCCTAGCGGTTGGATGCTACTGTTGTTTTCCTTTGGGCTGTCTTTAGCAGCAAGTCACTGGGGGGCCCCTTGGGCTGTGGGTTTTATGGGTGCCTAATGCTGGCTATGTTTAGGAAGCATACTGAGATATTATCAGGACCCACTAATGCAGTGTTTTTAGCTTTGGAGAGTGCAGTGAGGAGCTGGTCTTTAGTGATAGTTTAAGGAAAAATGGTAGAGGGTATTTATTTGTGGTAAGTGGGGAAGATACTAGAGCTAAATTTATTGGCCAGCAAATTTGTTATATCCTCTGGTTTGGTATAAGGAGTTGTATTTACTATTAGCTCAGCACACTGTTGTCTTAAGATAAGATTGTGTATATAACTGAAAAATTCCTTATAGTTATCCTTAACATGGGAGGCTATTTTGAACCAAAGTTGGCTTTGGTGGCCTTTATTAGTCCGAGTTGTTTGTTGAGACTGATTAGAGAGTTTTAATACCTGTTGAGCATAGCCCTTCCTATTTTTGGACAGGATTTTCTCTCTTTTGTTGTACAATCTATTTATTCTGGGGATCTACGAAGGGCACTTGTTTGCAGAGTTTGCCCTAAGTTTATTTTGGTTTTGTACTGCTGTTTCTATATAATAATTTAAGGAGATTAATGTAACTATATATCAAAATCACAGAAGTATTTGTGTTAGAAACTGTCACTTCAATAAAATATGTGTGCTTGCACATTGGCAATGAAATGAAATTCAATAATCACTGTAAAAAAAGCTACCAAACAAGATGCAGCAGCAACTGGATATGGCATATTTCCTAAAGAAGCTTCTGCCTACTCAGATAATAAAAATGAAAGATCACCCTGTATAGTTACCAAACTCTTGTATGGGTCATAAATATGTATCAGCTTTGCAAGCTACCTGCAAAGACACATTGCCAGTTATACTGAGAGAAGATAACCCCTATGAATCCCACAAGACAAACATCACTGAGTGCCTACTTGCCACCATAGAGGTTTGGTGGACTTATGTAGACATATATATATTTTCCCTACTTCCCTCACTGCTATTGCAGGTAACATTACCTACTTACATTTTATTTAACACTTATTACTACTGAACGATAATTTTACTTGTGTTTTATATGATTTGCTGATAGTGATCTCAGAGATCTCTGACCTTTACCTGCCTTCAAAAGAGTCTAACCAAAAGCTGTTAACTGTAGTACACTGCTTTTATATAAGAATATGCAGTATTAGTGTAGTGTTTCTCTATGAGTTTTCTCTAAAAAGGTCTTCTTGTATTATACAGCTCTGGGCATGTCTCCTAAGTCATCTGTGATAACTGTCAACTGTCAACTGTCTCTCTTATGTCTAAGTACTGCCGTAATATTTCTGTATATATTCTACAAGATTATTTTTATCTTGTTTTTTTGACATATGTACTATTGCTTTTTATTAGCATTCTTCTTTGCATCTCCTATGTAAAAGGTTCTGGGACCCAAAAGTCTGTCTGATTAACAAAATAAATTGATAAACGCTACTCATTTCTGTGACTTACTCTGTTCTGTTTTACTTCTTTTTCCTCTTGCTCCTAGTTTCTATCTTACTTATTACATCGTTCTGTATGCCTGCAGCCTCTGATTTGACTTTTGGTATACCAGTGACTCCTTTCTGCCACGTCTCACCCTTCCAACAGTGATAGAATCGATCATGCTAAACCTCTGACATTGCTTGGGAAATACTGTATTTCTTCTTTTCCCCTCTGTCCTAGAAATGTTACTGAATTTTATCAGTAATAACAGTTGACTACATTGCTCTGCATAAAATGCAAAAAGACTGTGCTTCTTGATTTATCCAACATATATTTGTAATACAATAATACAACACCCACCTGACATAGCACACAACACACACATAGACTAATGTATGCCAAGGCACTTAAAAGCAAACTTCCTAAACAACAAAGATTTTCTAGACAGCCTGCTGTCAAAGTTATGCCTCAGCAAGCCCAAAGGAGCTCAGGAAAACACCACTTGACATCACACATACACTCTCGGTGGAGTCCCAGACACTATGCCTCTATGGTTAGAAAACACACTTCCCAGGACTCTAGTCATAGGACACTCCATTGTAACATATATTGGTGCCCCTTTAACCAGGCTGAACAAGGAGAAGATACGTGTTTGTTGCTTATCTGGAGCCAGGATATGCCAAATCACACAAACACTCACACACACACACACACACACACACACACACACACACACACACACACACACACACACACACACACACACACACTCTCTCAACCCATCAACAGGTACCAGTATAATTCAATCATAGTCCATGTAGGTGTAAATGACATGAGATGTACCTCCCTGGACATTATGAAGAGAGACTTTATTGAGCTTTCAGACTGCATGTATCTGGCTGCTATGAGCCTAGCATTGAGCAGCATATTACCATCACTGAGGATGTGGCCACAATATGAGCAATAAATGATTGAGTTCAACAACTGGCTGTCTTTCTGGTGTCATTCTAAAGGAATCCAATATTTGTCAGCTTGGGAGGACATGATTAACAGACCACTTTGCTTTGCCAAGGATGGTCGGCACCTGTCCCATCTGGGATTTCAAATACTGGCTAAAACTGTATCTATCTCCATGGTGCACTTTTTGGTAATGCCAAACTGACAAATCCACTGACATAACATAGTCAACTCAACTGAACCTAAAGCTGTAACTGCCCAATGCCAGGAGCCTAAATAAAAAATACACTCCCTCCAAGCCCTCTTCACAATCAAGAATATAGGCATCTGTGTGGTTACCAAGACATGGTTTAAATTGGCAGAGAGAACCCTGTTAGTGCAATGTTTCAGTGCCTTCCACACTTTTAGAACAGTAGCTCTACTGACAAGGGCTAAAGGTGGAGGTGTCTAAATATACTTCAATAACAAGCAAACCTCTTGGGTGGTCAAACAGGATAATGTGCTGGAGTTCCTCCATGTGCAGATCGCCACAGACAAAATCCTGTACCATATCCTAGCCAGGCATAGGTCACCCTCCATGTTCCAAGAAGCTCACAATGTGTACTTGGACCTACTGGAGACACTTACCATCCAACCTAACACCCTACTCATGGGAGACTTTAATTACTCCTCTAAAGACTGGGAATCCTACATAGCCTCAAATCTGTAGGCACTTCCTAGATTTGGTAAATACAAACACCCTTGACCAAATAGTGAATATGCCCAGCAGAGTTTCCAACATATTGGCCCTCCTGCTCACAAATATGGAAGAACACTGCACCACCACCCCCATTATCCTGCCCTCCCTGGTAAGGTCTGACCATAAAGCTGTCTCCATCAAAATTAAAATCAACTCTGTAATCCCATTAAAACCAGTAACAGTTAAGAACTATTCCAAGGCAAATTACCTTTTATTAAGTGATGGTATGTCAAAATTCAATGCCCTTCCAAACCCACAGAATACATCAGCTTATACTGAATTGCTCTAAGAAACTCTGTAGAGTCATGTCCAACTTTGCCACCCTCTCACCCCCAACCACCCCCCCAAATACTCTAAAACATAACCCCTTCAAGTATAGCTAGGGAACACGTACTGGCTACAATCTCTAAGGCCAAAAACATGACCTCAGTGGGCCCTGATAACATCCAAGGATGCATTGTGAACAATCTAAAAAATTGACTTATCATGACCCTTGGAGTCATCACTCCACTCTTAAAACAGACTTTGTGCCATGTGAATGGAGGACTGTGACAGTCATCCCCCATCAAAAGGGAGGACCTTCAACAGATCTTGGAAACTACAAACCCAATAGTTTGACTAGTTTTATTTGCAAAGCCATGGGCATGTTGGAGAGACAGATATGTTTTTCAGAGAATTCCCATTCTCTGGAATAGGCCCCTCATCTATTTGAAGCAGTATTCTCACTACCCCTATTTAAGTGCAACTTGGACTAATGAATGAGTAATCAGAAATTTACTTCTGGTCTGGTGCCTATGTCTCTGATGAACAGAACCAGTCAATAAATCATCTCCTATATGAATCAAATTTGTTGGTCACATATGGATTGCACGACTATGCTTATGAAGGCTCTAGTGGTCGTTATCATAGTATACACCTATGAATCTATAATAGTATCACTTAGTGATCATTTCTGTTATAAAGTCTGCAGCATTTTAGTCGGAAAAATGTTTTTATTAAGAAAAAGATTTGAGATACTGTTGAAAACAGAAAACTGATCCACAAATTAAACATAAATTATCTAATAAGGTAATAGGGCTAATGTAATTTCTTACAAAATTGTTTAACAAGTTACAGGAAGATAGTCAACCCACTGGACTGGAAGTACATATATGCAATTCTTCTTCCCAGAAATGGGAGAAGCTATGATAGCCTGATCTCTGCAGCAAGACAATGATGGAATCCCTGCTGGAAGAACAGCTTGTTCAGTGCCTGGAGGCAAACAAGATGTAGAAATCTAGGCAGTATGGATTCAATGTAGTCAGATCATGTCAAACAAATGCAGTAGTTGATGAATAAAGTAAAAACTAGGCCAGTGAGCTGTGAATGAAGCTTATCCAGACTTTAAGATGGTATCTGAGCCGCAGTGACACACATAAGATTAATACAGAAATAAGCTAAACTTAGAGTAGGTGGCAACTTGATAACCTGAATAAAACACTGGTTTCACCACAGAAACCACAGAAAGATGGCAAGTGGAACCTTCAGTAGGGAAACAGGAATTGCTTGTGGCTCTGCTTGTGGGCATTAGAATGGTATGCTTTGATAGCCAATCCAGTCACATTCTGCATGAGGTATGTCTCCCTGCAAATGGTACTAAGCTCTGAAATGAGTGGATAAGCAGAGTGGTAAACAGATAAAGAAATTGGATCTAGCAAATTATGGATATTTTTGAATAGATGGTAGCAATGACTTAATGAAAACAATACATGGTGATTTACCTTAGAAGGAAAAAAAATCAGGAAGAGATGCACATGGGGTAAAGTCAACAAATGCAAAAAGCATCCTTGAGATATTTATTCAGGAGATTTAAATGTGGAAAATGTTGTTAGCATGGTGTCTTAGTGGCTATCTGCCTCACAGATCCAGAATATGGGGTTCAGTCATGCACTCTGGTCACTATCTGTATGGTGTTCGCATGTTTTCCCTGTGTCTGCACAGGTCTACTCCATATACTCCAGTTTCCTCCAAAACAAACTGATTTTCTGGCTGTTCTACTCTCTCCATATTATTACATTTATCCTTGACCTTGCAGATCGGATAGTGGTTGAAAAGTATCCAAGGTGACCAGTTTACAAGTCCTCTTAACAAATAAATAAATTCAAATAAAATGCAAAAAAAAATTGTGGAAAGGTCATACGAAAAGCTGTGGGATCTTCAGCTTTGTGTATTGTGTGAAATACTGGAGAAACCAACTGCATAAACAAAAACAATATTGTTCAGTGGTGGGCTGACAAAATTATATAGATGAAACCTAAGAAACACATAGCATTGTCGCCTCACAGCAAGAGGTTCTCCCGTTTGATTCTCGGCTAGAGTGCCTTCTGTATGGAGTCTGCATGTTCTCCCTGCAGTTGAGTGGAGTTCGAAAGACATGCGTAGAATGGGTGTGCCTTCATTGAAGGTTGGGCATCGAGCTGGCACCTCGGCACTGTAAAAATCTACTGCCAATCATTAGCAGACCGGAGTTCCGCTGTGGCGACCCCTAACCGGGAGAAGCTGAAAGAAGAACAACACTGTTGAAGAGAGGAGGGCGAAGGGAGAGGAGATAACGACTTTCAAAAATCTTAAGAGAATCCTGCTGCATTCAGAAGGGCAGCATCTTTTATTTATTTCATTTATTTATGCTATTTTACATTTGTTGACCGGTCTAGCCCAACTGGATATATGTCCATTTTTAGTAGAGGCCCGGGGAGAAAAGCTCCAAAAACAAACAAAAAAAACACTATCATTTATCCTATGTGACATTTACAAATACAGCTAAATTTACAGATAATTATCACATTCATTACATTTTGTTACATTTCTGTAAGCAGTAACATGGTAGAAAGGAAGTGTGCAAGATCAAGGAGTACAGTTGAAAACAGAGGAAGGACAACTCACTGTAGATGTACACGTATATTTTCAAAGATATAACTGGGGTAAACAGACCAATCTTCACAAAATGAGGTAGATTCAAGGCAGCATAAGGTAGACAAAATGCCATCTTGGAGAAGAGGAGGAGGTATAAGTTGCTACTCATTCTCCATGAATTGTGTAAGACTAGGTGGGCCTACATGGTTTTTATCTGCCATCACCTTCTATGTTTATATGATAAGTATTACTAATTCAGTGCAGGTTAATCCTGCAAATACAGTTACTAATGTGATGCCAATTAATATACATAACAAATGGAATAAAGTCTGTTTCTTGGCATACGGTGATGAAGCCCTGACTGTCATTAGATGGTCGAGGGTTGATTAGAAACACAGCAGCTGCACTGCCAGTGAGGGAAGGGAAGGTGAGAATGAGAGACTGAAGCCTCATTCTCTGGAGGGGGATGCAGTTTGACCCACTGCATGACTGGCTTCTAGAAGAGACAGGAGACACAGTATGCAGCAGTACGGTCAGGATGACTGCAACCACGAAGCTGTGCATTGCACTGTAGTCACATTAGGCAGACAAATGGGAGCATTTGCAAATGTTAGGTTGCCACAGGGGCCATCACATAGGCAAGGAAAAGAAAACATTCACCATTCATGGCTGCCTGAATGAATATCCATACATACTATTATATCTGCAAATTAGCAGTCTCTCTTTTAACAATACCGATATTCTAGCTTTTTCTTTTCTAACAGTCTTACTAATCTAGTTACCTTGTCCTCCATTCCCTCCCCTCTTGGTATCTCTGCACCTTCAGAAATCACTCTCATATACTCAACCCCTGTATAAACGTTTTGCAGTCCCAGCCTATCTACATCTGAATGGATCTACTTTGGAAAGTCAGACCTCATATAATCAAAATCCATTTTCATGAAATGAAAATAGCAAAAGTTTAAATACTCAAACGGAGAATTTTTCCCAAGATAAGGGAACACTTGCCCAAACTTAAACGAAACACATGCCGAAGTGAGTAAAACCCACCCAGGTGGAGGGCTACACCCCCCCACATCCCACAATGTGGGGGAATGCACCCTCCACACCCCCAACCATATATACCAACTCCAGAATTGCACTACATTGGAGAAAAGGGCAAGTTGGGCAAGTGTTTACTTACCCTGGCAAAAATTTGCCATTTGGGTATTTAAGCTTTTGCGAGTTTTGTCTCACAAAAAATGGATTTCAGTTATAACAGGTTTGACCTTTCACAGTAGATCCATGTGAACATCTAAACGTGTTCTTCTCCGTGCTAATACTTATCCCCTTAAGACATTCCCTTTTCTATGCTGCATAGCATACAATCTCTCAGCCACTTTTCCATGGGGGAAAAAACAAATCTCCTTTTGATTTACTTCCACAAACTGCACTTCACTATTCAATATCCGAGTATGTACATATTTAACTGAATGTTAATAAGTTGAATATTTTGCTTGACATGCATTTATTGCCTTATCATGTTAGCGAGTGCTACTGAAACATTGTGTTCCTGATAATGCGATTGAACATTATTTTCTCCTTCTCTCACTATACTATAAATTGTATTCTAAAAACTTTTTTGTCACCTGACTCATTTCAAACATGAAAATGTTCAATGGACCAGCATACATATCTGGTTAAAAAATGTAAATAAATAAAGAGACTTAATAGTTGGCAGACAAGAGGGTCAAATTACCCTAGGGAAAAAAGTACCAGAATAGATGTCTTATAAAGCAATGAAAGGAAAGAGACTTCATATAATGTCTCGGAGCATTAACTATTACAAAGCCCATCTGTGCATACAGCCTACTCGTACTTAGCCAATGCATTTGACACTATCCCCCACTCAGGCATCATTGACAAACTCACCCAACTAGGCATCAACCCTTATATTGTTAGATGAGTCACTAACCAGCTCACTGATAGAACTCATATAGTCAAAATAGCGGAATCAACCTCCAACAGCAGACCTGTAACCAGTGCTGTTCCACAGGGATCAGTCCTGGAACCTCTACTGTTTGGAATCTATTTCTCTGAAGTACAAGCAAAAACTAAAGGTCTGTGGCTGACAAAGGTTGCTGATGACTGCAAACTGAGAGTGGTCATAGGAATCTCCAAATGATGTCAACATCCTACAAGAGGATCTTACACAAACAAATGATTGGTGCCAAACTCATGGCCTTAAACTAAATGCAAAAAAATGTATTATCATTCCTTTTGGTAAAAGTGATGTTCCTGCTAACTACCACATCAGTAGCAACACCTTAAGTGAGCACTCAGTGGTGAGAGACCTGGGCACACAGGTTGACAGCAACCTTACCTTTGACCAACATGTCTCCACAGTGGTAAGAAGGGCATTCTATATTGCTCATCTCATAAGTAAGACATTGCCTCCAGAAAAAAAAGAAGTTATAACCTCCCTGTACTCTTCCCTCATCAGGCAAATAATTGACTACAACACCCCTTTTGGTATGTACCTTTTCAAGCACCTGCAGCAACTGGAGAAACCATAAAGGTTCCTCACAAGGAAAATTCAAGGTCTTCAGCATCTGTCCTATGGGGATCATTTGAAATTACTGTCACTTTATTCTTTTTCATGCAGACTACTCAGAAGTGATATCTGCCTTAGCCTTACTTAAAAAAAAAAGTTACCACAGCCCACTTCTGAGAAAGAAGCATAAATTGTAAATAGGGGTTAAAAACATGAAAGATGAACAGAAAGGGAATGTGCCGGCATAAAAATACATTCTGAATTGTTACATACTAGAGATAACAATGCTACAGACAGTTAATTTAAATTAAGATTGTTTCTACATTAGGAACAAATTACATTTTCTTAAAACACTGTCACATTTTCTGTTCAGACACTACATATATACGGATTCACTATACAATCTCAAAATACTGAAATATCGAATTTCAGTATTTCGAGACTGAATAGTTGAACACCCACATACCCGAAAACACAAAACCATGAATATCACAATCATGACCATACACACACACACACACATATACATCTACCTAACTACACTAAAACAAACAAAACAACACACAAAAACACAACATAACACACACACACACACCTACCCTACCTATAAGCAGGGGGGCTAGCCCCCCTGCACCCCCACCCCCCCCTACTTATAAATACTAACTCCGAGGTCTCACTAAACACACAAACACATGAAAAACCCCCTTCACACACACTAACATCCCTATCCAAGACCACTTAAAAACCCCAGATAAATCCACAAACCGCACCGCACATCACGAATGCGACACCACAATAGCAGATTCAACATTTCCATAGTTGACATACTGCAGTTTCGCGTAACTGCACTTTCGTTTATTCCAGCTCGATGTACTGAAATTCGGCATTTCAGTACGTCAAGATTCTCTAGTGTTTCCCATATATACACACACAAATGTTTCAGGTCTGGGCAATAATGCTGTTCTACCCTACCAATATACCAAAATAGTCGGTCTCATAATAAATGTTCAAGTTCTTAAAATATTTAAACTAGTTCTTGATTTAATATAATTTGATAATCTATTCCAAGTATTAGCTACTGTCTCAGAGAAACAATTACTACCTCACTCATTGTTATATAACCTCCTACAAAGGTAGTCTGATGATTCTCTACTACTCTTTCATAACCTCAAAGATTCCCAGAGGTAGTCTCTAAGTGCCCTATATACCTGTATAAGGTCTCCTCTTAAATATCTATATGAAACATTGTACAAGTTCAGATATTTTAATCTTTCATAATAACAAACTTTCACACACATAGATGCCTTTGGTATATTACCATTGTATTATTTCTAGTTTACTTATGTTATTTTTCTTACATGGTTTACATATTACTATTCCATATTCTCATGTAACTTACAAAGAATGGTTTTGTCAGTTCTGATTTCACAGACTTTATAAATATTTTTATACAGCCTATAATTTCATAAATATCATTAATGAATTGGTTGTCATAACCAGAAAAACTCAAAAATGGATCTCTCCATATACCCAGGTCCTTAAATGAATCCAGTTTCAAACACTGCATAGTATATTAAATATTAACCCTTCAATCTATGTCTCTCATATCACATATGCTTATTTTAATTACCTTTTTAAATTATCACTTAAGACATAGCCACACATACATTAATAGAATTAATAGAAAAGAAAACATACTGTTATTATATTAATATTTTTCCATTTAAACACACGTTATACTTTACGTTTTCTTTCTTTATAATAACCGTTTCTTCAGTCCAACATTACAAAAATTGTCGAATTCCTGCCTTCTCTTAAACCTCACTCCTTCTCCTGAATGTTGTGCTGCATGTATTATTTCCACAAATTTTCTAAAGATCCCTCTTCCAGTTCTTTATCTTTTATAATATTCAATATTTCAAATACAGTTGGTTTAGATTTTGATTTCCATTTTTCTCAACATTTCTTTTTTGGAAGCCACCAGAATTAAAATTAATAAGGCCTTATCATGCGTAGGAAATTTAGATCTTGTGACTCAGCACAAAAGAACCATTTCCTTAGTTACAGCCATTTGCTTCCCCAATATTTCTGATGGAGTACTCTGTGAGGAATTTTTTTTTTAAATCTGCCAAGTCATTACACTCCCAAAAACACATGTTCAGACTTATCTCTTTCTTCCCCATCACATATGCATTTGCTATCTGCCTGATTAAAAATTCTTTGAAGCCTGCTTAGGGTATAATAATACCTATGCAATCACTTCCGAGGAAAAATCCTAAACCTTATGGACTTTGTTGCACACTTCAGAGCCATACATATGTGTTTTGAATGTTCGCTTGTAAGTTGCTTTTCCAGTCTTTCTTCCCACTCTTTTCTAACCTCCTCTGATTGACTACTATAGTTATGATGCAATAGTTTATATGTCCTACTAATTATCCCTTTTTAATAGCATATTATGTTCTAGATTTGACTGAAATATTCTACCACAGGAGGTCCTTCACTTAGGACTCCCCTATCCTTTCTCTTTGCCTATACCTATCTGATATCAATCCCTGATATGGAGAGTAGTCTTTAAGTTGCAGTCCAAAATTATTCTTGGCCTCATCCCACTGTATTACATTTTACTCTCTAGTTATTTGCTTTCAATACCTTGGCTTCTTTGCCAGTTGTCTCCAGTAAATTCCAGCCCCCCTCTTGCCTATTTTCTCTACTGCTACTTGCAGTCATCCCGACTGGCAAACTCTCTTTTCCCAATTCTCATGTTGGCTTAGTGCAACTTTATGAATATAGTATTCTGTGAGATGGTTATTATCTTCCTTAAGGATCTGCATCCAAAATTCCACTCTCTCCTTATTTCTTGACCCCCCCCACTTCATTATTATCCCTTTCCACTTTGAATTATAACCTTCTACTTGGGTTATGTATATGAGTTTTAATTGTGTAGCTCTTAAATATTCCTTCAAATCAGGTAATCCTAAACCACCTTGTTCTATTGAGAGGATCACCTTATCCCACTTAACTCTTGCCCTCTTTCCCTCCTATATAAAGTCCTTCAACTCTTTATGAATTATTGTCCACAACCTCTCCCCTTATTGATAAAAATATGCCTGACCTGTATATAAAACTAAGGAACTAAAACCATTTTCACTGCTTGTATCTTACTATCCATACCCATAAACAAGAGCTTCCAGTTTTTCAGTTTTTCCTATTGCCTTGTGTTCAGTCTCTTCCCACACATCTTTAGCTACCATAACAGAAAGCTCTTTAATCAATGATCTTTGATATTTCATCTTATCATGTCCTCGTAAATATGGGTATTGCTGAACCAAGTCATGAGTTGGTACATAATTTATGGTTTTAGCCTTTGTTTTACCTTCATTCATTTTATATCCTGAAAAGACTTAAGACTGTCTCAAAATGTTCCACAACACCAAGATGTCCATGTCTAGGTTTACCAGGTACTATCTGGAAATAGTCAACTTTTCTTGATTACCATACTAATTATATCCTTGAATTTCTGAGTCCCTTACTTTCTTTGCCAATGGCTATAAATATAAGGCAAATAACAAAGGGAAAGAGGACACCCCTGCCTGGTGCCACTGTTCAAAGACAATTTATTGGAGAGGAACTCTCCCACTTTAATTCTTGCCTCCAATCCTCCATGTATCTTCCTAATTAACCTTATTATTGTATCTTGGAATCCAAATGATTCCACTGTCCAACTCATAAAATTCCAGCTTACTATGTTGAATGTTTTCTCTGCATCAAGACCCACTATCAGTAGTATTTTCATACATTCTGCTTCCCTTTGGATCACCATTATTCTATTAATATTGTCAAATGTTTGCTTCCTCCCCACAAAACCAGACTGATATATATATATATATATATATATATATATATATATATATATATATATATATATATATATATATCACTTTTGGAAAGCACTATGTCATTCATTTAGCTAGTATAGACATAAAGACTGTATAATCATGGTTTAAAATTCAAAATTATCTATACAAGGCTGAGTCTAATGGGTCTTTACCCTCTTTGAGTAATACAGCCACCACATCTTTATTCCAACATGGTAGTGCTTTCCATCCTTTTAAAATACTATTAAACAAAATCTTTAAGATCTTCATCACTTTCCTCTCTCCTAACTTCCGGACTTCCACAGGAATACCATCTGATCCTAGAGGTATTGTTAATGGTCACTATAAACCTGTAGGCTACATCTCCCTTTGACAAGTATTCATTGTGTAAATTTGGAGACAAATCCAAAGGACAATACTAGTGGTAGTTAGTTCATCAAAAGTGTCTGTTGCAATACATCTGATTACTCATGTGTCCACCTGGGTTAACTATTTTATCACTTGTACATATGTGAGAATACCCCCTAGACAATTTGAGACCCGTATAATTCAATATAACACAATTTTCACATACAGAACACAGCAAATCCACTAGTTCAAAATATACAAGAACATCATAATGCATTGTGGGTCTATATTACAATGTTGACAAGGCTGTTCATCCAACACCCTTACATCGACACATATCCACCAAAATACCAAAACTTTGAATGGTCACAAAAGAAATTTTTTTCCCAGGGAAAAAAAAAATCATTGGGCCAACAATAAACAAAATAAACCGACAAACACAATAAAGTGGGGGTTTCACCCCCCCACACACACACACGCACACACCCTACTTAAATATACTAACTCCGAGATCAGACTACAGTGGAGGAAATGGCAAATTCCTGACAACGGCCAAGCAATTTTTTTTCCCCTGGGAAAAAATTCACTTATGTAGCCATTTGGAGTTTTGTTATTTCGGTGGATATGTGTCAATGAAAGGGCATTTGATGAACAGCCCTTTCGAAAAGGTAATACAGACCCATGCATTGCTTAGGTTTGGGGTATTAATACAGATTTGTCTAATGCCTCATTTTACCTTAGACTACATTACACTATAGGAACAGAACATAGATATACAGATTCACTTTATATGCTCGAAATGCTAAAATATCGAATTTTAGAATTTCGAGCCTGTAAAGTCGAACGGACATAAACTGCGGACCTGGAAGTGTCGAATGGATTATGTCGAACCCGCAGAATGGATAGCGCATTAGGTAAGTGTACTGTTTTTGAGGTTTTGGGGAGGGTTTGTGTGTGTTTGAGTGTGTTGTGGTGTTTGAGGTGTGGGTTAGGGTAGGTGCTGTGCAGTGTGAATGTATTGGTGTTGAGAGTGCTGGTGTTTGTGTGTATGTGATGTGTGTTTGTGCGGGGACTGTGGAATGTGTGATGTTGGGTTGTGTGTGTTTTGGAGTGTTGTGCGACCTCGCAGTTAGTATATATAAGTAGAGGGGTATGAGGGGTGCAGTCCTCCACATGGGCGGGTGCAGGGGGGCTTGCTCCCCAGCATATACTAAGGGTAGGTGTGTGTATGTGTTTGGTTGTGTGACTGTGTGTTATGTTTTATTGTAGGGAAGTGTTGGGAGGTATGTACGCTGGTGTATGTATGTGTTTTGTTGTTTGTGATGTGTGTTTGATGGGAATTTGTAGATTTGCAGTTTTGTGTTTCCCATTTGTGTATGTTCGGCATTTAGGGGATTCCACTTTATAGTTGCGTGATACTGAATTTTGATAATTCAGTATTTCGATGCTATAAAGTGAATCCAGATATACATATTAGACAATGGAAACTATCAGGTCTGAGTATAATATTTACTTAAGTCTGATTTTTTTTCACGTTTGCCACCAATATATTTTGAGATGTTTATTTAGCACCCCTATATACACACAGATATGTATTTATAAAATACAAATGTGTTTGCATTACACATAGATATCAGAGTATAATAAATCCATGTAGCCCATTTCATAATGTACACATTTTATTTCTGCACATTCTGTGTGCATCATCAGCGGATTTATTTACATCCTATAAGAATCAATCACTCCCAACCAATCAAAAATGGTAATCTAAAACTTATCTCAGTCATAGTTAATGCTAAACAAACATTGAAATTGTACATACTGCAAATACTAAAATGTTCATTCAATCACCCAAGGCCACTACTCCTACATTTATTGAAAACCCACATTTAGCATTATTGTAACAAAAAACCTAATTAAATGCAACAGAAATAAAATTATTAAAAAAAGGCTGCAACCAACCTGTCATAAAATGGTATTACAGACAGAATAATCCAGATACCACATAACTAAACCAAACAAGATCACATTACCTGGAAACATAATTAAACTCTAAAACTAAGATATACATACATACATACATACATACATGCATACAAATATTTCAAGAATGGGCAATAATGCCCTTCTAGCCTGTCAATATACCAAACTGGTTGTTCCCATAATAAGTGTCCAGGGTGTTCTTGAAATATCTAAAGTACTGTTTGCTTTAGTGTAATTTGGTAGTCTATTCCATGCATCAGCTACTCTCTCAAAGAATCAGTTAGCATTCTTTTCATTCCAACAGAATTTCCTACATAGGTTGTCTGATGAGTAACTACTACTTTTTATTAACCCCAAATATTCCCAGAGGTAGTTTTCTCTAAATGCTCAATATACCTGAATAAGGTGACCTCTTAAATATCTATATGAGAAACTGTACAAGTTCAGATATTTTAGTCTTTCATAATAACTTAAACTTTCACATCCATGGATACCCCTGGTATATTTCTGCCGTACTCTTTCCATTTTACTCATGGTTGTTTTCTTATAAGGTTTCCATATTGATATTCAAAGCTCAAGTTTGGGTCTAATATAACTAACAAACAATGACTTCATCATTTCTGATTCCCTAGACTTTATAAATCTTTTATACAACCTGTAGTTCTAGAACTTTCATTAACCAACTGGGTGATATGATTAGAAAAACTCAAAGCTGGATCTACCCATATACCCAAGTCCTTAAATGAGTCTACAGTTTCAATCACTTTGTCTTTAAAATTCTCATATGTGTAGTTTTTGATGTATTTATTAACATATTATATTTCTGTGCCCAAATTTAGTCAAGTTCTTTTGCAGACACACCCTATCTGTAATATTTGTAATCAGTTTACCCATTTTTCAAGTCAGCAGCATTCAGAAGATGGATCTGAAAGATACAATCTAAACAAGTAAGGGTGTAAGACCGAGCCATGTGGAACACCCTGACTGTAACCTCGAATTTCACATGTCCAATTGCTGTATGATACTTACCACGTCCTATTTGTTAGCCATACAGCTATCCATCCTATCAAAATTACATCAATATCTAGTTGGTCTAATTTATTGATCAGTGTTTTGTGCATGACTCTGTCACATGTTTAAGTTAAATATATATTAATTATCTCACAGCACAATTTTTCATTCATAGTTGTTATTATATTGTTGTAGAACATCAGGTTACAGGTGGTGTGACATCCCTGCACTGGGCCAGTAATCAAGGAGCCTGAATCCTCACTAGTGACACTTTTGATGGATATTCACTTGGAACAAAAATAGATGCACACAGTACTTCCATATGCAGATCTCTGCACCAAGCACAATTTCCCTTAAGAGTATACAGGGAACACACTCAGTCTGGGGGCTTGGTTTCCCTCTCTCTCCAGGCCCCCAATAAGACTCTGCATTGGCACAGCTGTAGAGTTGAGTCCTCAGCCAAGTGTTCCAAGCCATGTGCCACCACCCTCTCTGTGAAGCCAGTGCTCTGTGTCCCTGCTCACACACACACACACACACACACACACACACACACACACACACACACACACACACACACATATACACATGCTCACCTGGGGAAGGCTGGCACAGATTTACTAGCTATGCCCCCTCTGCCCAGACTATAAGGTAGGTACTGCCACCAGAACACTTGAAAGCCAACTACTCTAAAGCTCTTACAAGGGTACCCAATTACATTGAGTAAAATCAATGCTAATACAAATGATAGTGTTTGACCAATTCAGCAAGATTTTCAGGCATGGCCTTTGTGTCACCAAATAAATATAAATACTCTCAAAGGTTAAATATTCTCTAAAAGACCAGCCACAATGAAAAGTGTAAATATATTTAATAATAAATAATAAAAGAACATGAAATATTAAATATCTATTTACAATAAACACCAGAGTTTCAATCACAGGAAATATTAAATATAACACAGATGAATAGATTCACACAGATACAGAAAAACAGTACTTAACCAATCTCACTACATTTTCCTGACTGATCTAAAGAATTAGTATTCCCTGGTTACTTACTAAAGCAAGGCAAAATGAAATAAGTGAGTGATCCTTCCTTCTTTGTTAGGTTTCTAAAACAGATTTCCCCTGACACTTCTCCCTCATTTACTATTAAAAGATAATTTCAGTGCTGGATTACAGAAAGATGCCACATACATCTGGTTACCTGACCCTGGTTCCTGCACTACCCACTTTGCTACAAACTGAACCAGAATCTAGCACATATGTGTTACCATACACACAGAAAGAGCTTTGTTGAGATGTGTTACAGCATCTGGAAGCTATAAAATCATTTCAAAACTTCCACCCTTCCAGGGGAGCAATTAGTTCACCCCATAAGAACAATACAGTAGGATTTCTAGTCGTGGTTTTCACAGACATTTCATCTCTGGGTGCAATCAGAACTGTAAAATACAATCTTTATGACTTAAACCAGGTAATTTCATTTCAAACTATTCTTCAAAGTTAGCTAGACTGAGATTAACCTCTTCTCTTCCACTATCCTCTGTTACAATATATTCATTTCAACAGTTACAATATAGTCTGACATACAGGTGCATTTCTTTTTGTCCAACAGGACCCACTGTTGGTATGTTTTTAACACAAACATCTTTACAAAAACATTTTCAACATAAGTACCTGTACAAATCAGTTTAATATACAAATGACATATAACTTCTTACAAAACTCCAGCTAGCTATGCTAACATATGCTACACATCCATCACCCTACTTCTCCTGGCATAGCTGGCAATACCTCACATCATCACAGGTGACCATAGATTTATTTTCAACATATGTGTGGTGATATATGGTTTCAAGTCCCATCCTTTCCAATTCTGACAATAATTTAGCCAATATAACCTTCTAAATTATTTTTACACAACATGAAAGTAAACCTATGGGTCTGTATGACTCTGGGTTGGTCCATCTTCCCTTTTTCTTAAAGTCAGGTTTAACAACTGCATTTCTCCAATAATGAGGAATTTACACATATTTATGATACCCAGTAAATAACAGATATAATAGTACTTTCTATTCATGTTAAAGTTTTCTCAGTTCATTATTACTAATTCTCTCTCCTCCTTTTGCTTTGTTTGGATTTAGTTCGTGTAGTTCTTTTTCAATATAATCTAATTTTATTTGAGTATCTGAGGTTACCTGTATGCCACTAGGACCATTTTTCATCCCCTTTGTGGAGCCAAAGTAATTTGCATAAGATTTTGTAAATATATCTAAAATCTGTTGTGTCTGTGAAAAAATTGTAGACTTTACACACAATTTGTATTTACTTCTACCACATCTTGTGTATCTATCAAATGGTTTCCTATTATGCTCAATATCTTTATAAAATTTTTCTTCAAATTTTACTTGATCTTGTTGCACACCATCCATGGGACTCATTAACACCTACACTAGGTATGCACTATGTGTGAACCATTCTGAATGAACAGACAACACAAGCATAACTCAGAACTTTTTCCTCCTACTTAGGTTCATAGGTAGGTACTAGGCTATCGGCCCAAAGGCCTAAGTAAGCCTAGCCAACAAGGTTCCCTGGCTTATGCCACCCAAGAAAGTTATTTTCCTGTGCCCCTGTCAAGCAGAGCCACAAAAGTGATCCCCGGGGTGTATTTCCTATTTCCCATCCACTTATCAAGCTTTTTCTTGTGAGGAACTTTGCTTGACATAGATGGGTGGCTTGTTCCAGAGTATGGGAAGTATCTGGGACAGGAATCTATCCCTCTAGCATGTCCTGTTTAGAATTTCTTGGGATTTCTTTAGGTGTAGCATGTCCAACAGCTCTGGGTTTACATAGCTTTATATGTTAGGCAGAGATCACCTCACAGTAGGCGATATGCTACTGAGTAAAGCTGGAGTTTTTTGAGATGGTCAGTGTAGGGCATCTGTTTGAGGCTAGTAATCCTCTTTGTGAGGTACTTCTGTGGCCTTTCCAGCTGCTGCAGATATCTTGTGTGGTACATTTCAAAAGGGGCATTGTACTCTATAATGGGTCTAATGAGTGTCGAGTAGAGGGGAACAATGACCTTTTTTTTTCTAGATGAGAACCCTTTTATGATGAGGTGTGCCATGTAGAAGGATTTCCTGACTACTGTGGCGATGTAATTATCAAAGAAGAGACTACTGTCCACCTGGGTTCCCAGGTCTCTTATCACACATTCGGCATTAAGTAAACTGCCGTCTATGTGGTAGTTCATGGCTACAGAGTTTTTGCCAAAGGGGATGACAATGCATTTTTTGACATTGAGCTTGAGGCCATGGCTTTGACACCAGACATCTGTCTCAGTGAGGCCCTTCTGTAGGATGTCCACATCATTTGGGGACTAAACTATGGCTCCTAGTTTGCAGTCATCTGTGAACTTCATTAGCCAAAGGCCTTCTGTGTTAGCTTGTACTTCACAGAAGTATACCAAACAGGAGAGGTCCCAGGACGGAACCCTGTAGTACTCCACTTGTCACTGGTTTGAAGTCAGATTTGGAGTCTGCAACTTTTACAGTGTGGGTTCTGTCAGTAAGCCATTTGGCAACCCATCTTATGACATAGGGATTTATACCTAGTTTAGTGAGTTTAGCTATAATTCCAGAATGGGGATGGTGTCGAGAGCCTTGGCGAGTTCAAGATAGGCTGTATGAACCACCTTACCCTCATCTACAGCTTTGGTGACTGCCTCAAAGAAGTCGATCAGGTTCAGGAGGCATGATCTGCCTTTCACAAACCCAAACTGGGTGGAGTCCAGAGTTTGAAGGTTACCAATGTCTTTGTTTATCAATATACAAATGACATATAACTTTTTACAAAACTCCAGCTAGCTATGCTGGCATATGTTACACATCCACCACCCTAGCAAGTTTTTTTTTTTTTTTTATTGTCCTGTGTGCTCTTGTTTGTTTGTTTAAACTTGGTATGTCTGTGGATGGTGTCACTCTACTCTGCTTGGCTGTGACTACACAAAGAAGCCTGAGAATACCTCCTTGAATTTGACCTCAGAACTCAAACCCACTTAAATTATTTTTATTTTTACTAATTTTATTTACACTTTGTCCACCACATTAGTTCTGCATGATGATACGTTCCATGGCCTTACAGACCAGGCTCATCAGGGTAATAGTTCCCGGGATCAGTGGTGGCCCCCCCCTTTGTGGAGTGGGATGATTGTTGCTGTGCGCCATTCAGTGGGCACAAAGCCTGATGTGAGACTATGATTGAACATGGTGCTTAGGTGGGGAGCCAGTTCATTCTGAAGTTTGTGTAAAACACAGCCTGGGATATTGGCCGGTCCCATGGATGCTGTGTTTTTGGCTTTAGAAGGTGCAGCTTTTACCTGCGTAGTTGTGACTACAGGGACTCTGCATTCTTCCTGTATAGTTATGGGCCCTTTAGGGGGTGAGAGGGGGGTAAAGTTAGCAGTGACTCTATCTGCCAGGTAGTTGGCAATATCAGTTGGTTCTGTAATTTCCATGCCGTTGTGCTGTAACTCAGAGCAGATCTGGGTGTTGCCATTGAGATTCTTGACATAGCTATAGAATGCTTTGTGGTTGTCCCTAGAATCAGTGGTGATTTTGTTTTTGTAGCTAGCTTTGGAGGATCTTATAAGGGATCTTAGCTTCTTACTGAGGCTGACCAGGGAACTCCTCCACTCATGGGATTTTACTCTCTTTTACAACAGTTTCTTCCTTCTGTTGTAGAGTTTGTTTATGGCAGGGGACCCCCAGATTGGCTTCCTTTTTTTGGCAGATAGCATCTTGGTTCTGTTTGGGATAGCACTATCCATGCACTCGTGTAAGTGCTTATACAGTGCATCTGTGTAGGATTCAGCAGTTGTGACTGTATTGTCCATCTGCATGGGTGTCATGAAGTTCGCCACTTCTGTCTTAAGAAGCATGAAGTTGGCTTTGGAGAAATTTTTTACCATGATTTCCTTAATGGGGGGTGGGGGTGGGATGTGGATATCTAGGGTGATTAGCTTATGGTCAGATCTGACCAATGAGGTGTTGACTTCAGGTGTGGAACACCGGTCACTCATGTTGGTAATGACTAGGTCTAGGATATTGTTGCCACTGGTGGAGGTGTGGTTAAGTTGATCCAGGGCATTGGAATTTATGAATTCCAGAAAGCACTGAGTGAAGGAGTTGGTACATGAGTAGTTTTCCCAGTTAATGGTGGGGTAGTTGAAATCGCTCATTATTAGGGTGTTTGGTTGAACCCTAATATTTTCCAGTATATCAAGAAAAGAGGAGTGGGAATCCTGGGGCATGGTGGGGGATCTGTAGCAAGTTTTGCCCAGAGTTAGTTGCACTTGGATAACCTCAGATGCATTAAGCTGAGAAACTAGCCTGGAGGTGTGGATATCCTTAATGAATATGGACACACCTCCGCCTTTGGTATTTTGGTCCAGGTTAGGTGGCCGAAAAGTGTAGTATGAGTCATAGCCTGGTAATGCAGGGGTGCTCTCTGGAGCCTTGAACCAGGTCTCAGTCACTGCACAGATATCGAGGTTCTCCATTTTAAGGAGTGCCTCGAGGGAGTGCATTTTGAGATTTAGACTTCTAGCAATGAGTAGCATTACCCTCAGTTTTTGCTTGCCTGTTCCTGTTACGGTGGTGAATTTGTCATTTGAACCTTGCCTAAAAAAGGCACTGTAGGGGCAGAAAGAGCCTTAGCCAGTATCCGGAATCCCAGGGGCGACAGATGCAGGCCATCTCTGGCAAAGCATCGTGGTCTTTCGATCATGTCATCCCAGGCAGACAGATACTGGATCCCCTTAGTATGACACCAGAAGCTTAGCCAATTGTTGAAGTCAATCATTTTGTCCTTGTACTGCGGTATCATTCTGGGCGATGGCAGGATGCTAGTCAGGGCTAGGGTCATACCTGCCTGGGCTACAAGATCAGAGAGCTCTTCCATGTCTTTTTTCATGTAGTCCAGGGAGGTATGTCTCAGGTCATTCACACCAACATGGACAATGACAGAGTCATATTTGTACTTGTTATGGAGTGACCTGAGTGCTTTAGATTGTAAAAAAGCCTACCAGGGAACTTTTAGTTTTCCTACTGATTTTCTTGCAGTATTAAATATTGAGGGGGGTTCATAGGGGTTACCACAAAGTGCATGCTACATGTACACTTACTGTAATCTTTGTGAGTGACTAGATAGCATAAAAGTTGTGATACAGATATTCTTGAATACAGATCGTTTACTCTTCATGTAGGCATTAATGAATCTGGATTTATGTTTAATTTGTCTGTCCAGCTTGTTTATTTCAGTTTTCAAAGTGGCAATTTGACCTCTTTTCCACTTCTTATACTTATTGTCTCTCAGGTTAACCAAGTATCCTGTTCTTATGGAAACATCTCTTTCTGATGTTGCTTGCCTCAATCCTGATGTTAAACAATTTTTTTGATTTTTTTTTTTTTTTGTATTCAAACAATTTCTTTTTCAAAATTTTCCACATTCCTCTGCAGTTTTTTTCAATTGAATGCATCACTCCAATTAGTTTTACATAGTGACTGTTTTGTTTCCGTATAATCTGTTATTAATATTATATGCATTGGTTTAAATTTCAGTTTGGCAGAATTATCTAGCAATAATTAACCTTTAAAACCCCATGAACAACTGTTGGAAAATTTGGTATAACGCAACAGTAATTTCTTTAAGACCACAAACAATGTCTAATATGTTCTGTTCCCTGGTAGGCTTTTTTACAATCTAAAGCAGCTATTATTCCTAAGCATGTGTTGTAAATAATTTCCTTACTAATGCTGTTGAATCAATATTATTCCAGTCTGGTTTTGGTAAATTTAAGTCCCTAGTCAGTATTATTCTTCCCTCCTGTGTTTCATGCAAGAAATGTATGAGTCTTCAAGGTCATTAGCACTGGACTTTGATGATCTATACACTCCAACAATTCTTGGATCTAGGGTAGTCTTTATCGCCACAGTTACACAATCTACAGTATTGATGCTATTGCTGAACATGTAATAAGCTCAGGTCACATAATAATTTATCCCTATCATACACCTCCACCTGATTTTTTTTTTTTGTTAGAATGTCTGTTATAGTAAAAACATTTATACCCTAAAAGAACTGTTTTCCAGTCATTGTTCTTTAACCATGTTTGACAAACAATAACAACAACAGTCCATTGGGAATGTACCAACTTTTCCAATAAAAAGCTTTATCATTAATGCTCAGAGATGCATAAAATGTTATTTGTGAATGGTTATATTTTTGCCCTGGCAAAAATCCTGCCTTGTATTTGTCAAATATTCTAAAATATCTGTTGCAAAAATTCTCTTCCCTGATCTTGACAAGTGCACACCATCCTGTCTAAACACAAGTGCCAGAAAAATTGGCTCTACACATTTCCATTTTTTTAAAACAGAACATATTTGTATTTACTCAAAAAAGTATTTTCATTCATGGAGATCTGACTCTCCTTTGTATATGTGATTTGTGAAAAGTACATCCTAACACCTCTAAAGTTTATGCCATCTAAGAGGGCTGTAAGTTGAGCTAATTAAACAGAAAAAAATGGAATTGTGAGAACAATACATGCAGAATAACAGTTTGGAGGAGGAATAAGGGTAAAAATAAGGCAGGATTTGAATGAGCTTTGTAATGTTTGACAATAACTGAAACAATTATATGTGATGTGTAATGTTTGCAACTAAAAATCTGTCAGTATTGTTTCTTTTCATGTATATAATGAATGCTTACTTATGTCATAAGTGCTTATTTAAGTGCTAATTTAATAAAGATGTTTCTTGCTTAAAACAATAAATAAACAAGAGGGCTGTATGGTCCATACTAAAAGTCAGAGAATACTTGAAGATGAGATAATTTGTACCAACATGAATGAAAACAGATCCAAATTTCCTTACATTAAGGCATTCTAAGGCCTTTCTTACATCTAGTTTTGCTTCTGGCAAGCACGTCCATTATCTTCTCTGCAAATGTAAGTATCAGTTCCTCTATTAACTGAATATCCAATTACAAAAATATCTTTTCTGACCAGATCTGAAGAATCTTCAACTTCTAATTCAGGAATATCTGATCTGTCACTTGTTAGAAAGGAATGATTTTGATTGTCATTAGTCTTATTAATCACATTGTTTTCATTTCTTATTACATTTGCAAGCATACAATTCTTATCCTGTTGGCTTTGTACATCCACAGCTTGAGCCATGTTGTCAACTGCTGTCTTTCTTCCATTTTTTTCTTAAAGTAATGTTGTTCAATCCTTCCATGTTCAGTTTTGATTTCTTTCTTTTTCACCTGCCTCTTGCCTGTTTTCTGCATTATCTTTTGGAAAAATAATGCTCTTGTCTGTAGACTGAAGATTTTCTGGTAGAAAAATGTTATCATTCCCTGTAATCTGTATGTTATATAACAAAGCAGTGTCCCTTTCTAGTATGTATTCTCTTTGTTTTACAGACATCAATCAGTTTCTTTTTTGTCCCTGTTATCTATTGTGAACTTCTTCCTCTCTTTCTTTTTTATTTTCTTCTATATCCTCTGAATCCTCAGATTGCTAAATACTTGTGTTCAGAATTCCAAAGTTGTCAGTAGTGTTATCTTGTTCAACAGGGGTTCAGTGATCAGTACTGACAATAGACACTCCCTTTCCTAAATGTGTTCTATTTGCTTTTTGCCTAACATTATTATCTCATCATCCCAGTCATTAATATATGTAACAACAGTTCTCCAAGCTGTTCCAAATGTGCAAGTGCAATTGTCATCAGTAAGTCTAGATTTACTATTAATAATGGTAAGCAAATCATCCAACTTTTGACATGAGGAGCACAGGTCACCAGTGTTATCAAGTGTTATCTTTAAATATGCATAGCATTTAGTACACTGTAAAGATACTTGTGCTTTAGCACATCATTAAAGACATACGCGTTTAAGGAATCCATTTTAGTGTACTGTAGAAGATACTTGTACTTTAGCTAATCATTAATGACATACTCATTTAAGGCGTCCATTTCCCACTACAAATGAATAAAGAATTTTAAACAAAAAGGATAATCAAAATCATTTACCGTAGAATTCACAGAGGTTTTAAATCAACTTCTGTTAGAAAAAAATCACAGAAAGAATGTACAACTAGATGTTAAAATAAGTATAATAAAGTTATTGCTCTGAATGTATCAGTTGTAAAAGTCACACAAAAAACTGGAGTTCATTTACATTGTGTGGGAATGTGCACGGTTGCTTCCACTCACTATCACTTGTAGTCGCACCTCTTTTAAACAGTAAAGATCAATAAATTAAAAACCAACACAAGAGTGTTTAAATAAGTTTTATATTGTCTCTGCAGTATGTGTGAAATTATATCAGACTTGGACCCTTGGGATGGCTATACTTTGCCTGTCTAAAACCTATCCCTTTCTAATAACTAAGTGAAAATCAGAGGCAAAACCACATAATATAAATCAAAGTAAATCTTCTTGACTACAATCTATTCCTTACTTCCTACAAACAGTAAAAACAGTAATAAAATATAAAATATAAATCAAAATAAAGCTTCTCTTATCAGGCAACTGCTCAGTCAATCAAAAACCAACATAGGATATAAAATATAAATCAAAATAAAGCTTCTCTTATCAGGCAACTACTCAGTCAATGACAAACCAACACAGCATTGTTTATATAAGCTGTATTGTAACACAACCCTAGCTACACTGTAAAATAATATCCAGGTTCCAGAGCACACAGAGAAAACAACCTGAATATGACTTTAATAATCTCATGGTGAGAGTGGGGGTGCTGCTATTGTTGTGGGTGAAATCTGCTACTAGTTGCAAGTTTTTTTTTTTATTGTCCTGTGTGCTCTTGTTTGTTTGTTTAAACTTGGTATGTCTGTGGATGGTGTCACTCTACTCTGCTTGGCTGTGACTACACAAGGAAGCCTGAGAATACCTCCTTGAATTTGACCTCAGAACTCAAACCCACTTAAATTATTTTTATTTTTACTAATTTTATTTACACTTTGTCTACCATATTAGTTCTACTAACCCAATGGCTTCTTTTCAGGGGAGACCCAAGATGGTATTCATACTGGGTAGGGGGATTTGCCCAGGACACTGGGAAACTTACCTTACTTTTTTCCTGTAGGTGGTGGCAAAGGGCTACAACCAGATGAAGGAGAATGCTGAATGCAGCTTGAATTAAGACACTGCTGGTGTAATGGAAGATTTGCAGTGTACAATGAACAAAAAAACTGAAGCTGTGATGATGGAGGATGAAGGTCAAAAGACTAAAAAATGTTGCAGATGATCGAGAAAGAAGAACCAGATGATGAGCTGAAGGTTTCCTCAAATCTTTGCAGGAATTTGCTGACACTGAAACAGACTGTTTTTGGAAGTTCTTCTATGCCAAAATCTAATGTTGAAACAGAGATTGCTT
Organism: Protopterus annectens; assembly: GCF_019279795.1. NCBI lineage: Eukaryota > Metazoa > Chordata > Ceratodontiformes > Protopteridae > Protopterus > Protopterus annectens. The sequence continues at coordinate 707,978,023 of NC_056727.1, read as the reverse complement.
TTGATAATACTGGGAATTCAGAAAGTGCAATGGGATGTCACACTAATAGAAGAACTGCTGAAGTGACTGTGCACCAAGACTGGATTATAATGATTTAGTTGTTTGGGTGACTGTACAGAAGCAGCAAATGATGAGTACCGAACAAAGATGCTCATATACCCAGGCTGTTGGCTCTGGGCAGCCATTTAATCATTTTGCAAAATTTCAGACACCAAGAAAAGTTGTTTGGAACACTGTTGTTGTGTCTTTAAGCTTCACTGTTAAAGACATTAGGGCTGTGATATATTTAGGAAGTGAAACCTTTTGTGGAATAACATTTAAAAAATATGCATTAGCAGAAAAATTGTTAGGAGTATGTAGTACTAAATCTTTTTGTGAGCCCTAGAAGAACTTTAACATAAAAAAACTACTGTGCAGTTTAGGTCACTGTATATCAAATTAAAAACTATACGATAACCAAAATGTTTGAAATGTAACATGGGAAAGTATGTTATATTAATTGTGAAGGAAAGAAATATTGCTGATATACTAAGTGTAATCAATGCTGTTGGATAAAGGGGGGTGAAATATTGGAGGGAACCAAAAAGATGTTTTTTTTTTTTTTTGTGGGGAAGACAATCATTTAGTTCAAGAATGTCCAAAGAAAATATATGGACAATGTGAGGAAAGAGAGCATTCGGGTAAAAACTGTGGTGCAAAATGTCAAAAATGTAATGAAACAGGCCATTTCTGGTTTGATTGTCCAATGTTATTTGAGCAAGAAGAAAGTTTACAAAAAGAAAGAGCGATAAATATTGTGGCTCAGAGTGAAAATGTGGAGGAGGAAATTATGTAATGAGGAAGACAAGAAATGTTAAATGATAATGAAGAAGAAGATGAAGAAAGGCAGAGTAGGGAGGAAGGGGTGCAGAAACTGAAGTGGAGGAGCAGAAAGGCAAAAGTGCATGACATTCTTACAAATAATAACTATGAAGTGTTAATAAAAAGATGTAGATTAGAGAGAAACAGTCTGAAAGAAAGCAGGATGAATTTGATAAGAATTGGAGATAGAAAAAGAAAGTTAAAATTATGAGGGTAAAAAACTGTAAAAAAGAGATAATTTTCCATTGTGATAGTGAATGTAAAAGAATAAGAAATGACATTAGGAGAACATTAGTATTATAAGGAAGTAAATGCATACATTATGCGCTTGCAGGATGTGAGGTTGGTATCACAGACACAAAAATATCAAATTAATGCCTTGTAAAAGGGGAGGTAATATGGAATCTAGGTAATGACACCTAATAAGTAACTTTAGTTGAAAGAAGGAGTTTTAAACTGCTAGATTTGAAAATAATCTAGGTGCTGCAGGTGTGAGAGGTGAAGGTGGGATGCTTATTCTTACTGCTGTATACACTTACATGATAATGGGAAAAGGATAGAGCACTTATGCTTACTGTGGTATACACTTACATGATAATGGGAAAATGATAGAGCGAGTATGCTTACAGTGGTATACACTTACATGCAGTGGTGGCTTTTGACATCAAATCAAAGGGGGGCTGCAGGAGACAGTTGAATGGGTGGGGTCAATGGGAAGGGGTGTGACCAACTAGAAAGGGGTGGAGTTATGCTCAAAACCACAAAAACTGGGACTTTAATTAAATACGCTACCCTGGGTGCCAAACCATCATTATGAGAGTCCAATCAAGACAAAAGGAAGTGTAGAAGAAAAAAATATTTCAATGCATTGGCTACATAACAGCTTACTTAATATCTAGATGTAAACAAAAAGGTTGTGAGGCATTAAAAATAAATTACTTTTTAAATACATTACTGGAATGCCATTCAAAATCAAGTATAAAAAAACAAGCCGCACTCATCTCAAACCACTTCTCCTTGCACTGCAGCTCTAATTATAATTTACATTCAGCTTTATAAAAGTACCAAGTAACACGCTGAAAGTAGCAATCTCTGTGATACCTCTACTTGTAAAAATGTTTCTTATCCAAAAAAGACCTGCTGCCTAACAACTATCTACTTGTTTCATGGGGAAAACATGATCAAAGTAAAAAATGAACAGCAAACAAGAAACAAGCTCAAGATAAATTGCTTAAAGGATTACTGCACAGGTTATGTACCACACATGATAGATTGGCATTCTGTTTAGTTTATGGGTAAAGCCTGCAAAGATGAGTGCAAGTCTCCAACAAATGTAATGAGCTTCTGAAAATACTGTAATCCTGTCCTTTATTACAAATACTGTCATATGCATTTCAATACCGAAGGCTTATATGTTATCTAGTTATGTAAATATTCTCTGCATGGCAACAACAAACAGGCTTTCAATGTTGGTAATTCTTTAACAGTATGCTTAGTAAAGCTTACTTGCATCTTACAATCTTAGACAAGCTTACCTGATGGTCATTAAAGCATTGCTACTTAAACACAGAGCAACAGGCACTGCAACAACATGCATTTTCCTGAATAATAAGAAGCATAAATCAACAGTATAAAAATATGACAGAAAACCAGAACATTTTGCAAAATCAAGTACAGATGAAATGCCACTGTAGTACTTGTGTCTACCTTGGATGGGGGGATACGCTGCACACTTACACTGCATAACTTCTCCTTGCCTTGCTTGGACACATCCAGAGTCACTACATGGGGGAGTGGGGTGCAACAAGTATGTCACAATTTGATATGCCTCTGGCTGATGGTGATGGCCCTGACACATTTGTCATACCTCTCAATCTCAGAGCAGGAAATCTGGGCAAACCCATAAATAGAAGTGGGACAAAGGCCCAAAAATAAGGACAATTTTTAAATATTGCTCTTATAAACTTAGAAAGATAATAGAATAGTAGGTCTTGCATTAGTATGAATTTTCTGAGGGGTATGAAATCTGAAACTCAAATGTCTGTCATTATTTTCTAACTTCAGTCTTTAACGATTTGCCACTAATTTGCCAGAAAACCACAATTTTATGAAAAACGGACCAAAAATGTGATGCAAGAATATAAAATAGCCACACAATACAACTGGGAACCTGTCAAAGAAGGGACACATTTTTAATATTAGTACTGTTAAGTTGAGCAGCTGACAAAATGAGAATCTACATGCATTTCCTGAAATAAAAGTAATCTATAACTCTAATCATTACAATTATTTATTAATTGTAAACCCTCCACATTTTCTTCCAAAATTTCCATTTTGCGGCGGGATTATTAGGGGGAGAGCAACATTTTGAGCCAAAGTTGGGGACAGTTGAGAGGCTTGGATATACCTAATTCTATAAAGCGATTTATTTGTGCGTACCTCTCAACCTCTTAATGCAGGAAATCTAGACAAGGCCAAATATATTGGGAAAACTTACAGACAGTACTAAAAATTGCTCTTGTATAAACTTAGACAGTTGATAGAATAACAGGTCTTGCTTTAGCATGCATTTTTCTGAAGGATATGAAGTCTGAAACTCAATGTTTGTCATTATTTAGTGACTTCATTCCTAAATGATTTGCCAGAAAACCACAAATTTTATGAGAAACAAACCAAAAATAAGAAGCAAAAATCTATTCATTCTGTGAAAATCTGGACAGTGGAGAGGTATACTTCAGCCGAGGCTGTCTTTGAGTTTGCCGCCCTTCCCCCCTCACAAAAGCATGGTCGAATGGGGCCTCCCCCCTGCAGCCATTCCAATGTCCCATTACTTGGCTATTTCACCCCATTTACCATAAACACTGTAATGGGCATATTGCTTTACTTCTACGATGATTTGGATTTAATTTAAAAGTTTTATTTTACATTTTACAGCATAAACACTGACAGACATCTGCTAAACAAAGCAATGCAGTCTCACAATGAAAATAGACTTAGCATTAAAACTTCTCTGCCCTTGAAACTCACATTCATTGAAACAGCATTGAAACCCACATTCAAAGAAAATCCATCTGGCCAGTGGCAGATGAAGATTACCTTTGGGCTGTTTTCAAATCATAGGCCCCTTGCACACAAAATATACATGTACTGTTTGATACACATTCCTGATTGTATTAAATTATATTCCTTGTATAATACAGTACAGTTGTTAGAGGGCATTTTAAATTTATTGTTTTTAACATTTTTCCAGTAAACTATGAAACAAAATGCATGCACCAATAATGACAAAACTGTCAGATTCAGAACATTTCCATCATAAAAGTCTACTCAAACTTCTACAGTCCACCAGTATCAGTAAATATGCAGAAGTAAAAGTCATCTAAATAATTCCACATTAAAAAAATCTGTAACTAATGAAGAGGTTACTGCTAGCAAACAACTTTATATTTCATTGTTTCATCTACAAATAAAGAGCCTGTTACCCTTGAGGAATAAATTGCCCATGTTACATTAAACAAATGATAAGCTAGTAATATTGCAATAGGGAATGGATGGCAAACTGATAACAGGTTCATAGTTACTAGGTATCTCCGCCAAAGATGACATTTCAGGACTGCAGCATCCACCCCCTTTAAAAGTACAACATAGTACAGTATCAGCAATGCATCTACATACTGTGGGAGTAGAACCCACAGCCTTCTTCATCGAAAGAAAGGACACTACATGTTGTGCTATTAACAATGCAAGCAGAATCAGCATAAGCAGCACTAAACTTCTCTTCCCCTGAAGCTCTTAGCTCCTTGTAAAATCCACTCAACTGTATCTCTCAACTTTGCAGCACATGAGCACAAGAAATCTGAAAAAAGGCAAAATTTATTGGGGGGAGACAAAAGCCCAAAAACCAGGGACATATTTTAAACATTGCTTGTATAATCTTGGAAAGTTGGTAGAATAAAATGACATGCTACCACCATGTATTTCACTGCCAAGTCTTGAACCCAGGACCCTGTGCACTGCAGTCAGAGCAACATGCCACTATGCCAGATCAGCTGATTCATGAAAGATAGGAAGACTGAAACTGAAATGGCTATCATTTAGTCAATTCAGTTCTCACCATAGCGCTTAACCTTTCAGCAGAAAACACCTGGACAAAGCCAATAATGGGGGAATACAGCCCCCAAACATATTCAGTTCTACCATAGCTCTCAACCTCATAGCACAAAAGACCTGAACAAAGCCAATAATGGGGGAATACAGCCCCACAAATAGGGACAATTTTCAAGTATTGATCTTATAAACTCAGAAAATTACTAGAATAAAATGTGTTGTGCTACCATGTACTTTCTAAAGAATACAAAGTCTGAAATTCAAATGTCTGGCATTATTCAGTGAATTCAAAATCCAGAAAACCACAGATTTTATGAGGAACAGAGCAAAAATATGAGGCAAAAATGTGACCACTTTTCACAAGTGGTGGTGGGTAGGGAATTCAGGCTCTTGCTACCTGCACCCAAGGTTTAGGGTTTGAGCTTGAGTTACTCTCTAGCCACCAGTTACAATTAACTGGGGTATTTTACACACACACACACACACACACACACACTTCCATCACTGAAAGCAGCAAAGGTCCTGTTCCTAACTGCAAAATAGTACCTGCATAAAAGCAAAGCAAAAGCAGTTGTTTCCGATTGTCCCAGGGAATACAAAAGTCCTGTTCCTAACTGCAAAAGCCAGAAAGAATAAATCCATTGCAGCAGCTCCTGTTTCCGATTGCACGCATGCGTTTGCTGAATCCAGCCTCCAGTTGCATTTTGAGCATGCACAGACTGCAGAACTTGCAGTCCGATCCCCTTCCTGTCTTTGCAGTTGTAACCACATAGACATCTGAGGCATCTGTAGACTGCTGCCTTCTTTCCTAATCAGAACTGGTTAAACAGCAGTCTAGATTTGCATTCCAAGCATGCATGTGCGGAGTTCCGAGACTCATTAATTTTTTTATTATGTTTTTTCCTGTTTTTGTACAGCTGGGGGGCTGCAGTCCAATAGCATGAGCCACCACTGCTTACATGATAATGAGAAAATGATAGAGTGCTTAAGCTTACTGTGGTACACACTTACATGATAATGGGAAAGGATAGAGCACTTATACTTACTGCAGTATACACTTACATGATAATGGGAAAAGGCTAGCCCTGTTAGAAGAAATTAAAATGTGCCATGAAATATAGTATATTAATAGTGGGGGATTTTAACTGTAATAGTGGGAAAAAAGTTGAGAAAATAGTGCAAGATATAACATTTTGTAGGGATGTGTTGGGATTGGGGAAGTTAAATTTAGACAAAGAACTGCAGTTTGTTTATAACAGGGGAAGTAGTAGAACATAGAACATAAATTGGGCTATGTATTATCATCAGAATGGTCACAAGAGATAAAAGAAGGAAAATAAGAAGTGGGCTTTTCTGATCATATGGTGTTATGGGCCAGAATCGGGGAAAAGGAAATTATATTAAAGATGGCAAAGGCATTAAGAAATTGACAAGAAGTGCAGAAGCCACAGATACAATGAAAGAAGAAATAACTAGGTTATGGGATAACTGTGGAAGTATGAGGCCATTTTGCAGAAACTGGACAGAATGTTGGATGGTATTTAAGCAGAAAAATAGAAAGGTTTTTATAATGGCAGAAAGACAAGTACTGGAATAAAGAAAAAAAGTATAGCCCAGTAATTAAAGAGTGTGGGGTATTTTTGAGGGTGAGAAGAGCATTAAGTACAGAAAGAAAAAGAGACATATGAGAGAAGTAAGGAAAAGTTAAACAACTTGATGTATAAGCAGAGGTGGGTGGTTAAAGTAAAAAAGGAAGAGGTGACATCTTTGTCAGGCGAAAATATGAAATATGAGGAAGAATGAATGGAAAGTATGAGAAATGAAAAGAGAGAAATAGTTAAGAGTCACAGAGATATTTTAGATGTAGTGAAGTATGTAAAGAAAACGTATGATGAAGAAAAGGGAGAAAACAGGAAGAGATGGCAGGTAGCAAAAATAACAGACAAGAAAAATACGGAAATGGAAAAGGAGAAACAATAGAAGAGTTAGACGAGATATTGCATTTAGTTAAAGAAAGTAGCTATCCTGGCCCAGATGGCTTAGGGTATGATTTCTATAAGAAACTAGGTAAAGAGGAAAATATTTTATTTGTAACTCTATTAAATGAGTGGTTAAGACAGAGGTATAAACTGGAGATGTATGTGAAAGCATTATAAAATTTATATTTAAGAGTAAAGCAGTGACAGAAGATATCAAGAAATGTAGGTCTGTAACATTAGGAAATATAGTTTATAAAATTCTTATGAAAATTATACAAGTGGGGTTATCTAAGATTTTGGGATGAATAGCACATAATGGAATATATACAACTAAGGAAAGCCAGCTAAAGATATGTTTTGATAATAAAGGAAGTGGTGAATTCCATAGTGGGTGGGGCGAGGGCAGTACTGTGGGATGTACAGAAAGCATTTGACAGTGTAAAGAATGAGGAAATATGAGAGGTATTAAGGAGATATAACTTGTATGACAAAGTAATAACAGTTTTCAAAACAGTATATGAACATACATGGAACAGGGTGATAGTAATTCCATAGATAAGGAAAAAACTGAAAGTGCAGAAAGGGGTGAAGCAAGGTTGTTATATAAGTGGAATATTATTTACTTTAGTAATGAACGCTTTGGCAGTTGAGAGCAGTCGGAAAGTACGTGAAACAAGATGGGAGCAAGTACAAGGAGTAAAGGTACATCCGTTTATGGTACATGCTAGTTATTTGGTGATGATCATCATAAAGAATAAAGACTGGATCAAGGCAAGTACTTGGGTACTGGATGATATGTTCAGGGAGGTTGTAGTTTAAGTAAAGAGAAAAGCAATGGTTTTAGGGGTGTGACAAAAATAGGGGAATATTTTTTCACTAACTGGGTAATGCTGGATATGCCCTGAACCCTAGCTAATGACACCAATTAGAAATCATCAGAACCCAACTGAACAAGGTTACAAGTATGCTCTAGCACAAATCAGAAACATTATGAAAGGTGTTCGGGGCTGACGAAGTCACAGTTCCACAATATGAATACATTCAGTGTTGTCCTCTCTCTCTCTCTCTTTTTTAATTTCTCCAATTCTTTTGGGTTTCTAATGCAATGACAGGAATAGACCCCATTCCTAAGTCAAAGTATGATTAAAGTTCATGAAATTAGTATTGTTTCAATCTTTGCTATCAACCAGAAGTGCTCTTTGCAGCACCTGCAATGTGCCCAGTTATTACTCCTTCTGCAATTCGTACAGAGTTACATGTATTGGTCAATAAAAATACGATTCTAGATTCTTTTTTATAAGACCTGTTGCTCCTACTACTATTGGAACTGTCTGGGTATCTTTCTTCCACATTGCTCTCATTTCTGCCTGCAAATCCTGATATTTTATTACTTTGTGTCTCTCTGTACACAAGACACTGTAGTCACTGGGTGTAGAGATTTCAATGATCAATGCTACTTTTCTCTTCTTTTCATGGACCTCTATATCTGGTTTTCTTGCATCTATCTTTTGAACTCTTGGTAGTGGATGATCCCACGTGATGTAGAATTCATCATTTTCTATAATGCTTTGTGTCTCATGTTTCCAGTGTTTTTCAGCTACTTCAGTATTAGAATGTTTGCACAATCCCCAGTGCAACAGTCTTGCCACATTATTATGCCTTTCAGTGTACAGTCCTTCTGCCATTAGTATATCACAACCAGCAACAAGATGTGCGACTGTCTCCAGTTCTGTTTTACAAAACCTACATTTGTCTGTTTCTACCACATGTTCAGTGGACTTTGTAAACCAATGTGTACATAGTCCACTATCTTGGGGTGCCAATATTAACCTTTAATCTTTTGGTTTAAAATCACCTCTTCTTAACCATTCCTGTGTTCGATCCTAATCAACATGAGGTTGTTCCAAGAGTTTTTTGTACCTGCAATTATATTTATGCATTTTCCACATTTCTTGCCTTATCGTCTGATCCTTCACCTTATGTTCTTTCTTATGTTTTTTGGCACATTCAGTTGCAGCCTGACTTTTATCTACTTCTGGTTTGATTTCCATTCCCACTTGATGCTGATATGCTTCTGCTAGATTGAGAAGTCATCTTAGGTTTATTCTCCTCATGTTTCAAAACTTTCTCCATGTTTGGGTCTTGTGAGGTCAGCAGATATGTATGCAGTCCCACTATTACAGATCTATACATGTTATCAATTTCAAGTCGGCCAATACCTTGTTTGGAACGGGGGATATATAATCTTGGTACGCACTGATTTTTCATTTGATGAGCATGAAGCATCCTTTTTTGTATTCCTGTCTAATCTATCCAAACCTTTTGGGGCCAGTCAGTGACTCCAAAACTATAAATTAGGACAGGAAGAGAAAATTGGTTTATAGTTTGAATTTGGTTCCTAGATGTCAATGCTGTTTCCAGGATTAATTTAAGCCTTCTAAAATATTCCTTACTAAGTTTTATTCACATTTATTCATGTTTTATTGTTAATCATTCATCAATTCCCAAATATTTATACACTCCCGCTTGCTCGGGTTCTTTTATATCACATTCTTTTCCCAAGCTGATGTTTTCTTGGTGCTGCAGTTTTCCTGCTTTAAAGGTTGCTTTTGCACATTTATCAAGACCAAATGACATTCTTATATCATAAGAAAAAGTTTTGACTACTTGCAGTTGTGCTTTCAGTTCCTCATCTGATGAGCTATACAGTTTTAAATCATCGACAAACAGAAGATGAGAAGTTTTAGACTTTGTTGCTTTCTGGAAGCCAAATTATAGCCATGACCTAATCTGTTAAGCAGACAGCGTAATAGGTTAAGGGCAAGGCAAAAGAGCAATGGTGACAGAGAGTCACCCTACAATATCCCTCTCTGGATTTTTTCCCTGGAATAATAATTTGCTCTTTATCATGGCTTAACTGCAAAGTGGTTTGCCACTGTTTCATGTGATGTAGTTTATCAGTGTAGGGTGTATCTTATACATTGTTGTTAGCCAGGTTGGTGTCTGTTTGGCATGCACATATAAACTTCAAAAAGTCTTCTCTGACTCCTTCTCAGGCTAAATCTTCTTGCAAAGATGTTAATACTTTTAACCAGAAGTTAGGTACCGCATCTGGCCCTGGGGTTTTCCATGTAGAGGCTTTTCTTAACTTTGTTTTAATCTCTCTGCCTTTTACTTCATCTCATTTCATATCATGTACCTTTGAACTTCTTATTCTTTCTTTTACTTTTTCTATCCATTTAGCATCTTTGTTATGTTCCAAAGGATACGGGTTTGTATTAATTCCATGAAAGACGTATTCATCGAATACATCTTCTGAGAACAACAACTGCTGAAAATCACTTCAGTGAACTGGAAATTTTTCCACGGTTCACAAAAACTTGGGCATCACCTAAACTTTGCCCTTTTCCCACTGTAGTGCGATCTCGGAGTTAGTATATATAGTTGTGGGGGTGGGAGCGAAGTGCCCCACTTGGGTGGATTTGATTTAGTCTGTTGTGTGTTCCAGATGGTAGGTGGGCAAGTTTTTGCGAACTGTGGGAAAAATTCTGCGATCAACTGAAGTGATTTTCGGTGGTTGTTCGCAGAAGACATATTTGAGGAATTTGTCTTTTGCAGAATTAATATAGACCCATAAATACTTCTCCAAAATGTATCAATTTCTTCTTTTTTTGGTGGTCTTTCAATTCTTTTTACCTTGTTTCCCAATTCTCTATAAAACATTTTTGGTCATCAATAAATTGCTTATTTTGTACTTTTCCTTTATATTTATCTGTGTATCTTCCTAACTTTTCTGCCTGTACTGATATTTTTAATTTATTATTTGTGACAGTGCATGATAAATTCTGATCCGTTATAATACTGCGCATTGCTTTTCTCACGTCTATCTTTGGAGTATTTTTGTTGATCTGTTCCCTCTTCTATACACTTCTAACAGTGTCACTTCTTGTCTAAATTGCTTTATAGTTTTCTCTATTCAATATTTACATGATAGTATTCAATTTCAACCCTTCCATTCTCATACTACCTTGTGTTCTTGTGGTACAATTTTATCTCTTATTAAATTAGCTGCACAGTAATATATCCTCTTTACTTCTGTTATAAAGCATGGCTCTCAATGCAGAGTCCTAATTACTATGTTCATTTGTTTTATCAAACTTCTGACTTTTTGTTTTTTATTGAACTTCTGCAGTCTATTTCTTTCATCGATCTTAATATGTCTATCTAAATTAAATCATGCAACTCTTCTCGTAGCTCATTTTCTTCTAAAATGAGGGCACATTTTTCTTCTCCATTTCTGGTGGGCATTCTATAGAAAGTTCTATAGCATCTTTCTGTGACATATTCTCTTCAATTTCATCCTGCTTCATCCGTTGCTCTGTCATATGGGAACTCACTGGCCTATCACTCCTCAACATTGACCGCATCAGAGTTGCCACAGTTTCCTGTTCCTTTCCTTGCTGTCCAGCTTCAAGTGAACGTTTATACTGGTTTCCTGTGGAAGGCTCCAAAATATCTTCATATGGCAACTGACCAGTTTCTTCCCATTCCACCGGTTTCTCCTTAATTTGGATGTTCACCGCTCTATCCTGCTGTTGTGTTTTCTGAGCTAGATTTTCTACACTGAATCCTTCACTTTGCAAGTACTCCTTAACCTCAGTTTCTATTTCATTAACTTCTCCATTACTAATCTCATTTTCTACTTTTCCTCTTCGCCTTCTTATTTTTTTGTATTGTAACGTTTTCCATGTCTGGATTCCTTTGCATGTATTTCTCTTCAAATATCTTTAGTGCTGCTCTTTTTGTATTGATTAGTTTATAGGTTCATAGGTTAGTACTAGGCTAACTGCCCTTGTGAGCCATTGTAAGCCTAGCCAATTATCCCTTGTGAGACTCAAACCCTGCACCTTGTGTTTGTAAGGCAAACACCTTAACCATTAGGCCACCCTCCCAACCTGTTTTTGTTTTCTCCTTTGCATAAATATTACACCATATTAAATCTTTTTTTCTTTCCCATGTCTATATTTCTTCTTCAGATGTCTCCTGATCTTCCTGTTTCTCCTTACTTTGGGGACTCGTTCCATCATGCTGTGATGTAACCTGTGTTAGACCTCCTCCACCAAATCCTTCACTTTGCAGGCATTCCATAACTTCAACTTCTATTTTTTTAACTTCTACTTTACTAATCTACTTTTCTAGATTCCCTCTTTGTAATATGTTTTTATTGTGGAATTTTCCATATCTGGATGCCTTTGCCTGTATTTCTCTTTGAATATCTTTGGGGCTGCTCTTTTGTATCGATTAATTTGGCTTTTCACTTTGCAGAAATATTGCACCATATCAAATCTCTCTTTCTTTCTCATGTCCATATTTCTTTTTATACTTTTCAAAAATCTCTAGGTTTTATTGTTTATATTTTCACACTTTCTCAGATGCTTCTTTTTCCAAACAGCTCAAAATTTCTTGGTCTATATAATACTTTTCACAAATCTGTTGTATTAGTGAACAGATTTTTTTTTATTTGAAGCTTCTGACAGTTTTTCTTGTGGAAGTATTTTTCTTTCCTCTAATTTCTCTCTTAATATTTGTGTATATCTTGTGTCTGGAAATTCTGAGCTTTTTGCATTATAGTAACAATACATAATTTCTTATCCTCAATAATCCAATCTATCATCTTTATGGCTTTTCTTTGGTCTATCAGTTTTTGTGATTTTTGTGGACTGCTACTTCCTTCTACAACAGGGGGACCATCCTCCCCACTTTATGAAGGTACTCACCAAGACTTGAGGGTGAATTCAATTTCAGCAATACTACTCTCCTTTGCTTGCTGACATCATCTCGCCATTCGGACCCCAGTATGACATCACCACATATCCTGAAATACTGACCGTTTGTGCTATGTTATACAATGTCATAGTTAGGGTGGCCTCATGTAGGGACCACAGATCTCAGCACTACAGGCAGCAGCAGCAGCTGAAATAGAAAAAGAGTCAGAGAAGGAGCCAGCAGCAGGGGATGACCATGCCAGATGGAAGCAGGCAAAGTATGCCTTGGCACTAGCAAAGAGGCAGGAGATAGCACACGGTTTTACAACATAAGTATACAAGAGCTAAACAGATATAATACAGTAAAGAATGATGCATACAAAAAAAACAGATTGTGCTTACCCATGCATAGGATGGCCACAGTGTGCATCAGACATAGGCAAGCCAAGTAGCAATGTACAAAAGGCAGAGCACAGTTATCATTTGCACAGGTGGAGAAGGGAGTACAGAAGTCCGTGTCTTTCACAGGAAAGTGTATGAGTGGGTGCAAACAGCTGCATAAAAATAAAAAGTGGTTGTAGAGGAAGTGTCGGAATTAGTATGAGGGATTTAATGTGGGAGAGGGCCAGAATGGGATGTGCTGGTAGTTGTGGTGGTGGTATGTGTGTGTGTGTGTGTGTGTGTGTGTGTGTGTGTGTGTGTGTGTGTGTGTGTGTGTGTGTGTGTGTGTGTGTGTGTGTGTGTGTGTGTGTGTGTGTGTGTGTGTGTGTGTGTGTGTGTGTGTGTGTGTGTGCCTCTGCACGGACACAGTCTTAGCACATGGTGCAGCACTGAACTGTGGCCTACCGCAAAAGTCCAGGGCATGCCAGACAGAGGGTTTAGCATCAATGCATGCCTCCACCCAATAGAGGTGACTCTGCCAGGAGCAGCACTGGCTTTCCCATAACCTAAGCTAGATGCCGGTGTGCTACCAAACCAAGACTGATGATCACTCAAGAATGTGTCAGTATGAGGATGACTGTTTTAATGGGGATTGCCTCTTCTGAGTGCAGACTATCCACCACTGATGTTGTACTGGATGTGCTAGCACACTGGGAAAAGGATCTTCCTTATCCATTACCAGGTCAACTAACAATTTTAGCACACTGCAGATGACCAGCCATAGAGACAGCCCCTCACCTCTATCAGATGTCTTAGAGTAGACACCGCACACTCCAATGTGTGATTCATTCTACTGAGTAAATAGCAGATATGGTTCATGCACTCCAGTATATCATCATGCACAGCCCAGATCAACCTCACAACCTCTTAGAATGGTGGATCTCACATGTGCCTCCACAGTAGCCCTGCACATACGTTTGGTGGCAGCTACTGACACACCAATCTCAACGGCAGAGTGATTAATATATCTCTGACAAACACCAGTACCAACCACCCTGTTTGGACCCTCATGGCCATGACCACTTCAGGTATAATCTTTACTGAGGACCAACACACTTCCCTGATCCACTGTATCATCATCAGCCTGTCCATTATCAGATGGCAGTGTGTCCTGGGTATGTGCATGCAATACAGACTCTGTCAGTATTCTTAGGAGGGGATGTAGGGATCACGCTCCCTGTGTCAATACACATCCTGTATCCCCTGAATGGGCCAGCTCAGCCCGTCACCATCATCATCATCATTACCATCATCATCATCAGAGGCTAATGATCCTCCAACATCAGACAGGGATAGTTTCACAGTGGTGGTGTCAGTCAGTGTTTCACCGGTGAACACACAAAAAAAACATATCCCATGTTAGTATGGCCTGGCACCAAAATGACACATGCAACTACAGAATATTATATTCATAAAGTAGCAGAAGGTCTTCTAAGAACTAAGCCAGCACTGGAATGGAGAAAGGAGATTCTGCCAATAGGAATGACTGCAATTAGGGATACAGACAATAGGCAGGAGGGGGCTGGAATATATTGAGAAAACTGGCAAAAGGAACCAAGGTACTAGGAGCAAATAACCAGACAGGGAAAGGTAATAGAATGGGAAGATGCCAAGAACGTGTTTTTTTTCCCCAAAATATGCAACAAGGCGGAGTTTAGATGACATCAACTGGACGTACACAGACAATTACGTTTCTGCCTACACAGAACAAAGGAATTCAGGAAATCAAACTAACTGTTTGTATGTTTTTCAGATAAAAAGAAGCCCCCCCCCCCAATATCTAAGGTCACGCTTTTCAAGTGGCTTACTGAATTCAAATTCGCTTGAGAACATACCTTGGGGAGGAATGAAGGGCTAGTTCTCAGGGATACTCTATCTTTGTGGAATGTGTGATGGCTAACAAGAAGGTGGTTTTCCACATTAGAAACTTTAGTTGACAAGATGATGTAGGTTCAAAGGGAGGAAAGATCAAGGTGGACAACACAAAGTTAAGGTCCCAAGGATATCAGAGTATAGGGAAAGAGAAAGAAATAGGGGGTCTTAAATGAAAGACCGGCATTGGTAGAGTTGTTAGTAGAATCTAGAACAGAAGCTGCCGTTAAGAAAGGAATAATTAGTACAGCATATAAAATATTGCATGATAACTATAAGAATCGATCAGAGGAGGTTATGAAGGACTGGGAAAAGAGATTAGATAAGCAATTCACAAAGAAACAATGGGGGGATATATGTATGTCTCCCAAATATACAAAAAAAAATCTAGATTTCAGATCTTTGCCTGGAAGTGTTTACATAGGTATTTTTATACTCCAAGCAGACTTCAAAGAGTTTTTTCTCATGTAGACAGCAAATGCTGGAGATGTGATGGGGCAGAAAGAGGTAACTCAAAATAAGAAGTTATGTACTCACCATAACGTTCCATGTTTGTTGTCCAGCTCACCTTCATTCATTGCTGGTTGGGTTTGGAACTGAGTATTAGTTCCAACTCGGCCTATACCAAAGCTCGAGAGCTTCCACTGGCTCAAGGCTATACCCTATCCCATCATGCTCTGGGAAGAATTACCCAGATCTTGTTTACAAATACTATAACTAGTAGTATCGACATATAACTATGTCCCAAGAAAAAAGATCTAAGGAAGAGATTCAGAGAAAACAAAGTCCAATTAGCAACCAACCTCTCGATCCCCCAGCAGCGAAGGCTGGGGAAGGAGGGTGGGATGCAAGAATGAAGGCGAGATGGACAACAAACATGTAACGTTATGGTGAGTACATAACTTCTTAATGTTATGTTGTCCTATCTTGCCTTCATTCATGCTGGTTGGGCCAGCATCTCTAGCACCTTCTTTCTTGAGTGGCTCAAGGGGAAAATGCTCTTCAGAATAGTGGACCCAAAGGAGGCCCTGTTCCTGGAGGCCAAATCAACTTTGTAATGAGTAATAAAGGTATGAGGCTTTACCCATGTTGCTGCTCACAAATTGAATCTATGGGTAGCCCTGCCTAAAAGGCCTATAAGGTTGCAATCACTCTTGTGGAATGGCCTTTTATCTTTCTTGGAAGTTATCTATTCTGAGATGTGTATGTGAAGGTTATACAATCAGTAAGCCACTTGTAAAGCGTGACCTTAGATATTGGGGGGGGCTTCTTTTTATCTGAAAAACATACAAACAGTTGGTCTAATTTCCTGAATTCCTTTGTTCTGTGTAGGCAGAAATGTAATTGCCTGTGTACGTCCAGTTGATGTCATCTATACTCTGCCTTGTTGCATATTTTGGGGAAAAAACAGGTAAGTCAATGGATTAATTCAAATTCGCCTGAGAACATACCTTGGGGAGGAATGAAGGGCTAGTTCTCAGGGATACTCTATCTTTGTGGAATGTGTGATAGCTAACAAGAAGGTGGTTTTCCATGTTAGAAACTTTAGTTGATAAGATGTTGCAGGTTCAAAGGGAGGAAGGATCAAGGTGGACAACACAAAGTTAAGGTCCCAAGGAGCTGATGGTTCTTTCACTGGAGGCCTTAGTAGAAAAGTAGCTTTCAAAAAGGCTTTGTAAAGCCTGTGGGACATGATTTTTAATCCCATTTCTGTAATATGATAGTTTGATATAGCAGCTAATTGAACTCGAATGGTAGCCGCTGCTGCACCTTCATCGAAAAGGTTCACTAGGAAGTGTAATACGGTTGTTACAGGGGCAGTGAAAGGATAATTGTGATTGTTGAGCAATCAATGGGAGATCCTTTTCCATTTGCTAGCATACAGTTTCCTGGTTGAAGCCTTATGGGATGAAATCAAAATATGTTTCACTGCAAGAGAAATATCTGGAAGCCTGGGTAGGAGTGGAAGTGGAGCAGCCAAGCTGTCAGTTTGAGGGTTTGAATTGACGGATGACGCATCCCTGATGGATGAGTCAGGGCTCCTCTTGGAGATGGGGCCACAGAAAAGGGAACCAAACTAATGAGGCCAGTATGGGGCAATGAGTATCAAACTGCTCCTCAATGTGCTGTCTTTCTGAAGGACTTTGGGAATCAAGGGAAAGGGACAAAAGGCATAGAGAAGTTCTGAGGGCCAATCGTGTACAAATGCATCCCTCAGTGACTCTGCTGGTGGGGGGAATCAGGGCAAAGTAGCTACTGCATTTGGCATTCATGGACGTGGCAAAGAGGTCACAGCAAGGCTGGCCTCACTTGCGAAAAATCTGTTCCGCAACTTCCTGTTTTAGGGACCACTTGTGAGGCATTAGAATAGCTCTGCTGAGTTTGTCTGCTATCACGTTGGATTTCCCTGGGATGTGCATTGCTATCAGAAAACGTTGGGAAGAAACTGCCCACTGCCATACATTTTGTGCCTCTCGACATAGGGAATAAGACTTGGTTCCTCCTTGTTTGTTTGTATATCACACCACTGACATGTTGTCTGTCTGGATTGCAATTGTTCCTAGTGGAAGGGAGTTCTGGAATGCCTGCAATGCCAAAAGCACCACTCTCATCTCTAGGACATTGATATGCAAGTGGTTCTCATATTCCTGCCTAATGCCTTGGACTGTCTTCCCCAGATAATGCCCCCCACCCCATCTGGGAAGTGTCCATGATCACTTTAGCTGTTGGTTGCGGAAAAATGAACGGTCTGCCTAAATCCACCTGAGAAGAGTGAAGCCACCAGCATAAATCCCTCTTGCAAGAATCTGTTATGATAATGTTGTGAGACATGGGCAACTCCTGCATAGACCATTGGGTGAAAAGTAGCCACTGGAGAATCCTCATCTGCAGATGAGCCAAGGGTACCAAGGTTATTGCTGCCGCCATGGTATCTAAAATTTTCAAAACAACCTTGGCTTGTACTTTTTTCTTCATTAAGAGGTTTTTGACTTGCTGACATAAGGTTTGAACCCTCTTGGGAGGAAGTCTGGCCAATATTTGTCTTGTATTTAAGTCTTCTCCTATGAAGCAATATGCTGTGATGGCAACAAGGCAGATTATTTTGAAGTTTATCATAATGCCTAGCTGAGAGCAAAGATGAATGGTGGTGTCTCTCACTCTTGTTAGTAGATGTTCAGTGGTGGCGGTTAGGAGACAGTTGTCTAAGTATGGAAACACCCGGAATCCTAGATGAATCAAGTGAGCTGTAACTACTGCCGTGCATTTGGTGAACATTCTGGGGCTGTAGTGAGACCAAAGGGCAGAGCTCAAAACTGGTAGCGACTGTCTCCCAGCTGAAAGTGTAAATGGCTCCTGGATCACCTGTCCATCTTTATGTGGTAGTACGCATCCTGGAGATCTATCAAGAACATCCAATTGTCTTTCCCCAGAAAGGGGAGTATCGACAGCAGTGTCACCATGTGGAACTTTGGTTTCTTGATAGACTTGTTTAATCTGCTGAGATCCAGAATGGGCCTCCAGTCCCCTGTCTTTTTTGGAACTAAAAAGAACCTCAAGTAAGTTCCGGATATAATTTGGTCTGCGGGGACATCTTGGATGACCCTTTTTTCTAGCAACCTTTGTACTTCTAGGGTTGCATGGTCCCTTTGACTGGGTGGAACATCTGGGATTGATCTTTTTTCTTAAGGGGGAGAGGAAAAGAGTATGCAGTAACCTCTGGATATGATCACTTGTATCCACTTGTCTCTTGTTATTTTTAGCCAGGCATTTGGGTACAACAACAAGTGACCCCTGACTGCCTCCAGAGGTGGATGGATGGGCATCCTCTCAGGAACACCGAAAGGGCCTTCCAAGGAAGGAATCCCTGTCACCCTGGTTTTGCAGACCCCCTCTGCCATGTGATTGGCATCTTCCACTGTTACTTTCCCCTCTGCCCCTGGGGGAAGAATCACCAAGTGCATCCGGGAAGGCTCTCTGGGACTTATGGAACCACATCCCCCCCTTATGGCCTTTGGGATAAGATCTGGTAGGGAGGGAGAAACAGACTCCAATGGCAGAAAGAGTCTTTCCTTCTTGCTCGCACCTGCTTAGAGTGTCTTTCATTTTTGGCCCTAACAAGGACAAACCATCAAAAGGGGCATTAATAAAGGAAGACTTGAAGGGTTCTGCAAAGTTGCATAAGTGCATCCAGGAATGCCTCCATAAGGAAATTCCTGTACCCGCTGCTCTGCTCGCTCCATCAGCTGCATAAGAAATAAGTCACATGGAAAGTTTACCAGAGAGTTTAAGGTGGAGAGCTGGGAGGACACCTTGTCCGAAACCCCCGCAGCTGCAGGACCTTGGAGGGTATCTCCTAGCTCTTTCAGGAGATCCCTCTGAAGCCTAGTGAAATGGGTCAGGTAGTTTAGTGACCTAAGGGCAAAGGAAGCTGATGAAAACATACACTTTCCTTATCTGTCCATCATACAAAACTCTTTATTTGGTGGATGGACAGATGAGAAAGCCTCAGACAATTCCTTTTTGGTGGCTGCCGCCACCACTATAGCATCTACAGGGACAACTTTTGTGAGGAACTCCCTATCTGAAGGCACAGTAATAAATTTATTTGGCATCCTAGAAACAGGTTCAACTGAATCCAGAGAGCCCCATGCCTTCCAACTGATTATGTTCATGAGCTGGTTGAAAGGCAGAGACACCCAAGAGGTGGAAGGATGAAACTCGAAAGCCTCCAGGTACACAGCCTCATCCTCAGAAGGGTTGATGGACTTCCAACCACTTCTCTGAGGATCTCTAGGATGTTTGCAAAGGAGACATCTTCAGAGTGTGACCATGGGGACTCTTCTGACTCATCGAGGTCCATGTCTGATGTGATGGACTCCTCAGGGGTGTCTAAATGCTTCCTCTTGCATAACCTCTTCCGAGGGACCTACTCAGAGGGGTACTCCAGTGAGGTTTCATAAGAGATCACTTCACTTAATGGGGCATCCTGGGGTTTCATGTCTCCATGCCTGAGTGAAAGCGATGGTACCGAGATGGACACTGGCATTTTTGGGGGAAGAGTACTAGGACCTCAGAACGAAGCAGTTTGAGGTGACAGCACACTCCTCATCACCTCAAAAGTCCCCCGTCCTTCATCCAAAGAGGCCTCTGGCTCCAAGGAACCAGAAAATCCTCCCTGAACTAAGGCAGTGGGCTCCAAGGCTGATGTAGGCTCCGAGCTCACCCACGCTAAAGCCCCAAGAGGTAGATTCGGGTCAGACAACTGTCCATCCTGACTCTCCTCCCCCAAACCCGACGGGAGAGCATCGGCTCCTAGACCCCTAGAATTTTGATGGAGCCGATGAAGTTGGAGTGGTTGTCGGGCCCGACAATCCCGGAGCAGGTCTCGGCACCAACAATTCTGCTACAATCGGGTCCAAGCACTCTGGCTCCAAAGCCCCAGAATGGGTCGGAGGTGGAATCAAAGAAAGGGAAGAGATGTTGGTCGGCTCCGAATCCCTCTGAGTCAGAGTCGAAAGTATCTTGGCCAGCACTGGCATCCATAAAAGACTCTTCACCACTCGCTCCACATCATCATCCGAAAGGCTTCTGGTGGATTGAGAGGATGGGGTCAGAGACCTCACAGGCTGTAACAGTGGGGATCTCAAGACTGGGGTGACTGGTTCCAATACTGGGGAACATCTCCAAAATTGAAACTCTGTTGGTCCCAAGATTACAACTGGAACTGAAGAGATAGATTTCTCGGGCCTGAAAGCTTTTGAGTCCAAAGAGGACTCCTTAGCCTTTTTTTTTTGCCTGTTCCAAGCCCGACAATCCCGGAGCAGGTCTCGGCACCAACAATTCTGCTACAATCGGGTCCAAGCACTCTGGCTCCAAAGCCCCAGAATGGGTCAGAGGAGGAATCGAAGAAAGGGAAGAGATGTTGGTCGGCTCCGAATCCCTCTGAGTCAGAGTCGAAAGTATCTTGGCCAGCACTGGCATCCATAAAAGACTCTTCACCACTCGCTCCACATCATCATCCGAAAGGCTTCTGGAGGATTGAGAGGATGGGGTCAGAGACCTCACAGGCTGTAACAGTGGGGATCTCAAGACTGGGGTGACTGGTTCCAATACTGGGGAATGTCTCCAAAATTGAAACTCTGTTGGTCCCGAGATTACAACTGGAACTGAAGAGATAGATTTCTCGGGCCTGAAAGCTTTTGAGTCCAAAGAGGAGTCCTTAGCCTTTTTTTTTTTTTGCCTGTTCCAACGTTGAAGCAGCAGAAGACATCCTCTTACTTGACTTTTCAGATCTGCAGGACGGAGATTTCTCAGACGCTTTTCAGGTACTCTGATTGTCTTCCAAATCCTCAGAAAACAGGGTTTTTAACAAACTTCTGACTATGAGTTTGTTCCTTCTCTCCATCAATACCCTGGAACTAAATGCATGACAGAAGGAACAAGACTCCTGAAGGTGGACAGCACCCAAACAATACACACAGCTGGTGTGTCCATCAGTTAGTGACATTTTCTGGCTGCACTTGTCACATTTTTTGAAACCTGAAGGTTTTGTTTCTTTAGGATCCTTAGACATCTTACCAGTATAGCACACTACCAGAAAAAAAAGAAACTACAAGAAAAACAACACTTTTTTATATCTACTAAATACAGTTAACAGGTAAAACTAATGTTATAACACTAATATAGAAAAAGGAAGGGGAGACACAGTTTGAACTAACAAACAAAGCCTGTTCACTGCAAGGGAAAGGGAAAAAGCCCTCTAAGTAAAATGGGCCGAAAGGAGCCCCTCTAACTTAAATGGGCCTAAGGGAGCCCTCTAACTCAAACAGACTATCCAAGGAAGACAAGAAAAGGAAACCAGTCCAAAACTCTCTAAATAAAATGAGTTTGGCTGGGATAGAGAATAGAAAAAGGTCAAACAGGCCTAGTGGTAGACGATGGCCACCAGAAAAACAAGCAACAATAATGAACACCGGAAAGCACAAGATACCAGCCCTAACAGCTAGATTTGTTAAACTACAATAACAACAACTATTTTTAAACTAATTTTAAATCAGTTTAGCAAAAACAATAAGAAAAGGAGTTTCCACTTAGCCAAGAGCCTGTGTGGAGCACTTGATTTTGTTTAGCGGCAAACGAGATCTGGGTATTCTTCCTGGAGCATGATGGGATAGGGTATAGCCTCGAGCCGGTGGAAGCTCTCGAGCTTTGATATAGGCCAAGTCAGAACTGATTCTCAGTTCTGAACCTAACCAGCAATGAATTAAGGTAAGATATTTTCTGGGAGTGTAATGAGTTGGCAGACTTTAAAGTTCACTGCAGACTGCTCTGTCAGAGATGCTGGGTTAGGGTTGCCACCTTTTGTCATGGCTAAAACCGGAGTAGAGCCACACACCCTGCATCACCAGTAACCCCGCCTGTCCCACCCCCTCTCCCACCCACATTCTGCACATTTGTGACATCACAATGGCATCACCCAGCGCAGAACGCCCTCTTTTTCTGTTCCTGCTAGCTGCTTTCTGTTGATTTACTGTGCTTTTCTGTAAAAAAGCATAGTAAATCAGCCGATTTACAAACTCCGATAGTCCTATTTCTTTTTTGAAACAGAATACTGGAGTTTGTACAGTGTTTTCCAGACTCTTGGAGAATCAGTTTGATTTCCGGATAGTCCAGAAAAAACCCGGAAGGGTGGCAACCCTATGCTGGGTGAGCAAGATGGAGTGACCAGTCATATTACTTTTTTGAGTTATGACAAAAAACTCGGAATTGCCTAGACATAGTAAGGCCTTGATGAGTCTAATTATGATGGCTGCCAAAAAAAACAATTACTAGAAAATGGAAATAAAAGTCTAAACCTACTTTACTAGAAGTAGTGAAGATAGTAACTGAGTTAAAACAACTGGAATTGGGATCTTTAGAAAAGGGTAAGAGCAAATTGCATAAGAAAAAATGGGAACTGTGGGATCAATACATGCAGAGGAGGAACGAGGCTTAAAAGAAGGCAGGATTTGAATGAGCTATGTAATGGTTGACTAACAATGACTGGATATGTTAAAAGTTATTTATAATGTTTGCAGCTACAGCTGTGTTGCACGGTTTGGAATGTATAATGTTTGCAACTGAGATTGTGTCACTATGGCTTATTGTCATTTATATAAATGTAACATAGCCTATGGCATACACGATAATTTAATAATGATGTTTCTTCTTTAAAAAAAATGACATATGCAACTAATATCAGTACAATTAGAAACATATATGATACTGGGGTATAACCACTCCCATACCATGTGCAGATGGATGTTACATCTGGTTGCCAGATACACCTACATGACACAATTAAGACAGGTATTTTACACATTGTAATGTGACTTTCCTTCGTCTTTTGGCTTTTTCCCATTTAGGGGTCGCCACAGCAGATCACCTGTCCGCTCATGATTGGCAGTGGAGTTTTACGGTGTCGAGTTGCCAGCCCAGTGCCCAACCTTCCACAGAAGGCACACACATGCACACACTCACATCTAGGGCCAATTTAGAGTTTCCAATCCACCTACAGCATGTCTTTGGGATATGTGACTAAAAGGTGAAAATAGGACAAGATAGCAGTATCAGGACTATAAACCTGGGGTATCATCACTGAAAATTCTCTGAGGTCTATCCATCTCTGCCCCAACATTCAGCACTGCACTGTGGAACTCTGAGGAGGTGGAACTGTTGTTGAGTCCCTGTAAGTGGTGGTTTTGTAGATGGCTCACCACCTGTCACCGTCCATTTTCATGCCATGGCCTGTGCTCTGTGAATGGCAGCATGGATCATATCAGCCACTCAGCAGCAGACCGTGTCATAATTTCAGTCCTGACCACCCATGGCATTTTCATTGGTGAGAACTTCATGCCAGGCATGGTCATGGAATACCCGGTTAGCAGAGGTGGAAACAAACAGCCATCTGCCATGGAGACAGAAGGCCTGGATCTAGTATGACCTCATTTTCCACCTCTGTAAACCTGGACTTGCGGATGGATGTGGATTTCTCTGCCAGTTTCAATGGCACATCTTTGTTGGTATGGAATACACACTGAAATTAATTGCTAAGGTCTGACATGGGTGTTGCACATCCCAACAGACATACTATAATAACAGTTCATCTATTACAAATTAGAACGGCCTGCCACTGCAATGTGTCACAACACAATCTTGTACTTGAATGTCAGTCATCAATTGTGTGTATGCAAAGTACAACCCCCTCCTCCCCAACACAAAAATACCAGCACGTGACTGCAAGTTAACAAGCACAAAACTTAACAAGCACAACAATCATTTGCTACAACCTTGATAGGAATTTCTTAAACTGTAATCACATTTGTGTAAGGGGCTCAGCACTACAATGCTGTATGACACAACTTTAATGTTGATACATCCCACAGTAATGTGACTACTTTGTACTACTGCCAGTACACTTGCAATGTACCCCATCAGAGTGCAATGACCAATACATGTAGATACACTAAGAAACAATGAACTCCCGTTTTAAGCCTTAGAGTAAACAACATACATAAACATGTTTGCTTGTATATATAAGTACCTTTAAACAAAATAACATACCTTATTGAAGGAGATAGTGGTATTATGTAGCAACAGCTACTTGTAGTAGGATACCACTATATTCAAACAAAAATTTCTGTCTTTCATATCCCAGTAATGAGCTTTGGCTCCAGTCATGCTTTTATCATGTAGATTACACTCCTGGGCATAATGAATATGCTAATTAGGTCTTGCCTCATTATTGTTTCTGAATTGCTCAATTTGTATGATGTGCAAACCTAATAAACATCATATTATGTTTTGTCTGATACTGTGCAGACATCTAACATCTGTAGTTTGTTCTGCACATGCAAGACAAATCCAGATGACAGGTATTTAGAAATTTGTCATTCTCATACCACTCAAGTGTATCTCATTATGAGTAATGTTCTCTAGTTTAGGTTTTAAAGAGCCAGGTTCCTCGCATTTTCAATTGAAAGTGTCTGACACAATAGCAAGTCTTAACACTTTTTTAAAAATGATATCCATGGGAAATTACTCTGAATAATATGAATTCATCAAACGATCATTTTACAACTATAGCATGACACATTAACCTTGCTCTGGGCTAACAAATTAAAGTTGTTGTTGTTAATCTGCTAATAAGTGTTCGACATGTTAACCACTTATTCAAAATTATGGGAGGTATTATACCACAATCTACAGGTGGAAGGTTGAGACAAATAGTCATGCTATCTTTAACCATTTCATGATGAGGATTGCCATGCTTCACACCTTAAAGTGCCACCGGAGTCATAATAATAATAATACAGTACCCATATTTCATTATTTTGTATCCATCATACAAAAGAGGTGCTCATTGGTGCTCATCATTGCACAAAGGTTGAAATGCACAAAAAATCTGATGAAGGTGAGGCTAATGCTCCTTTGAGAGCACAGAGGTGGTGTGAGGAGGAGTCTAAAATTTTTCTGGAAGTACTCCATAAGTAGTACAAACAGAGGCTCTTGCAGGATGGCTATACCAGGTCACAGAACATGGCCAATGTTTAGAATAGTTTGCCCAAAGCTGTCACCCATGTTAGCGGCATCCCACTCATAAGGTACAGTGCCATCACTACTATAGTGACGTAAGTCATTGAAAGCCTGACATCCTTGGCCAATGGGAGTCTAAAATTATAGCACAGTCACCTCCTCAGTACTGTAAATGCATTATCTTAAACCCAAACACATAACCTGCCAATGCATGCCATCATCAAATGTGTCATTAAGGCCTTTTTATATCTCCAGACCCGAATAGATTGAAAGGAACAGGGAGATACATAGGGGCAGACTACAGCACCTATGAGAGTGTTGGGGTAAGCATAGTGTCTATTGAGAAAGACATGTCTATTTGTCCAGTGACAGGTAACAATTAAAAATATATATATTTACAGAGCACGGGAACATCTATCAGTACTGGCATTCTTTACTGGAATTAATATGACTGTGGGAAGTTACAATTTTGATTCTGCATGCCACTCACTGTATAGGTGGAGAAGTGGATCATTTTGTCAAGTCTGCTGTGCACTGATATTGTTAGACTGCCTGTGGGTTCAAATCCCCTCAACAAAATTAAAAAAAATGTTGTTGTCATGCTTTAATTTTACCTGTCAAAATAGTTAAAGTAATAAAAAACATTTACAATAAAATGATTAAAATGTTATAATAAGTGGTATGTCCTATTTATACAAGATTTTATTTACCTTCACTGTATTTTTATGATTATGAAGAAATAATTGAGTACCCTTTATTAGTTTTATGTTCCTTCCCTACCCTCTTTGTCCCTATATATTTTTCTCCATTTCTGTTACTATTATATGCATCAGAATAAAAACCTGGACCGACCACTCTGGTATGGCCTGTTGTTCCCCCACAGGTGGCAGTAGCAGCACTGTCATCATCTCCACTACCACCACCAGTGGCATCCAGCACATATGGGTCCCAGCCTGCCAGAGTTGTTTCCATACTTTCTGGCCTACCTATACCACCTGCGTCAGGTAGCCTTGCACCAGATGTTGGTATACTGGTACCTGCTGGTTGCAGTGCATGTACAGGTGACAATTATGTCCCCATCAGGAAATAACAGGACTTGAGGCAGACTTATTGGACAGGAAGTTTGATGCCCACATCAGACATACAGAAAACTTGCTTCAGCGACTTGAGTCTCATCCCTGCCCAGAATTGCCTCCAGGTCCTGAGGCAGGATCCAATGGGGTGGCTCCCAGAGTGAAAAGTACTGTGTCAAATCTGGCAGAGACTGCATCTCCAAACACCCACTCATCTACAAATATGGTGTTCCCCTCCCTTTTGTGTCTATACCCATCTCTGTCTGATATATAATCCTCCCCTTACCATTGTCTTCCCTCTGTTTCTCTGTCTCCTTTAGCATTGTGTTCCCTCTCCCTCACTGTGTTACCCCCACATCACATCAGTTATGCCTGCCTTCCCTTAACCCTGTGCTCCTCCCATACCCATCTCTGACTTCCCTCACATCCTTTTCCAACATTGCCCTCTTGAAAAAAGGAGCACCTGTCTCATGAAAAACATAAACCCACCCATACCTCTCAATTTCACAGACTTTTTAATTTCAATACTCAATAATTAACTACAATACTTCATCATGGAAAGTGTATTTCAGTGCATAAATGATTAAAAATATAACTGTAATTCATCAGGATGACTGAGCTAAGAAGTTGTGAGGAATGCCTTTATCCCACTTCAATCATGCTTGTTCTTTATTTGCTCAATTTGTGTTCTATCCTCTGCTTGCATCCTCTTTTTGTCTCTTTCCTGTACTCTAATTTCCAACCTATAATCTGATCAAAAAATAAACACACCACACATTTCCCCAAAACAGGACTTATATATTAAAATCATCTTTCCGTGCTCATATGTTGCATGACAGTTGGGAGAGAGCAATGTCACAGCTCACATAGAAGGAAAGGGAAATGCTAGTTTCTAGCCTATGAAAAAAAATCCTTTAAATTCACTAAGGTTTTGTCATCCATTGTGCAATTCAGCTGATCATCACTGAGGTCCTGTAAGCCAAGCAATGGTGACATATAATGAAACTAATAGTTGCATTGTAACACATTCCATGCCTTTTTGTAGTCTTATTGTGATGTTTATGGAGTGGGTTTTCTTCACCTAATTGTTACATGCTGTTTAATGTTATTGATTTTTTAGACTTCCGCAGTGTTCTAACATTCCCTTGAAATGCATTTTGTCTTACAACCTAGTTGTAAGTTCATCTTTGGCATTTCTTGCTGATGTGTTGCTGTAAAGAATATTGGTTAAGGAGGCAGGGGTTCAAATCCATTGAGGTTTACATTGTTTACATTGTAGCATGCTGCAATTGGTACCTTGCAGTTGGTACTTATGATAAGGGTGTTGCAATTTTTCCTTGAAATGTGTGTTTTCTGATCCACTTCACTATATTTTTTCTCTGGCTTTATTTCATAGTGCTGTGATCTACACAGTCATAATTAGGCAGACAGGGGTTGAAATCTATGGAGGTTTACCTTGTTGCAGGCTGCTGAACAATCATTATCATGTGCAAATAATGCACCATGCAAATAAAAAATAAGGTAAACATATGTGCAGGTTACAACTTTCATGGCTCAGACTACTCATACAGTGATGTGCAAATTGTCAATACAGTGGCAGATGGACTTTTAATCCCCTATTGGTTAATATATTGTTTTCCACTGTTCACTTTTCAGTGTTCAACACTGTGTCCTAGTATTTCCCTGGAATGGGTGCATTCAATGGCTTTCAGTATACATTCTTCTAAGGTCTCACAAGCTAATGCCCTGCTCTATGGAATATCCTTGCTGAGTGCTTCCATTGGATGTTTTGCTAATACACTATTCTGGAGAATGTATTCTTGAAAAAAGTCAGCTGTTCAAACTCGTGTAGATTTATTTATTTTTTGTCCTGCTATCATGTGTTCCATTCCACCTGAAATGTGTTTTCTAGACACTTTTTCTACAAATGCTTCTACGGCATGTTTCCTAATACATAATTCTAGACCATATTAGTGACACAGGCAGGGATTCAATTCTATTCATGTGCATTTCTCTTTTTGAGTTAATATGTTTTAATTTCCCCTGATAGTAAACAATCCTATAATTAATAAGTAGATTGTGTCATCAAGGTTGGCATTCTAACAATATATTTCTGGATCCTTATGCCATTGATGAGCTAGGAAGTTAGGAGACATGAGCTCCTATCTCACCATCAAACTGTTCACTCCATATTTGCCCACCTTGTATAATATCAATACACACATGCCAAGACTAAGAATATAATTCAAGGTAACCTTTCTGTGGTCATACATCATACAACAGTTGGCAGAGAGCAATGTCAAATGCCAAGAGTAATCACAGAGAAATGGCACTTCAAGCCCTATGGCAATAATGTAAGAAAACCCTTAGCATACACTAATCAGTCTTGCCAATGAGCTAAGATTCAAACAGCATTCCCATTTGGCATAAAGTGCAGCTACTATTGTCATTTTATGTTCTTTGGTTGTTCAGTGTACTTATGCAATGATTTTTACTGTGATTGGGAGCTTTAAATCCCCTGGAGGTGTATGCTTTCATATAACTTTTGTTTTTCAGTCTGCACACATACTACAGATCTCAGATATATTTGTGGTTTTTTGACCCTTCAAGTCTGACTGCTTCAGTGGCTCCCCTTGTTAATGCACTGCTATAAAACATTTAAGTGTGAAAGTTATGAGTTCAATTCCCTTGAAGACACTTTTCTCCCCATCCTTCTGCAAATGTAACCACAATTCATGTATATTTGCCCAATGTAGATATGTTTTATGACTATTCCCACACTTACTGCTGCAGTGACTCCCCTTGCCAGTAAATTGTGGAGATAATAGCATGTAGGTTGAATTGCTGGATTTACTTCCTTCAGAGTAGCATATATTCCTTTGTTAATGACATTCATGACATAGTACAGGTCCACTGTTGATGCTCTGATGTTGCCAGAACTGGTGCAGGTTGGTACCTTATGTTACTTTATTAGATCCCACCTCTCCTATGTATACTTCACATTCTTCAAAACTGCTGTATTGTTACGACATATTTTTGTCTCTAGTCTTTTCTCCAATACTTTTGTATTGCCCACCACTATGATTTTGTTATTATAGTATAACCTATACTCCACCCGTAGCCACCTGCAGCACTTCCCTTTCCATTGCAAATTTCTCTGTGTATGCATTTGTTGCTGTTGATTACATTAACATAATATAACTGTGTACACACACACTCGCATCCAGGACTGGAGTACTTGTGTACCATTATTATTCACCTCAGCTGCTTGTATTTTGATGTTGCAGACAGATGGTTTATTACAATCTAATAACAATTCTGTGCTGTAGGCTTGACAAGAGACTCCTCGTTGTGCACACTGGCCAAGCCACATGCATATCTGATTAGCATTGTTACTCATCAAACATGCACTGCAAACACAGTCGACTTGGCCACTATCACAGACATAATGTTTATAAATAACTGGGCCTGTCTTGCAAACTCATTATTACGTTTATTCAATCTCACCCTCTCCACTGGATTCATAACAGAGGTGTGAAAAATATATGTAGTCATTTCACTTCACAAGGGTGACCAACCACTAACCCTAGACACTACAGGCCTCATCAACCTCATCTGTAAAGCAATGGGACACATCACCATCATGGAGCTTATTAAGAAGGACATGAGCAGTCTACAAGCCTTGGATTAAATCCAGTTTGTGTTTGTCAAAGGCAGATCATACCTCCCAAACTTGGTGAACTTCCTTGAACAAGTTACTGATTCATTGGATGCAGGCAGATCAGTTCACATTGCCTACCTAGACCTAACCAAGGCCTTTGATACTACCCCACATTCTGGCATTATCAATTAGCTAAGCAAAGTAAATGGAAACCCCTATGTTACCTGCTGGATAACAAAGTAGTTTATTGACAGAACCTAATCCATTATTGCTGGAGGCACACTCTCACTGAAGAGTAATTACCAGCAGTATCCTCCCAGGACTGGTCTTGGGAATACCTATTCTGGGGAATGTATTTCTCTAATGTCAAAGCTGACATCAATAGCCTGTGGCTAAGTTTCCAAAAGTTCTAAGGTATTATAAACACCCCATCTAACTTTCAAAATCTCTAGGACAACCTAACACACACACAAACAAGTGGTGTCTGGACCATGTTCTTAAAATGAATGTCAAGAAATGCAGCATTATGTCTTTTGGCAAACCTGGGCACCTTCAGATCTACCACATAGGTGACACCCCTTCGAAAACTGACTCAGTCATTAGAGACCTGGGCACTTTCATTAACAATGAACTGGCCTTTAATCATCACTTATCTAGTGTAATTCAAAAATGCTTTCACCAAGAGTATATCTTCATGATCTAAGGAAGTCATCATCACTCTCTAATACTCCCTTAGTAGGCCTATAATACAGTACAATACCCTCTTTGGTATGTACTTGTCTAAGAATATGACTCAGCTGGAGAGACCACACTGTTTTCTCACTAAGACAGTCTAAGGCATGTCTACCTTAAGCTACAATGCCTTCCTTAAAACACTTTCTCTCTTTTCTGTCTCCTAAAGACCTTTGAGAGGAGACCTCTGACTAGCCTACAAAGCCTCAAAGAATCCAGTCCTATGTGACATCTTACACATCCACAAAACAAATAACACCCTAAACACTCATCAAGAGATCTAAACTTTGACCGTAACTTAAACAGGACCTGCTGGTGAGAAAAATATCTCACGCTGAGAAACCCTCTTCTGTGGAATATACTCCTCTTGGATGTAAAGCACAGCAAGTCCTCATTGAATGAGGTCAAAACTAGATAGAAGTTATTCATGTCAATGAGTACCCATGATTTGGGATTGGTTGGCTAGACTACAAATTGCTTACTTGAACAATAGTCTAGTATTAACTTATATAACTACTCATTCTAAGGGGATCCAATATTTGACCTCAAGGTGTTACTGCTCAGTGTCAAGAGCCTTAATAAAAAAATACAGTCCCTCCAAGCTCTCCTCACACTCAAGAATGTAGACATCTGTGTAGTTACCAAGGCATGGTTTGAAGTGGCAGAGAGTACCCCAGAAGTGCAAGAATTCACTGCCTTCCACAATTTTAGAACAACAGCTGCACAGAAAAGGGCTAAAGGTGGAGGTGTCTTGATATACATCAAGAACAAGAATATGTCTAGGCTGGTCAATAGGATGATGTGCTGGAGTTCCTCCATGTGCAGATCAACATAGATAAAATCCCATACTATACCCTAGCCAGATATAGGTCACCCTTCATGTCCCAAGAAACTCACAATCCATACTTGGACCTACTAGAGCCATTTAACATCCAACCTGACACAGCACCCATGACATACTTTAATTACCCCTTTACAGGCTGGGAATCCTACACAGCTTAAAATTTACAGGTACAAATATTCCTGATCTTCATAAATACAAACACCCATGATCAAATAGTGAAAATGCCCACTTGAGGCTCCAACATACTGGACCTCGTACTCACAAATATGACAGAATGCAGCACCCTCTCCTAATGTCTCATTCCCCCAGTAAGATCTAATCATA
Organism: Protopterus annectens; assembly: GCF_019279795.1. NCBI lineage: Eukaryota > Metazoa > Chordata > Ceratodontiformes > Protopteridae > Protopterus > Protopterus annectens. The sequence continues at coordinate 707,945,789 of NC_056727.1, read as the reverse complement.
AAGCTGTCTCCTTTGAAATCAAAATCAACTCTGTAACCCTAGTAAAACCAGTAACAGTTAGGAACTATTCCAAGGCAAACTACCTTTCATTAAGAAATGGTTTGGCAAAATTCAATGCCCCTCCAAACCCTGTGAACACAGCAGCCTACACTGAAATTGCTCTCAAATACTCTGTACAACTAAGTGCAGAGGTTGCTATACTTACCAGAAGTAAGCCCAGAACTAGCCCCAGGAACAAACCACCATGGTGGTATCCTAAATTAAACAGAATATATAACAAAAGAAAAAAATGACAAAAATCAGAAAAGGAAATTCCCATAAAGATTAAAAAAAAATCTCTCACCAAAATAAATAGGCAGCTAAGAAGGCTAATTAGGTCAAATAAACCCAACTTTGAGGTTAAAATAGCCTCCCAGGTAAAAAAAATAACAATACAGTCTTTTTCAGTTATGTCAGAAACCTCAAAGGCAGCACACAGCAATGTGATGAACTGGTGGTTAGTGGTTATACATTCATTGAGCCTGGCAATACAGCAAACCTGTTAGCTCACAAATTCATTCACAACTTTACCCCCCCCCCTTCACTCCAACCATCCTCCAAGAAATACCCTCAAATATAACTCCTCCAAATATAACTAAGGAGTATGTACTGACTACACTCGATAAAGCCATAAGCTCAGCTTAAGTGGGCCCCAATAACATCCTGTGATGCTTCCTGAACAGTCTAAAATATGACTTATTAAGACCCTTGGAGCCACTGATTAACTATAGTCTTAAAACAGGTGTTGTGCCATGAGAATGGAGGCCTGGGATAGTTATCCCCTTTCATATGGGAAGACCTTCAACAGATCCTGAAACTACAGATCCATTAGTCTGATTAGTCTTATTTGCAAAGCCATGGAAAGAATTACCATGGAAATTATCAACATAGACATAGGAGACCTCCAGACATTGATTCCATCACAGTTTGACTTTGTCAAAGGAAGGTCATACTGAACCTGGAGAACTTCTTTGAAATGGTCACTAGGGCAATGGATGAGAGGAAACCAGTGCATACTACCTAACTAGATTTGGTTAAAGCATTTGATACAATACCCCTCTCAGGCATTGTCAATAAACTTTTGGAACAAGGCATAAACCCCTTTATAACACACTGGGTAGTTAGCTGGCTCATGGAAAGGACCCAAGAGATTAGGCTCAGCGAGGCCACCTCCACAAAGAGGCATTGACCAGTGGGATCCCTCAGAGCACTGTGCTGGGCCTGTTCCTCTTTGGCATCTACTTCTCAGAATCCAGTGTCAAAGGACTATTGCTGACCAAGTTCACAGATGACTGCAAACTGGGAGTAGTCATTGAATCCCCCCAAGACAAAAGGATCCTTCAGGAAGCTCTAACACAGACAAATGCTTGATGCCAAAATTAAGGCTTAAAACTCAATACCACATACTGCATTATAATACCTTTTGGGAAGTCAGTCCCCTCTAGTAACTACATCATAAATAAAACACCCCTAAAAGTTGATTCACTAGTCAGGGATCTGGGAACTCATGTAAATAGTAACCTAGCCTTTGACCAATATGCATCCAAGGTAGTAAGAAAATCCTCCTATGCTGCTCATCTTATAAGTAAGGGCATGGCATCAAGGTCCAGAGAAGTCATTGTACCACCGTACTCAGCCATCATCATACCCATCATAGAGTATAATGCCCCTTTTGGTATATACCTGACAAGACACATGCAACAACTGGAACATCCACAATGGTTTCTTAAAAAGAATACAGGGAGTAAAAAAATTGCCCTATGTTGATCACCTCAATGCCCTGTCTTGTTACTCTGTATCATACAGATTATTGAAAGGTGATCTCTGCTTGGCATACACGGCATGCCTGGAGCCTTTTTTGATTAACCTTTTGCACATCCACAAAACAAACAGCATCAGAACTAGTATATGAAACTATCTAAATTTTGCTTGTGACATAAGTAGAACATGCTGGACAGACAGATGTGTTTCTCAGAGAATTCCCATTCTCTGGAACAGGCTCCCCACCCATGTGCAGAAGAGTTCCTCCCTAACTCTATTTAAGAGCAACATGGACCAATGGATGAATAAATGGAAAATCACTTCTGGTCTGGTGCCTATGTCTCTGATGAACAGAAGCAGTCAGTCAGTAAATCTCCTCCTAAAAATCTAATTTGTGGGTCACACATGATTTGCACGGTTAGGCTTATAAGGGTACTAGAGGTTGTTAGTCGAGTATACATGTATGAACCTATAAAAGACTGGAGATCAAGTAACAGCTTGAGCATTAGAAAAGCAGAGCAGGGGAGAATGAGAGTGACCAGCTGATACCAGTTCACCCCACCTGCTACAACACAAACACATACTGGGAGGGGGTGTACAGTATGCAGAATTAGAGGCCAAGGTCATCCTTGGCTCTGCGAGCTGTGTTCATTCAGCAGTCTTTATGAACTGTAAGCAAACACTTGTACACTCAGAGGAACAGGCATAACAAGGTTTTATATCAGCCACACAGGTTGGGGGGGGGGGGGGTTAGGTCCCAAAAAATGGAAAAAATAAAAACTTCATGGCTGCCTGAATGATGGCAGTACCATGAATAACTACTGCCCGGGAACATTATTTAGGAAACTTAGCAATATTACTCCATTGCCTCACCCATTAGTAGAAGCATTTACACAGACATGTAAAAGAGATGTATGTATATGAACTATTTGCATCTCCTAAAGAAAGAACATTTTAATTTAACTGTAACAAACACAAGCATAAAATAAACTTAACTAGAATAATAATATTGAAATTATGCCTGCTAATAAAGGGAGTGGGACAGCAGTGTTAGATAAATATAATTTATGATGCAAGAATAGCTGAGTTGTTTATTAACACTCCCACCTATGATAAAATTACTAAATCATAGAATGATAAGATAATTGCCAAAGTTAAGTCTACGATCTGTCATTTTCATATGAGTGGCTTGCTCCTTAATGAATTGTTTTAATATTTTTATGTCTCACATCACATTGTTCCTGTGACCTATGGCCTGCTGAAAATTCATAAAGATCCAGCTAACTCCTTATTTGCTTTACAGTATGTAAGCATGGTAGAATTACAGAACTCTTACCAAATTATACAGAGAAGATATTACATATGATTATTAACAATGTGCATACAAGTTTAGGGATGCAGGACATTTTATTCATGAATGGTATTTATCTGTATCATATGCCAGTTATGTGATGATTACATTAGATGTTATGTCACTTTTTACAGTAATGCCTAATGATTATTGTATGGAGAGTATTCTTTTTTATCTATAAATATTGCAACATAAACACATCTATTAATTAATTTGTTTAATATCGGGCTTGGTTTTTGAAAGTCATTTTTTTTTTTTTTTTGGTTTCTATGTAACAACTTCTCCTATGATCCTAATCAATTTTATTTTCAAAGAACAGGTGTCTTAATGGGGACATCATGTGCAAATAGTTATGTAAACATGACTATGGCTAATGGGGAAAAATATTTTTTTTCTAACAGGACATCAATGTGTCAATAGTATTTATTTTATGTACGTGGTGTAGATTACATTTTTTTTTATTTTGGTTATGATGTTTCAGTGTTAACTGATTCAGTTATCTACTGACGTCTTAAAAATTTTCTCTGACTTATTCTTTGTTTTTCTGTAAAATCTTTAGATATTGCTATTTCATGAGATGAACAAGGAATATTGAAAACTAATATATATAGAAAAGGAAGTAAGAAAAAAATCATATTTATCTAGGGATACTATGCATCCAACCTACATGTATATAAACATATTAAAAGGACAGTTAATTAAAGCACCTCTCCTTACTTGTGATGATTCTGATTTTACTGTAGTTGTGAATAATCTGAAAGCTGACTTTATGAACAAGGGATACTCTGATGATTACATTCCTCTATTTATGAAAGAAATAATGGATTTGAGGGAAACAACTGCAGCAAAATTGTTTGGTCCTAACAGAGTGCCATTGTGTATAATGATCTATGGGTAAGTGAAATGTCAGGTTCTCTTTTTTAACATATATGAGAGAACATTTAGTGTCTGTAATAATATTAGGAAGAACTAGCACATCTTAACAGTAAATGAGTTTAAAGATATAGGCAGTTCATGTATCTCCTTTAGCTTTAAGAACAATAGGTCCCTTAATAAACAGCTTTGTCATAAAAATTCTGTTCAGACAACAAATGTTAACTATCACCAGTAAAAGCATGCATCCATGTTTGAACTGCAATGATTGCACTTTTATTCAGAAGGGAAATGAGTTTACACATCCACTTTATAACAGAGAATAAACTTATTAAATTTTGCACTACATGCCATACAAATAACATGGTATATACTGCAATCTGTCAAAAATGTTCATGTTTCTATGTGGAAAAACTAATGGGCAGTTAAAAGATAAGGATCAGTGCACATATATATGATATTAGGAAATGTAATACTGCTAACAATTTAGCAAAACATATGTTGGATTATAATAATGAACACACTTTTATATTTATGGTATTGTAATACATTAATGTAAAATTGAGAGTTGGTGACTTACTGCATGTTACTGAAAGGACAGAACTAAACTGGATTATTAAATAGTTCAGGATTGAATTTTTGATTCAGTGAGTCTTGTACCAGATTTTAAATGAAGGTAGTTTAAAACCTTGATTTGTTGTTTCCGGTCATGTAAGGTTTGGATTTTTAATATATATTGGTTGTTTCTCTGGAGAGATTTTAAGTATATGTTTGAAGAAAAGCATGTGTGTGAAAACAATAACATACATTTTGACCTCTTGTTATTGGTTTGCATTGCTTCAACAGCCCTGCGTTTAGACTTTTGAGCCACGAGAGCTCTGCCCCTCTTTAACCTTGTATTCCTTCAAATAACAATGGATCATTAAATATCCAGTTAAAAAAAACAGTAAACCTTTACCAACAGATTCATATCCCAACATGTCCCACACCTCTGGGAAAAAAATTAAAATTCACTACATACGAAGCAGAGTAACAGCATCACCATCTTCAAGGTAATCCTAAATCATTGCATGAGTACGCTCAAATTCTTCTCTGGAGTAGCTTGCACTGTCCTTGAGGTGGCTGAGAACTTTTGAATATGGGTTATTGGCAGGGTTTGCAATTGTCTACAGACTTATCTAGTTCTTACCTATGAACCTATTGACATATCAGTATGCAAATCATTAAACATCAAAGCAAACTACAGCATGTAAGTGAATAAAAGATTAAAATGATGTGCTACCAATAAAAAATCACAGCTGTATTAAAACTACAGATCCTAGAAAAAGTAATAAGGAGGATTGTCTCTTACATTACAAAGCTGAAAGTAAAATGGGCATCAGTTTCTTCCTCATTAACAATATCTGTCATTTTTTCTTATCAATGGCACAATGCCTTTTGTTACTTATCTATTATCATTTTAAAATGTTGCATGCTGCTTCCTTGTGATCATAAATTGCAAAGCAAAATGTTTCAGCATGACTCAAGTAAAGATCTGGTTCCTGATTGCATTAATTCTATAGAACAACTTAGCATATGAGTGCAGTATTAATTTAACTACTCAGAGATCACCTTAGTATCAGGTGGCTATTAATTCTATTAAATATATCCTATCATATTGAGGTTGTATTACTTCTTCCACCCACAAATCAATTTAGCATCTAGGGAAAATATTAATTTAGCCAAGAAGAGAGCAGCATATTCACAGTTAAAAAACTGCAAGATCATGGTACTGTATGCTTTTTTCTAATGATATTCTTTACTAGATTAATGCTGAAATGTTTTGCTTTGCAATTCATGATCCTATGAAAGCAATATACATCATTTTAAAATGCTCAGAGATAAGCAACAAAAGATGTTATGCCTTAGCTAGGGCAAAATCAATTTTATTTAGGTCTTATATTACTTTCCCCAAATAATTTCAGATTGCTGTTTGACAGACACTGTTCTCAAAATACAAAAGAAGTCCTAGTCAAATATAAGGAATAAATAAGAAATACTTACTTTATATAGTTAAAAATATCATTTAGTGCAGGATTTTAGATGAATGGTAGAATACTGCATTCATTCAACATATCAAAGTACAGCATCTAAAGGCTGCATTAATTCAGTTGTGCACAGAAAACCTTAAATATGGAAGCTGTAATGTAATAATTATTCTACCTCATTAATGAACTTGTGAAAAAGGATGATTGTGACCTCAGAAGGAAAACTAATAGCCAAATATAAGCAAGGGAAATATTTTGCTTTATTTCACAAGCTTACAAATATCATGTGTTGCACTAGTGGTGGGCTGTGTCAAGTAATATCACACAAATATTACTGTGTTGGGAAAGCAACATTCAGCAGTATCATACTGAGTTTTTGACAGGTGGCATTCTGTGTTACTCAGTAGTGAGAAATAAGAAAAAATATAAGCAAGGGGGAAATCTCACTGTTTTATGTTATTGCAAAGATCTTGATTCTTTCAAAAGCATTATTATGTGATACTTAATACTGAGAACAGCCAAATATAATCAATATTATTATACCATGATCCCCCCAAAACGTGCATGCTGATTGGCCAGCGTGCCCGTTGTAAAATAAGTTAAAGGAAAAGAAAAAGGTCGATTAGGCCGGACTTTGCTAGTCTAGTAGCTTTTGTCACTCTTACAATTGCTATGTTAAAATGGTTTAAACATGGCGAGATAAGCAAAAAAATAGTCCATTGCTTATTTTCTTTTTGCTTTATTTAAACTGTCCATCTTAAACCCATTTGTATAAAAGCTAAAAAAAAACCGACCAAACAAGATCTCTCCGTTTTTAGTGTCTCGCTACACTAAAATCTTGCTTTCTCCGTTGCTTTTGCTTTTTCCAACTCTGATGGTACGCGTTGAAGCGCGCGTGTACCAGAGGATGCCAAGGACCAACAAAGGGCACATGGAAGGTATTATATTATTTGATTATGCCATTATTATTAAAAAGTAATTTCTTTAATAAAATTATAATGTAATAGCAATAACTGGTGTGGGGGTGTAAATTTTGCCGAATTTTAGCTTGGTTGGTCCCTTGTGGTTCCCAAACCACGCCCAAACCAACACCGTGGGTAGTACAACGTACACCCCAGCGTGGTTATTGCTATAATATTCCACTTCAGTTTACATGACTGTAAATATCAGTTTGTGCACTGTTTGCATGGGAGTGTAGGCATTCATATACAATGCAAATGTGGCTGAAAGAGAAAGTTTAACATGGACAAGAAGCATATGGCACCAATTCTGAGGCACGCAATGATGAGAAGTAACATTCAAGTACAAGAGGAATATATCACTTTTTTACATGATTGAAAATATGTGTGCATTGTTGGCCTATGAAAGTAGAAGGCTCACATACTGCATAAAAATGCACTTGCAAAACTAAAATGAAAGGAAGAAAGAAAATCTAGGAAACATACATCATTATGGTCTTAATTCTTGATAAATCTTAATATGTATATCATATAGACAAAAGTAATAGCCAACTATAAACAAGATAAATCTTTCACTTTGGCTTGCATGAGTGTATATATAATTGGTGCACTGTTTGTGCATGACTGTAGGCACTCATGTGAATTTGCTGTGTAGTCCATTATTTTAATAATGAACAAATGTATTACTAAATAAAAAGGATAATTATAGTGAAGTAACATACAGTACTATGGTTTTGATTCTGACCATTCTCTGATATCCAGTAATGAGAAATAACAACCACATATAATCAAGAGGACTATTTCACATTACATTCAATGACTGGAAAAAGCACATGCTACCTTTTAAACAATTTCTTTCTCTCACCACTACCATCCAGTTGCTCAAACACTAACATCTGACTTTGACCAATACTTGTTTTGACTTAATTTGCTACTGTACTAAAAGATTGTTAGTTTTACATTTTAGTTATATTTTAGGTAGATTAACTTTAATTTAGTTATCTAGAATTGGGTCTGTTTTGCCAGTAATGTGATTTTCCATTTGCCTACTTGTAGTCAGTTTTTTTTATTTTATGTTTTCTTTATTTTCCATTTTAGTGTTGATACTAATTAATTTAATTGGGGTTGATTTAGGTGGATGGTATTGTTTTCTCTCTCTGTAAAGCTACTTTATGTAAATCAGAGATGCACTAGATATTTCATTTTACTTTTACATTTTAGAGTAAGTCTATATTTGGTTTGGGGAGTTTTTGATGAGTCAGGGTGGTGTTTGTGTGTGTGTGTGTGTGTGTGTGTGTGTGTGTGTGTGTGTGTGTGTGTGTGTGTGTATACATATGCACTAGCTTTGTTTTCTGTGTGCGTGTGAAATTTAGGATTGTCTTTCACAAAATACTGTAAAGATGGTACGTTTAGACTAATTTAATAAAAATGATTATACACCAAAGATGGTAATAAACATGAGATGGCATTTCAAAGAAGATAGTAATGTCTGATGGCACAGGAATGATGCCAGTAAACAAGCTTTATGTACACAGTACAGCAAATAAACATTTTATCACACACCTTTATTTGGGTCCATTGTTTGGATAACTGGAAATAGATAGCTAAATAGATGACAAGACAGATAGGAAGACAGATAGACAGACGGATAGACAGAGTGATAATCTTTATGTATTTTGTAGTACATGTATTTATACATTTACAGTTTATTTCTGAGTATTTTGTTTAAATTGCATATGTGATTTAGTTCCATAGTTTAGATATTACTCTTTCAGTGAATGTTTACTGCAATGTTTTAGTATTAGTAGCTTATTTTCTGAATTAGTATGATATATTTAAAATATAGACAATATGTTGTTAATTTAAGGAGCTCCACTTAACCTAATTAATAGGTTGTTTATTAAAAAATGCATATATCTAAGTTTAAAATTGCTTAAAAAATTATGGGCTGGATTCACGAAGGCTTGCACAGAGTCTAAGAGTAGAGTAAGACTCCAGACAGCCAATATGTCTGCCGAGCGATCCAGGAACAGCCGGCAGGGGCATGCATGAGAGCTCCTAAAACTACTCTTGCACGGACAGTGTTATGTTATGCAAATTACCTCATTTGCTGCTGAAAGCTATGCAAATGAGGTAAATTTGCAATCTCGGATACACTAACCTATCCGAGTAAGAGTAGAGTTACTTGCAGAAATGTATTCCGCTGGTAACGGAGTACCGTTCTGCAAATAGCAAAACGGAGCTATGACAGCTCCAAATAAAGGATGCATCCAGTTGAGGAAGCATGCCAATGGCCAAATATAAGGCCATTGGCATTTTTATCTGTTGCAAAATAATAAAAACAATTTTTTTCGCCAATCTCCGATGTTTAAGCATAGTGCAGCGCCACGCAAATGTGCGGCACTCTAAAAACCAGAAAATAAAAACAAAAAAGCCAAAAATAGGCATTTTATTAAAAATATTCTTCTGCCATGCAGGTGAATGGCAGGCTGAAGACAACATGGCTACTGAGTAGTGGTTGATAAGGGGGGAAGCTCAGTTTGAGAGATGTAACCAAGCATTAGTAGGCAATCCTATGCAAATGAGGATAAGGATAGTGAATCCCAATTTTCCCTGCCATGTGAACCATGTCCCTAGAGTGTAAGTGTAGGATTAGGGGAGTAGTAGAGTAGAAAATAGGTGACATCATGAGGGGGTATGTATCAAAGACTGTAAGCTTATTGGAGCAGAGTGGCATGTGTTTGCTGTGAGTTACTCAGGACTGGAAGAGGCGTGTCTACAGTTGTCTGAACTGAAACCCAGAAACCGAAGGTGTATGCCGTGGATATCACTAAAGTTTCTTGCAAAGATGCTTACACTGTGTGTGCGCGTGTGCGCGCCTGTAAACCCGTCTAAGCCTGTGTGCACGTGTGTGTGCCCGTGTAAGCCTGTGTAAGGCTGTCTAAGCCTGTGTGTGCGGATGTGCACCCGCCTAAGCCTGTGTGCATGCGTGTGCGCTCGTGTTTCCGCTTGTTTGTGCGTCGCTGCCCCCTGTGGAAACAGAAAGGGAAAAGGAAGGAAAAGAAGTAGTAGAAAGTTAACCAAGGAGAACTAGCAGAGCTGCCAGGTGAAATCAATCAGAATCAGCCAATTACACAGATAGTACACTAGCCCATCACTTAAAACTCTGCAAACAACATTACCCCATGTTTTTCTTAGAAACACTGCAACACTGCAGTATACAAAGAGAAGTGAAAACTTAAAAAGCTTAACTGAGACAAAAAAATGTTAGGGGCTGCCATTGCTATTATAAGGCAACATGTGCAAGATGCTGGGGGTGGTGCCATTGTGAATGCTGCTGAGCAACCCACAGTGAGGAGACGGAGAAGAGTGCACAGACCCAGGGTAACCTACCAGGGGCTACATGAGCTGGAGATAGTGGAGCGCTATAGAGTGGACAGAGACCTCCTGCAGCAAATTGTTGAGCTGTGCAGGCCACGCCTCACACACAGAACCAACAGAGGGGAACCCATCCCAGTGGAAACCAAGGTATGTGTTGGCCTAAGAATACTAGCAACAGGTACCTTCCAGAGACCAACTGGTGATATGATGGGGATTTCACAGGCATCAGCATCCAGGGTACTCCACCAGTTCCTGATGCCATGTCAGCACATGTCGGTGATCATGTATATTTCCCCAATTCCTGTGAGGTATTGGCCAGCAATATGTGTCTCTTCCAGCAAATAGCGGAATACCCTGAGGTAGTGGGTGCAACTGACTGCACGCACATACACATCAAAGCACCAGCCGGTGAGCGGGGTAGGGCCTACATCAACCACAAGGGCTTCCACTCCATCAACTGCCAGGTCGTGTGCGATGCCCAGGGCATAATACTGAATGTGTGTGCTGGCTGCCCTGGAAGATACCACGATTCCCATATCTGGCATCTGACACAGCTGTACCAGACATTTGCCAATGGGGACATCCCCGACGGTCACCTATTGGGGGATGCTGGATACGCACTGGAGCCGTGGCTGATGACACCCATCAGAAATACACAAACACCTGAACAAGAACTCCATAATGAGGCACACATATAAACACAAAATGTAATCAAGTGTGTGTTTGGGATGCTCAAGTCACGGTTTCGGTGCCTGGACACATCTGGTGGAGCCTTGCAGTACTCACCAACTACATGTACCCAAATTGTCATGGTATGTGCCATGCTACACAATATGATCCTGCGAAAACAGCTGCAGCAGGAACAGCATGGGGCAGGGCCAAACAGCCCCCCACCATTGCCAAGGCCTGCACAGGCACAGCGTGACTCAGAGAAGTAACAACCTGAGCCTGCCCCAGTAGGCAGAAGGAGGCGTGCCCAGTATGCCTTGGCCTTGGCAAAGAGGCAATGCATAACACATACACTGACTCAGTAAGAACCCTGGAAATGATACCTCTCTCTGACTCGCACATAAAATAAAAGGGATGCCTAACTTGACACTACCTGTTTACACACATGTATAGGGAGTGTACTATGTGTATCCGACATAGGCAGCCCTGCAGCACCACCTGAGGCATGATTGCCATGTTTTAAGCAATATAAAGCAGTGCTAGGCAGCGTTTACCACTAATTAGTATATGTAAACAAAATTTCCCCCGCCAACTAGCGCAACGTCGGGCAACGTTGAGCAATGTTGGGCAAGGTCGGGCAAAGTCAGGCAATGTTGAGCAAAGTCAGGTAAACATGCTCATATCTGCTTTACTGTTCCTTAAGCAGTCTGGTCTGCCCAGCATGAAAATAAAAAGCAGTGACAGGGCTCAAACCCATGATACTGTGCACTATAGTCACAGTACTGAACCACTAAGCCATGACAGCATTTCAGAGGCACAGACACAGCAGGACAATTGTACACTAATGCAAACACAAAGAAAAGCTGTAGCATGCCCCTAAAGAGGCATATGGGTAACCTCCCCCACAGGCCTATGCAGACAGAGAACAGCAGGCCAGGCGGTGTGATGTGGGTTGGGTAGGCTATGAAGTCGCAATCTAATATACGTGACAGTGGACGCCAAGATTTGTAGTACAGTAGTATGCCTCAAGCCAGTACGACAGGCAACAGTACAGACTGAAATGGAATACCTTACATAGCAGTGCAGGCCTAGCAAATGTGTATAAGTGTCAGATGAACCCCTCATCCTATGTACACCCACAGTAACAATCAGGTGTGCTCCTGGGTAGAAATGTACAAAGAAAAGCTGTCTCCCCTGTATATAGAAATGTTGATAAGTCTATGCAAAGTGTCTCATGGAAGCCCTGCAGGCACAGCATGATCCCTGTTGATTTATGACACAAAGGTGAGCCCTGCTGTAAATATACAACTTGATTTTCCGCACACATATAGTATAAATGTCTATAGCGGGCGTGCTCACACACTTCAACAAATGTAGTGGATTTCATTCAGCATCACACTGAAAGGTCATACTGGGCATGCTCACACACTTAGGCTAAATATGGAGATGATAATAAGGGATCTATGGACAAATGTTGTTAATCATCTCTACTTCCAGAAACACATTCACAAAGTGGTCAGAACATCATGCTATGTGTTCACACAACCTGCCAAGGTCTGTGCATGTAGGTCAAAGGAGGTTCCCTCTACTCATCAGTCATCAGACCCGTCAGAGACTACCACAACACACTTGCAATGAATCTGACTAGGCACCGTCAGCAGCTGGAAAGACCACTGAAGTACCTCAACAAGAGGATTACTGGCCTCAAACAGTTGCCCCATGCAACAAGACTGAATTTAACCCAATCTGTACTCTGTTGCATACTGTCTACTCAGGAGATCCCTGCACAACAGACAGGTCCATGTCATGGCAACACTCAGATCTGTTCTGAGTTACAGCTCAATGGCACTAAATATACAGACCCAACTGATATTGCCAACATCCTGGCAGATAGGATCAGTGTAACTTTACCCCCCTCTCACACATGAAAGAGCACATCACTATAATGGAAGACTGCAAAGTTGCTGTCATCACGGCTACACAGGTAAAAAAACACTCTCCAAAGCCAGTATCACAGCAGCCATGGGACCAGATAACTTCCCAGGCTGTGTTCTACACAAACCACAGAACGAACAGGCACCACACCAACATACCATGTTCAGTCATAGCCACACCTCAGGCTTTGTGCCAGCTGAATGGTGCACAGCGATGGTTATCCCACTACACAAGGGTGGAGACACCACGGACCCCAGGAACTAGCGCCTCATTAGCCTGATGAGCCTGCCCTTCAAGGCCATTGGATGTATCATCATACAACTTAGAAAAAAATACATTTGTAATCCTCAAACTTTGGACCACAACCATGTTGGGTTTGTAAAATGCAGATCATGTCTCCTAAACCTGATAGATGACATTGAAGCAGTCACCAGAACCGTAGAAAAGGGTAAGGTGGTTTGCACAGCCTATGTAGATCCTGCCACGGCTTACAACACCACCCCACACTCTGCAAATACAGATAAACCCACTAAAAGAGTTATAGATTGCTATGTCACAAGATGGGTTGCCAACAGGCTTACTGACAGAACACACACTGTGAAAGTAGCAGACTCCATGTATGGCTTTGGACCAGTGATGAGTGCAGTACCACAGGCTCCAGTCCTGGGTCTTGTCCTGTTTAGTATCTACTTCCCTGAAGTAAACTTTAACATGGAAGGTCTGTGGCTACTGAAGTTTCCAGATGACTGCAAACTAGGAGCCATAATTGTAAACACTAAAGATGTGGACATCCCACAAAAGGGCCTCACTGAGACAGATGGCTGTTGTCAAAGACATGGGCTCAAGCTCAATGCCAAAAAGTGCATTGTCATCCCCTTTGTTAAAAACTCTGTAGCCATGAACTACAACATAGGTGGTAGTATACTTAACACTGAAAGTGTGACAAGAGACCTCGGGTCACAGGTGGACAGTGGACACAACTGTGATAATCACATCCCCACAGTAGTCAGCAAATCCTCCTATGTGGCACACCTCATCACAAAAGGTGTCTCATGCAGAATAGAACAGAATAGAGGACATTGTTCCCCTCTACTCATCACTCACTAGAACCATAATAGAGTACAACGCCCCTTTTGCTATGTACCTCACAAGACAACTACAACAACTGGAAAGCCTGCAGCAATACCTCACAAAGAGCATTAGTGGCCTGAAATACATGCCATACACAGACCATCTCAAAATGCTCCAGCCGTACCCTTGCATTAAGCCTACTCAGAGGTGTTCTCTGCCTAACATACAAAGCTATGTCAAACACAGAGCTGTTGGACATGCTCCACGTAAAACACTCACATTCCCTCTGATCTTCGGACCCAAAACCACGAAGAAATACCAAAGGAAGGGGTGTATCCATTTACCTTATGGATACTCACACCTTCAGGTTAGTGGCACAGCATGAGGCCTTGGAAAACATGCAAGTGCAACTAAACTTGGGCAAAGCTGCTTATCAGATTGTAGCCTGCTACAGATCACCTACCTTGTCTCAGGAACCTCACTCAGAATTCCTGAGAACAGTGGAAAATACAAAGGTCCTATCAAACACCATTATATGAGGAGACTACAACTATCCAAACATTGAGTGGGAGAATTACTCATGTACAACGTCCTTTGCCCAATGTTTCCTAGAGTTTAAAAACTCTAACACCCTGGAACAGCTAGTCACCATGCCCACTAGGAGGTGACAACATACTGGACCTGATCATCACCAACATGGGGTACCAGTGTACCACAACAGAGATAAACCCCTTGCTGGTAATATCAGATCATAAAGTAATCACACTGGACATCCACATCCCCCCCCAGTCAATGAAACCACTGTGAAGACATTTTCAAAAGCAAACTGCATACTTCCCAAGACCAAAGTGGAAAGTTCCAAAGCCCCCTTGCTATAGCCTAATGCTATACAATCTGCCGAATCATTTACAAGTGCATCCTATGAGCATCGACAGGGATGCATTGATCAAGACATCCCAAATAAAACCAAGATGCTCTCCTCCAAAAATAAGAAACCAATTTGCTGGTTGTCGCCCATAAATAAGCTAGACAACAGCAGGAGGAAATGAACACATGATAGAGCAAACTTCACAAAAGGAAAGGCATCACTGATCATTATTAGGAAGAAACAATGATCACTCATAAAATAATCCAAGGCCAGTTTCTAAAGACAAATTGCCAAGGAATGTAAGAATAACAACCACAAAGCCTTCGTTAGCTATACCAAACATGTAGGTGGCAACTTCCAAATATGCTGTCAGCTACTGAAAAATGGCAAGAAATACACTGAACCAACTTACATTGCCCACATCCTGGGGGACAGGTTCAGTGCAAACTCTCCCCCATCACCCCCAAAAAGGCCTGTGTCAATCCCAGAAGAATGCAGAGCCCCAGACTTCATGGACATGCAGGTAAAGACAGCCCTCTCCAAAGCTAAGAACACAGCATCAATGGGACTGGATGGTGTCCCAGGCTGCGTCTTACACCAGCCCCAAAAGGAACTACACCCTCACCTACATTCACTGTCCAGACTCAATCGTACCACAGGCTATGTACCCAAAAAATGGCATACACCAACAGTCATCCAGCTCCACAAAGGGGGTGCCACAACAGAACCTGGAAACCATTGCCCTATATGTCTACTCAGCCTGGTCTGCAAAGCTATGGAGCGAATTATCATGGAACCCATAAACAGAGACATTGGGGACCTCCAGACACTGGACTCTACCCAACTTGGCCTTGTTAAAGGCAGATCCTGCCTCCTAAACCTAGTTGACTTATTTGAAACAGTTACCAAGGACATAGATGGAGGTGAAAGTAGTCCACACAGCCCACCTGGACCTCTCTAAGGACTTTCTACACCATTCCCCACTCTGTCATCATGGACAAGCTTACCAGCTTGAACATTAACAGCTATGTCACAGGATGGGTGGCCATCTGGCTCACAGATCAAACACACATGTTCAGGGTTGCGGGTGCCATGTCCGACTCTAAACCAGTCACAAATGGCATCACACAGGTCTTGATCTTGGGACCCCACCTGTTCAGTAGATACTGCTCAGAGGTACAGGCAAGCACAGAAGGAGTATGGCTGAACAGGTTTGCAGATGACTGCTAACTGTGGTCCATAATCGACTCTACGGCTGACACAGACATCCTCCAGAAGGGTCTTACAGAGACAGATACCTGGTGTCAAAACAATGCCCTCAAGCAGAATGCCAAAGAATGCATAGTCACCCCCTTTGGATAAAACAAAGTGCATACAAATTACCACATAGGTGGTAATCCAGTATGTACAGAGAAAGTCATTATGGCCCTGGGGACACAGGTAGATAGTAAACTCCCCTTTGATGATCACATGGCCAAAGTGTTTAGACATTCCTTCTATGTAGCTCACCTAATGTCACCCATTTTGTCTAGTCTGATGATGTCACCATCCTACAAATATATCTGTGGAAAGGAGAACTCACAGTAATGTGTATAGCGTGTCGTGTAAATGAGTACTCCTGTAGTATCATAAAGTAGTTAGGTAGGGGTTTGAATCCTGCACTTGACAACTGTGTGTGTTTGTGTGTAATCTCCTTGGAGAAGAGCAACCATTTTGGAGAGTAGTAGAACACCTTAAAAGTGGTATACTTATCTTTGTCAAGTCTGATGATGTCACCATCCTACAAATATACCTGTGGAAAAGAGAGCTCCCAGTAATGTGTATAGCATGTTGTGTTAATGCGTACTCCTGTAGTATTATAAAATAGTTAGGTAGGGGTTTGAATCCTGCACTTGACAACTGTGTGCGTGCTTGTGTGTAATCTCCTTGGAAAAGAGCAACTGTTTTGGAGAGTAGTAGAAAACCTTAAAAGTGGAATACTTATCATTGTCAAGTCTGATGATGTCACCATCCTACAAATATACCTGTGGAAAAAAGAGCTCTCAGTAGTGTGTTGTGTACTCCTGTAGTATCATAAAATAGTTAAGTAGGGGTTTGAATCCTGCACTTGACAACTGTGTGTTTGTGTGTAATCTCCTTGGAGAGGCGCAACTGTTTTGGAGAGTAGTAAAACACCTTAAAAGTGGTACACTTATCTTTGTCAAGTCTGATGATGTCACCATCCTACAAATATACCTGTGGAAAAGTGACCTCCCAGTACTGTGTATAGCGCATCGTGTTAATGCATACTCCTCTAGTATCATGAAGTAGGTAGGGGTTTGAATCCTGCACTTGACAAGTGTGTGTGTGTGTGTGTTCATGTGTGATCTCCTTGGAGAGGAGCAACCTTTTTGGAGAGTAGTAAAACACCTTAGTGGTATACTAATCTTTGTCAAGTCTGATGATGTCACCATCCTACAAATATACCTGTGGAAAAGAGAACTCCCAGTAATGTGTATAGTGTGTCGTGTTAATGCATACTCCTCCAGTATCATGAAGTAGTTAGGTAGGGGTTTGAATCCTGCACTTGGTGAGTGTGTGTGTGACACTGTTGGGCAATGTGTTGTGGGTTTTGCTTTTACTACTGTATAACATATCAGTATGACAACAGTATGTGCATTGCACATGTCGGGTAGCTGTGTGGCAAATACATATACATACATGTGACCTCAATTATTTCATATGTGGGAACCCTGCTTTCTCCATGAACACATCTGTCATCTTTGCCAGAGTGTGCTACCGCTTTCCAGACCTTAGGTCATATCTGTATGCTTGTGACAAGGCCAGCCACTGCAGAGATCCCTGGCCTAGTTCATCCGTGTCACACACACTCATTACGGTTTCTATTGAATTGTGTGAGTGAGGGTTTATGGCTGAGGTATATTACAGACCTGTTCAAACGCAGCAAAGTCTGTCAATGATGGCTATTTATTATAGGTGTACAACAACCTTTGTGGATATGCATGCAGATCCCTTATTGCTGATGTGATCCAGCGAGGGATTTCTAAATACCTTTGGAAATGTGATTACCAAAGTAGAGATGACATAAGACTTGGCTGCATGTACACATCGGTACCTGTTCAACATGTTGATGGCTACTACCTATGTGGTACTGTGGGGATACTATGTTTCGTAAAGGTGGAGGATTATGGTCTGGTTGGCTTATAGCTTTACAGCATGGGTTTGACAACAGGTATCTGTCTGTATGATACCCTTTTGGAGGATGTGTGTGTCATCTGGAGAATGCATTATAGGCCACAGTATGCATTTCCAGATGTGGACGGACATATCCCTACTGTGATTGCTTGTACCTAAGAGAGCTATATGGCAAAACAGGAGTGGTCTCAGGAATGGGTGCAGGTGAATACCACTGGTTACTGGCATAGTATAGTACCTGAAGGATCCAAATGTTACTGTGTGTCCTACATCTGTGTGTCAGTTGTCAAGACATCATCTAACAATTGTTTATGGTCAGGCTGTTGAGGTTATGTATACTACCAGAATGCAAAACAATGACAGATAGTAACAGTATCCCCCATAGCACAGTGTCAAACCATGTCATACACACGTGTACTCAAGTTCCAAAATGTGTGTAGTACAATGCATACTGGCCACCAATAGAAACTATGGAGTGTTACTGTGTAACACAGGGCATGTCACCCTGACCATGTGTCCACTATGCACGTACATGCAGACAGTGCACCTCCACCATGTTCACAAATGTACACCTGCAAATCTGTGCTACACACATCCCACACGTACTGTCCACTCTCTAACACATGCTGCCAATACTACACACATCAGCCAAGTGGCACGTGAGCAGACAATGCACTATTGGAACTAACACTGGTGTAAACAATACTACATTGACAATCATAGCTTTAATGCATCATGCCTGCTCAGCTACACCTTCTAGGATATCATTACACTCTACTGCTGACAACATGCTAACATTGCTATACTGCTGTAAAGTCACCCTGTGCATCAGCACCATGGTAGCCTGTGCCTGCATCAATGTTACAGATGACAGGAGGTGGCGCAGGTTTCATCATATGCACAGGGTGTGTTGTTGGTTTGCCAGAGGCCTACATTGAGCCATACAATCGACATGTATGTGTGTGTGTGTGTGTGTGTGTGTGTGTGTGTGTGTGTGTGTGTGTGTGTATGTGAGGGCCAAGAGTACTGCTATGGGCCAATGTTGATGTAATGTGTGCGGGTATGTGCTAGCCCTAGGTGTCTGTTTTATGTGTGTGTGTCTGCATGCACACAGTTCCACCATGTGGCTGCCATATACGGGGATTTGTGGGACAGCCACAGACTGTACCTGCCAGGCTTTACAGATCATCATCTCTGGCCACGGACATGGTACCTGTGCCTGGCAGGTGTGCTACTGACAGTATCAGGTACTAAGCCAGACTGGGTACTATCCTCAGAGATGGACAGATGCACACTGGACCCAGGTCCCTGCTGGGACTGTCCAGAGCCACGTGCATGTGGTTTTCTAGGACGGTCTATGGACAGCCCACCCCCAACATTGCTGGGGCTGGTACTAACACTACGGGAGCAGCTGTGGCTTGAGGGATGTCCGCTGCGACTGCCAGCTGCTGATGTTGCTGGCATACGTCCATGTCATCTCAACCGTCCTGCACTGTCCTGACACATGGACATGACATTGTGGAGGACATCTAATGTCTCACCCCAACATCTATCAGTGACCTTAGTGTAATTACGGATGGCACCTGCTAGGTCATGGATACTGTCAATTACAGCAGTGTTATGTGCCCTCTGTGCCCTTAGTCCCTGTCTGGTGTACCTTCCATACGTGCCTGTGCCTCCATGACAGCCTGGAACATGCGTGAGGTTGTAAGACCTGTGGTACATCTGCCAGGGGCATGATGAGCAGCAGTGCTCCGATGAGAACCCCTGGACATCTGCCTATGTGGTACCCTTCCAGACATCTGGGTATGGCTGCTGTGTTGAGATGCATGTGCCATAGATACCACACTGTCCTGGCCAATGCCGACTGTACACTGTCCCTCAGCTAAGGGCATTGGTGATGGATGTATTGGCAGTATGACTGTGTGCATGGATGGGGTGGAAACTTGTGTTCTGTCGATTGGTGGCCCAACGACAGACCCTGGCAAACATGCCTGTGCCTCAACACACCTATTCTCATCATCACTATTTTGCTCAGTGACATCAGGTTCCCTGCTGCAGTGAACCAGCCCAACCTCAGCACCTGTGAGAGGAAGACAGGAAACACACTTTACGACCTGTATATGATGTCGGAACACATGCACACAAGAACACATGAACACATGCACACATGAACACTCCTCACTTAAACAGACAGACACACACACACACACACACACACACACACACACACACACACACACACACACACACCACCACCAGCAATCCAGAACATACTCAATAGCGGTTGATGGTGGGGTACAGTATCACAAGCCAAACAGTCATATCACACGTGTCAGCATGCAGGATATGTGTTGCTCAACAGCATGCAGTGTGGGTGTAGACAGCCCTTGCTAATAACAGTATACGTGGCTCTGATGCATGTGTGTTGTTGTTCAGTGATTGGCCTCACCCTGGAACGCAATGTGTAAAGGACACAACATTGCTGTGCAAGTATTGAAAGCTCTGCAATGTCCTGTACACCATCACTCACAGGTATACATACCATGGCTGGATGTGTATCTGTGTGTCACACAGATATCCATTTCTGATTAGAGCATCTGTGTCTTTAGCAGATAATTGTGGACACAGGTTTAGCACATGCATGCTATGTATACACACAGGATGAGTGGTGCATGTATACCTGATGGAATACCATTGCTCAACATAGCCATTGTACAGTGGTTATGGTGAGTGTAGGACATATTGTGTACATGCCAGTGCCAGCCATGACATGGCATGCTACAACACAACTGCAACATTAAACATCACACATAGCCAATGTGTGGCATGTGACCTATACACTCCACAGTATTACAAGACATATATGTGTCACTTTGTAGAAATGGTGATTGCTATGCATATTGTGTATAGGTGCATATGTTTGCACACACACAACAGTGAGTTGCATAGCAATGAATGCTATGTGTAGTACTGTGGTTACTGTAACTGGATGGGGTGTAGTACCATGAGCCATCATCATGCAGCATCATGTGGTCACTCAAGGCCACTAATGTGTGCCAGACCGGCACCTAGCATGCTGTACCTGAACCGCAGTACCATGGCTACATTCACCATTTCACAACCAGTTGTTACATGGGTTTGTAAGGTGCCCAATAGGGAGCATTGCCTAACATGAATGTGTTATGTGTTGCAGAGTGTCACACAGCCCCATGATAGGCCCCTACCCCTCAGGTATATTATGTGTGCTGTGTGGATGACATTTGGGATACTGGAGTGTGACCTTACAGCGGGTGTCTGAATACACCAAGTGTAGAATATTAACGTGTACTGCGTATGACAATGTGGTGTATGTTGTGTGCAAGTGTATCGACTCTGCCTATCCAATGTCCACTACAGTTTTGCCACAACTGTGTGGGATGCTCTGTGTATTGGCATGTGTTTGAGACAGCTACACACATTACTGGGATGTGCATAGTCTCACAGCAAACATGCACAGCATGCATTATGCGTAGGTGTGTTACGTCTACATGTCCTACACCTCACCTATGACATGCACATATATCATGCAATATTAAATGTAGAACACACTCACCAGCATGGGTCTGCTGCCTTGCTGTCACACCAGAGGGACCTACAAGGATATGAGACATTTTGTCAGTGGCAACAACTGTGACATTGCTACTGTGTGTTTGCAATCTTACAGTAGTACAACGGTTGACAGTCACAGGCCTACAGATTGTGTTCCAAACTATCAGTATTGCACAACACCAGGCTCCACATCTTCTAACTACACAGTACACATCTCACATATGCATGATCTACCAATAGAGGTAACAGTAGTCTACAGATATGCCATGTTACCTGCACGCTCCGTGTCAACTCGCTGGGTGGCTCCGGCCTCCATGATGATACATGTTTGCTGTTGTTGTTGTTAGCCAGGAGCCATCAGGCTGAGGAGCAGCTCCTCCACTCTGGTGAGGGGGGGTGGATGGCTACCCCACCACCTGTGGCAAGCTGTTGTCTACGGACATCAGACGCATGCTGCCGGACATGTCTAAGTAAATCACTGCAGTGATGGCGTACCTGCTCATATGTCCGGTTATGCATGCCTATGTCATTTACCCGATGGACAACATCTTGCCACAGTGCAGTCCACTCATGCTGGTCCTGGCTGGTTCTTGAGAACAGCAGGGCATAGTGCTGAACCAGGCTGGTTGTGATCTGCTTATCCTCGGTTGGGCTATATGTCGGATTGCGATGGTGAGCCATGACCCTGGAAGACAATGAAACAATATGTGTGAGCAAGTCATGTGGCACACTTAACATTCTAAAGTACAGATATCACTGAACTGCCATATATAGCAACCTATTGGCTGTCAGAGGATACACACTTTCAATACCACATACCAGTGCTCATACCACAACTGCCTGACAGTGCCTGGCACGCTCTATATATCAAACCATGTTCTGCACAGCAACAAAGAGAAACCAGTATGTAAGACTATACAACAGTACATGTCACACTGTATGCGACACAATGCACCACCTAGCCACGGAGGGTATATATCAAGCTAATGCATAAAGAAATATGTCATCCATTGCAATGATTGTAAAGTCCAGTTACAGTATTACCAGTATACCACACTAGTTGTTGGTGTCAAACCCCTGCCTAACATATGTGCACATTCATTAGTATAGGTGGCATACTGCTGTACTAGACTATACATGTTGCTAGATACGCACTTATATCCTGTAACACACATGACCGAGGGCATGTTACAGGCATACCCACACACACATCAGACATACATACAAGACACAAAGGTATGGCAAACCAGATGAGCTTTACCTGTGTACCATACAGTCCTGTGTGTCAGTACTTACAAAACATTATGCCTGAGGTATGTAATCTGTGAGGACTACAGGGAACACACATAACAGTGTTTCCAAGCAATGTGGACATACACCATACTGTGCTGTTTAGGCCTACAGCCTCAGGTAGTACTACAGTTCATACGGGATTTGGATTCACCAGGAGTACCAATCAATAAGCATACATGTACTGCTTTAGCCTACAATGGCACACCCCAGTCCACACCAAGGGACTACGTCAGACCGTATGCCATACTGCTTTTTCTGCCAAGCAATAGCATACACATCTTTTGCTGGGATCAGAGCTAGGACACAAAATAGCATGACAGAAACAGTTTCCCACTAAGCTATCACACATTTACAGAACCTTGACACATTCACCAACACATTCACCATCACACTCAGTCAACCTCACATAGCAATTATTGCAACAAGTACATGTGGGTGTGTATCGGTTCATAGGTAGGTAATAGGCTATTGGCCCTAGGGCCTATAGAAGCCTAGCCATACACTACCCTGGTCTTTGACACACATGTAATTTAATTTCACGTGCCCCTATCCAGCAGACCCACAGAGGTGATTCCCAGTGTGTATTTCTTATCTCCCATCCAATCATCAGGATTATTCATGACAACTGCTAATGAGGAGCTTGGTTTGCTATTAATAGGTGGTTTGTTCCAGAGTATGGGATGTCTCTGAGATAGGAATCTATCCCTCCA
This sequence comes from Protopterus annectens, assembly GCF_019279795.1. NCBI lineage: Eukaryota > Metazoa > Chordata > Ceratodontiformes > Protopteridae > Protopterus > Protopterus annectens. The sequence continues at coordinate 707,922,066 of NC_056727.1, read as the reverse complement.
GCATGTTCTGTCTATTGAGGTGACAAGGTTTAAGTCCCCAGAGCGTGTAGCTCGTAGTGGTTGTGATCTGTTTACGTGGAGCATGTCCAAAAGCTCTGGGTTTGACATAGCTTTGTATGTTAGGCAGAGGTCACCTCTGGGTAGGCGGTATGCAACACAGTCTAGCCATGGTTTTGTGAGATGGTCTGCATAGGGCCTCTGTTTGAGGCCGGTATTACTCTTTGTGAGGTATGTCTGTGGCCTTTCCAGTTGCTGTAGATGTCTTGTGAGGTACATACTACATGGGGCATTGTACTCTATAATGGGTTTTATGTGTGATGAGTAGGGGGGAACACTGACCTATATTTCCCTGGATGACACACCTTTTGTGATGAGGTGTGCCATGTAGACAGATTACATGACTAGTGTGGCACTGTGATTATCAAAGGGAGACTACTGTCCACCTGTGTCCCATGGTCTCTTATAACACTTTCGGTGTTAAGTAGACTACCACCTATGTGGTAGTTCATGGGTATGGAGTCTTTGCCAGAAGGGATGCCAATGCAGTTTCAACACTGAGCTTGAGTCCATGGCTTTGTCACCAGGCATCTGTCGCAGTAAATATGACCCTGTCTCTCTCTCTCTCTCTCTCTATATATATATATATATATATATATATACACACAAACATATAAACATCCATTGGTGTACATATAGATATACATATAGGCACATATACAGTCCACCTTTCATGGTGGGAATATCAATTATGCAAAGGTTGTGAGGTATACAGTTATGTAATAATATTGCATAGTGTTGTGCGGAATGCATTGAAGGTGTTCTCAGCCCATGTAGCTTTAGCAGGCCTCACTGGCTGCAACACTGCAAACTTGACAAATCATACCCACAGTGTTTAACCACCACATGTCATATACCAGCACTGTATGCTGTCTCGTTTGCCACACACTACAACCTACATAGAAATATGCACATAACAACCTTCACCAACATATATATATATCCACCCTTCACAAACAGTTGCAGTATGTCCCTTGCTCTATGCATATGTACAGATGCTAATATATCTGACACAGACAGATCTCTCCGTATGTGTGTGCCATACACACACAAGGTCCCACTGTTGTAAGTTCGTGTACCTCATGGCTGACCTGTTGGGCCTTGCTACAACATGAACAGGTGTCATATGTGAGCACACAGTAATATTAGAGGGTGTATATATAGCTGCAAATGCTAGATTAGCATACTAGCCTGGTACAGCTGCTGCCAATGCTAAGCTACATGTTAATATGACTATCATGCATTTGTTACTCTGTCACATCCATGTTTATATAACTGTATGTGCTACTCCCCCAAACAGACGTTGTACACACTTCTGTACAGAACACAGATAACATGGATCAGATGTTTGACATTTAATGCTGAACTACATATGTCACAGTCATATCCCACTGCACACAGCTACACACTGATTTCTCCATGGCAGTAGTTATGCAGGGCATCTGTGCATAGATAAGTACTGCTGCCACATATGGATGATTCAAAGTATGTAGAGTACTCTTCAAAAACATCTACTACATGCCAGTAAATACATATCTGTTACATACCTTTCCTTTGTATGTGTTTGTATTTGTCAGTTCCGTGTGTTTTGTAATTTTTTTTTTAATATCTTATTTTTTTTCAATATATATATTTTTTAATATCTTTTTTTTTATTCTGTTGCTGTTGTTGTGGATGTCGCTGTCTGTCTGTCTCTCTCTCTGTCTCCGTAGCTGCAATGAAATGATTGCATGTGTGGACAGCAAGTACAGCCTGCTTTTATAGGTATCTGCACATGTGCATGTGATGGCCTCTGCACCAATTGGTGGGCACCATTTTGTAATTGCAGTACTCACTGTCATAGCAACCCAATGCTATAAATTGCTAAGTCAGGTAGGCATAGCCCTTTCAGCTTTCCAAAGTGGGAACCATGCTTGTTTGCTGTGGACACCGTTGTGTAAGTCAGAAGGCTGGTATACTTCTTATATCTGAAGCTAGGGGTGTAGCCAGTGATTTGAATGTTGTACTCAGACCTGAATGTTGCCACTTCCAGTACACAGTTGTCAGTGTAGAACTGTGCTCACCCCTACAACTGCTAACACAAGATACATGGGTGTATGTAGTTTCTTTTCTACTTATACAATTAGCTGCCATACATACGTAGTTATTGAGATGTTTTCATTTGGCACATGAACTGTTTGTGAACTGCTATACTGTGAATATTAATGTACTCACTTCTGCACAGTTTGTGCTTTTTTTGTTGACATTAGCACAGGATGCTCATGAAAACTGGACAATTCAAGTACTGAGTATGCCTACCTACATCCTTGCTAGACCCTGAACACACAGGTATTTTGTATGTTTGGGTGGGGATTGTCCTGCTATGATACTGTGTGGGGGTTGTAAAGTGCTGCTGTAACATTATTTACTGCTAGAATGGCTGGTTCTGTTAACACAGTCATGTAATGCAATTCCACAACAACTGCTGGTAAAGTTACACTGAACAGGTTTTGTGTTATGGCATTCCTATCTTTCCTTTACATTCACTCATTCTGATGCATGATATATATATTTCAGCAACAAACTGTGGTATATCTACTGTGGCTTAGTGGTACTTCATGCAGTCTAGTGTGTCCAAGGTCCGGGGTTCAAGACTGACAGTGGTGCTTTATTTTGTTGCTGAGCAGAACAAGGGCCCTCACATGCAGGGTGACTAAGGCACTTTTAAGCAGTTGTAAGCGGGTTTGTGCGAAGCTTAGCAATACTTAGCTAAGCGCACACAAGCGCACACTCGCGAAAACCTGCTAACTACTGCTTAAAAGTGCTTACTCCCGCTAACCCCCGCGCTCATTTCTTTGAAAGAAAAGAAAATGGGGAGATAGGAAAGTGGTGAAAAAGGGGCATAAACAGGGAAAGACAGTAGGGAAAACAGCTAGGGATGTGCAGGACGGGTGTAGAAAAGGTCCATAGCTGCCCATTTCTTTAACAGCAACAGATGTGCATATACTAGAAATTTGAAACCTTCCACCCCTGAGAGAGGGGTGAGGACAACAAAGTATGTTGTACTGCCAATTAAATATCGGTTTATGTGTCCAGCGGACATGTGAGAAAAATGGGCAGATATGTATGCGGCATAATTTTTTTTTTGGGAGCAGATTGCCCTTTTTTTTTCAGGAGAGAGTGGAATGTGGGGTAGGGGAAGTAGGTATATTTGGGGAGGTAGGTTGGGGAGGTAAACAGACAACACAAACAAGATGCATACAGGGGCAGAATATGACACATGTGGTGGGTGAACACCACTGATGGGGAAGGATGTTTGGAAATCGCAAGCCCATGAGCCCACAGATGGCAACAGTGGAACTGAGATCCCAACCCATGGGCAGTCAACACTGCACCTTCACAGCCCAGAGGGTGGCTGTGCTGGGGGCTGTGTAGGAGGGGCAGGCTCACCCATGAGTCGCACCACTCGTGCCTCAAGCTGGCGTAGAGGATCAGCGACTGAATGCTCGATCTCCCTATGCACCACAGCCCAGACCGTTCAGAGGGTGATAGGTGGCCCTCCTCCGGCCACACTTGCAGGGGGGGATGAGCCCCATCCCCTGCAGCGCTTCCACCCGAAGGTGGCACAGGGCCAGTGGAGGAGAAGGTCCCGGGCTGGGCACCGGACCTGCTGGTGCCAGGTGCCATCGCCAGCTGAGGTGGGACAGGTGGGTCCGCTGGGACCGGCCTTCCCATACGTTCTATGTTTAGGTGGATTTAATGACAATATGGTTTGGTAACAGCCAACAGCATTCCAAATTAGTTGTAAAAGCATGCAGTAATATTCTCATTAACCCAACACACCAGAGTTACAACAGTTGAGCAGCAAGCATAACACATGCATATATAGAACAACAGTGGACATTCCAACAGCATGCAGGATTGATTGGTGGCAACAGGCCACCAAGATTTTGGTATTTGAACAGGGCACATGCATCAAAGTAAATGCAGATATTTATAAACCAATAGGACATATGTCCCAACCAATGTTTTGAGATTAGACATACCCATTGAGGTGTGGAATTGCATTGTTTATGCACATACAGTAGGGTGTAAAAAGATACATCCATTAACAACTTATATGTACTTATAGTTTACACTACATTCCTATTGACTGCAGGTATATATCCCTTACATGTATTATTACACTAGGCAATGTCCGTTAAATTGTGAAATGGGTTTTGCTAGTTCCTTGTATACCTGAACTGTATCTGACATACAAACTGTCCAAGATGCAGATGTTACTGCTACGTATTTATATATTTTATTTATATTTATATATCTACATATCTGGATGTGTTCAGGTGACATTATCAGTTATATTTTAACAGCCCCCTACATTTCTAGCAGCACACTGACATTTCTGGGGAACACAGTAACACGCTACTCATGTGCCAGATTTACCTATACATGCCAGCCATGAACCAACAGTTGAGGACTGCATATATGCTTAACAGCTACTGGCACTCCCTTCATCCACTTTCTATGGGCCTACCCAAGTGTGGGTTGACAGCACTTAATACAACAGTACTATTTCTGTAATGCAAGAGTACAACAACATTTCGAAGAAAGTGACACGGACACACTCCAGGAATTATACCTTTATTAATTACATTACACACTTTTCTAGAGGCTCTCTCATTTATTTGATATTACAGTGCATGCAGACGACATTCAAGACATATTATACCTTTATTAATGGGTTACAACACTCTTTTTCAGGCTCTCTCACTTATTTTATATAACAATACATGCAGAGAAATTATTCAGGACTTATACCGTTATTAATGGGTTACAACACTCTTTTTTAAGCTCTCTCACTTATTTTACATAACAGTACATGCAGAGAGGTTATTCAAGACTTATTATACCTTTATTATTGGGCTACAACACTTTTTTTCAGACTCTCTCATTTATTTTATATAACAATACATGCAGAATAATTACTAACCTGCCTGGTGGTGCAGCCTTAGCAGCCTATCTGCATAGGCTTGCTGATTCGCAGCACAGACACCTGCAGCTGTGAAGTAAATGAAGTGATATTGAGACATATACCTATCCATAATATCGACTACAATAGCAATTCTTACATACTTCATTCCATGGCTACCTACTCAGTAGTGGGGCATTTTACATCCCATGGGCCTCCTGTATCCACTGGTTCAGTTGGTCCTGCTTGCGTCTCTTCAGGTCTGTGTAGTGGTGTCTGACCTGCTCACCAGTCCGAGGGACGCCTGTGGCACTGGTGAGATCATGTACGAGACGGTTCCACGCTTCAGCTTTGTATTCAGTGCCCTGGAACTGGCCCTGCAGGAGTCTGGCATCAAGATTATGGACAGGGAGCCAAACCATCACTTTTGACTCCTCAATGCCCCACTGTTGCGCTTGAAAGCGAGACCCCTCTCCAACACCAGCCATGCTACCTGCAGATGGGAGCTACAACCAGTTATGGCAAGTATTCCCACCTATGGAGCTTAAATATGCCTCATTTCCCACACTTATTTGTGATTGGCCGGTTTTGAAAATTCTCAGCTGAGAGCACACCTGCTTAGCAATGGGTAAACTTTCATTCATATGTATGTGTGTGTTGACAGTGCATCAATGTCAAAAGCTGTCATGGCTTAATGGTTCAGTACTGTGATTATGGTGCACAGTATCCTGGGTTCAAGGCCTGTCATTGCTTTTTATTTTACTACTGGCCTGACCGGCTAGGAGGTGTGGCTGTGTTTAGCTGACTTTGCTCAACTTTGCCCAATGTTGCTCTATGTTGCCCGACGTTGTGCTAGTTAGCGCGGTGCGCAGCTGCGTGCAAACATGTTTTGTTTGCACTAGTTGGCGTGATTTGCAGCTACACGCAAAGCCATTGCGCTAGTTAAAGCAGTGCTAAGCTATGAGCAATTATACTTAAATGTGCTTAATACTGGTAAACTTTGCTTAGCAGTGCTTCACATTGCTTAAGATACGTTACTTATGCATTCATCAGTATGTATAACCAATTCACCTTCTTATATATGTATAAAATATTGTTCACTACTACATAGGCCATTTCACTGCTTTTTACTGAATTTTAAAAGATAAATATCAGGAATTATTTTTCTATACAGATTTCATACAGAAAATAGAAAGGGGAGTGGAGGGACACGAACCGGGAATGCCTCCTCTTTGTGCAAAGGCTCTACCACTATGGTATTGCTATTTGGCTTAATTTGCATATAAGTGTCTTATTATCCTCTTCGATGCCTAAACTGCTAACTGTAGCTAGGCAATGGGCAAACCCGCGCAAATACGGACAGCTATTTTGGGAATAATAAAAAAAAAAAAAATAAGAGTTTTACATCTTATAATTGTACAGGGGTTTGGAATGTGGGGGAGTGTAGTGTTGTGTATGTACACATTTGAGCAGACTCGCTCATGTCATTTACATTTGACGATTGTGGGACTTGCAGGGACGTGGATTTTTGGACTGCTCGGCAGTCTGACACGCCCCCTGCACTCGTGCATGCTCCGTGTTAGCCTTAGAGTTGAGTCAGCGCGCCCTCAAGAATATACATGGTGCACTGACATCATCCTCTTAGGCTGCAGTTTCTGTGTAAGACTTATTTAGTCTTACACGGAGGATTACTGAATCCCAGGGTATTTGTTTACACTATTTTTATTTCAATGTTGCAGTCCATTGTGAGTGAAATCCAGTATGTTGTTCATTGGGTCTATGTTAAAATATTATTTAAATTTTATGCTGTGTAGCTGAGAGCACACTGCTTTTTTCTTGAAACAAAACTATAACATTTTATATCAACTATAGGCAACAATACTATGCTGGATACAGCTCAGTCACTTCACAAAATGAAAACTATGATTTACCTTGGCTTCTTTCACTATTAGTAGTTAGCTTCAATTTTATATTTATTTATTTATGTGTTTGTTTGTCTTTGTTGACAAGAAAAGTCCAACTGGGCAGAGTCCATTTAGACCAGATGCCTGGGAAGAAAAGTTCTATCACCGTATGTTTATATTAACATGTGAATTTCAGACAGTTCTAAAAAAGTTCAAGTTCTCAGGAAAAAAACAATTACAAGACAGGTATATACAGTAAAGTATTTACATTAAAAATGATAAGAAGTCTATACACTTCTTGTAGCTCTAAATAGTGCAATAAGTAAATGGATTTATACTGTAGAAGGGAAAACGTAAAAAAGTTCAGTGTTCTAACATTTCAGTACAGAAAGGTTTGCAAATAATTCAAGATATATAATGAAGTAAGTCATAAAATTATGCAGAAGGGGAAATTTTCATATTGTACCGGACTGTAAACAGTTCGAGATATAATGAAGTAAGTTATAAGATTATGTGGGAGGGGAGATAGTAGTAGTGTATAGTAGGATAGTGATAATACCATATGACTCAGAGTGCATGGTATAAAATTAGCTCAGTTTAGGCTGTTTATTCCAAATTGGTGCATCTGGAAGATTTACAACTTTAGGTATACAGGGGATGCATGAAAAGAGAACAGCGGGGGATTGGGGCAGTTAGAAAAATGGACGATGAAAAGTGTTGTTTAAGAGGGTTGTATTGATTCAAATGTAGGAAGGAAAGTTGTTAGGGGTGTAATGATTCAAATACAGGAGAGAAAAAAGTTAGTGATTAGTAATAAGAAGCTTGTGCTTTCCCTACAGGTCGCCATCTGGTGATGAACATAAGGACGTGAGGAAACCATGACTAGGATTGGATAAAGCATTGTTTGCACTGGATTTTATAGCTCTGGAGTTTTTCATAATTTTTACTTGTGTAGGGATGGTGTTCCAGAGTTTGGAGATGCAACAGGGGTACAGTGAGTCCCCCAGTGAATTTTTTGCTTTAGTAATATTTAGTAGAAAGTTCTCACAGAACAGAGATCCCTTGTGAGAGTGTATGGCAATGGTACATTTTTTAAATGCAGGGCATACTGTAGCTGGATAGTCCAGGTTTCAGCTGTTCAACAAATGTTGTATTTCACTATTGAAAAATAGATAAAAGGCAATTCAAAACTGATTCCTTTTGAGTCTAAGATGGAGAATACATTTCTAACAAAAAAAATCACTTAAAATATGTCTTGTTAAGTTTATTGGTAATACCTAAATATTAATTTCTCATTCATGGCTGCTAGAAACATTATTTAACCTTTAATGTTGTGAACAGATGTTTTTCTTAAATCTAGAGAAAGGTAAAAATGCAGGACATATTTACTGCCTTGACCAGCAGCAGGGATCATCTGAAGATGTTATTTTTGTGATTGGGTGGGCAACCTCCCGCACCAGACTGTCACGCAAAATCATTTTACTTTGCACTCTACTGTGAGCTAGCAGGATTGCTTTCATATCTTATATTATAGTCATATTTTTTTTTACTTCTTTGACATGATTCTTTTCAAACTAAGTCACTGTATTATTAGTTTCATAAGTTGATTCCCCCCACCCACAATTTGTCTGCCCACACCTGAACACCTTGCAAGAGAAGTCATGATTTCTGACACTCTGGTGAAAAACATTTGCTTAGCACTTTCCTACTGCATCTCCTTACCATACTTAAGCATTATAGCATGCTACAACTATTCATAAGGAGTAGTTTACTGAATGACACGCAAAAGTGCTGATCTGTGCTAATAGGTGAAAGAAGACAGCTAGGGTAGCTGGAGGCATAGCCTCCTATACAGACGTGAGGGGCCTTTGCCTCACAGAAACATTTTTTGAACATTTTGATTTTGGTTGTATTTTCAGCCAGGTAATCTACACTGCTATGTTTGTATTTTCTACATGTTATTTTAGGGAAAAACAAATTATAATTAAGATTGCTGTTTTTTTTTCCAGGAATACCATACTTTAGCTCTCAATCCTCCCTAATTATCCCACTAAATAAACTCCACACCAAAAAAACAAATCCTCTCAATAATAGTCTTATACCTTACAAAACTCAAGTCCTGGCTCCTCCTTCCTCAAATTCAGAGACCAACTCAAAATATCTTGTTTGAGGAAGCAAACTGGAAATGCTTCACACCCCAATGAATCTCATAAAAACAGTACACCACCACCCTCTTGTATGTCCTCCTCCACATTAGTAAAATTTTAAAATCTTTTCTGTAGGCAATTAACTATGTCTATTCCTACTTCTATTCCAGTGTTTCCTTAAATAATGCATTCTCATTCTTTAGACAATTCCCAATTCATTAGCATCCTTTAAACAGTCCTCTGTTATCAAGTCCTCTTTCCCATTTTCTTCAACACCTCCTATGTTCAGCCCTAACAGCAATCTTTAATCCAGTCCTTCTTCTCCTCACTTCTGCCTGACTTCCTTTTTTATGAATGCTGTAGATTTTGAAATTAATGACAACTTTGATCACATTTACTAACGCTCATTTATTGCCTCTTGGTTGTTGTACATGATTTATGCAAACTTAATTTGGTACTGTTTAACATGTTTCTGTTATCATTTGTTACTGTCTTACAATGCAGTCAGATTTCTTTTCGGCTGTGCCTAAAAACAGTCCATTTGGATTAGTGTTCTACTCAGGTTAACAAATGATTACACACCTACATAAACAAATAAGCACAAAATAAGTAAAATACACACATTATTGCTCCTCTGTATAACAGCAATACATATTTTCCATCAGGGTGTAAATGCCTGGGACTAATTCACATCTGGGGGATCTTACTTACATTTCAAGCTACTGACCAAACATCAACAGATTTGTAAACAATAACAAAAAAAAAACATACCCAGACATGGTATAATGCCATATTATGTAATCTACTGTCTAAGACTTGGACAATAGGAATAATGCATATTTTTAAACAACATAATTTGTAGATTTTAGTTTGCCTATATCTCCTACCCAAAGTTATCAACATTTTTCACAAAGTTATCATAGACAAGCTCTCCACTTTTAACATTAACCCTTATGTTGGCCACTGGATACCCAACTGGCTTACCTACAGAACTCACACTGCTAAGGTAGGAGGTACTCCTTCTAGCCACAGTGATGTCACTAGTGGTGTTCCACACAGCTCAGTCTTTGCTCCCATCTTACTGGGCATTCAAAATTGCTGACTAGCCAAGTATGTACATGATTGCAAACTAGGTGCAGGTTCTAATCCCTCATGACACCCATATTCCCCAGCAACAAACAGATCAGACCAGTTTTTAGTTATTAGTCATATGCTCACACAAAATAACAAGAAGTGTAGCACATTTATCTTTGGTAAATCCTACTCTCCCTTGTAATTGCATCACTGGCACTCCCATCAAAACAGATTCTGACTTGGGTTACTACATAGACAGTGTTTTTTTTTTCTTTTCACCAACATGCCTTGATTGTGATTAGGAAGTCTTTCTGCCTTGCATGATTTATCTTCTCTGGCATCTCTCCTAGGCCCAAGGATGTCCTTGTACTGCACCCTTATTAGACTCATCATAGAATACAATGCTGCCATTGAAATGTAGCACCTAAGCGTCTTGTACAACTTGAAAGACCCTAGAAGTGCCTAATTAAAAAAATCTCTGCTTTGAACCACTTAATCTATGCCAACAGGTTAAAACCCACTTCACTCTACTCCACCTCATACAGACTTTTGAGTGACAACTTTTACATAATGTTTTGCAGTACGAAAAGACCTGAGATTTGTTGGTCTTCTCTACCTTCACAGACTAGTCATCCACCCATTCCAAAGACTTAAACCTGCATTGCAAGATCAACAATACCTACCAGTTAGATAAGTTCCTTGCCTAACCCTTTTCCTACCTTTTGAACAGACACCTTCTGCACATCAAACAAAGTAATTCCCTGATTTCCTTCAAAGTCAGCCTTGATGAATATATGAGTAACCACAACTTCATGCTTGGTATTAATGTGAACAACCTTCTGCCCTGAGGGAAGAAGTTTACTATTGTCACTACAACGGTAGTGTTCATAAACTTTTTGACGACTTTCCAGCCACAAGCTTAGCATTAATCTATGAACCTATAATTCCTGGAGTGTTAGTCTGTGCATATATGTGTACACACATACATGCGGCAAGCCCACATGCACACGAGCGCACACACACACACACTCCACATACATGTACACACGCTGCATTATATTACGTCTGCTATATGGCAAAATAAAATTATCCTGCCTAAACTGTACTTCAAGTGCATTTGACAATCTCTTATTTTGTATGTATTTAAAATTTGTTGACTGAGATGGAACACTGATCAAGTTGTACCACTTTCAAGCTCAGCTTGAGTATGGGATATATACCCAATGAACATAAAAGCAATTAAATATAGAAATATATATCAGACTGGTATGCCACTGCAAAGACAGCAATCATAAATTGAAGAAATAGCCAAGCTGGGTCCTGTGCCCACTGTCGTCTCCGTTGGAATAAACACAAAAATAATAGCAAGCTATTCAGCACAAATCAACATGGTTTAATCCATAGGTAAAATAACAGCATGTAAGTAAGTAAAGACACAACTTAGCGCTTTCTCCCTACTAATAAGGGCATCATCAGAGTTGTGTATAAAAAACGCAATAAAGGTTAAATAACATCATTTAAAAACACACCCTCCTTGATTACACCAATCAAAATCGTACATTTCAACTGTTTCAACCATTTAAGGTTCCAGTGTACTCATTTTAAAAGAGTGTATAAATATTACAGAAAATGTTGTATACTTTTACAGAAACACATCCTGTCAATGATATATTACTCAGCAGTAATACTGTAAAAAATAAAAAATAAAAAGTAATAAATAAAAAATAATAAAATAAAAAATAAAAAATACTAAACACACAACAACTAAATAAATAAATATAACTACTCTACATCACTGAAATATATGTACATAGTGTGAATAATGTAAATGTATACTAACAGCATGTTTGTAGCTACCCTCCTGAACACAATAGTAAATGCTACTTAGTAATGCCTCGAGACCACCAGGTATTAATGAACATGTTTCATTGGCTAGTCTATTGAAATACAGGGCTTTGGTAATATAAATAAGAACATACAGTGTATTGCCCTGTGGCACTAGTACTAAGTAGCATTTATATTTCTTCAAGACCGTGCTTTAGTGGATGTGAGCAATCATAAATTGTAGTGAAACCAAAAATATCTATCTGGGAAGTAGGTGGCATAACATACTAGATTATTTTTACACAACAGCCTTGCTAAATAAAGTATTTACAGTATCTACAAATGAATCAAGGGAGTGAGAAAGGAAAATTAAGAAAATTTTTGGGAAGGGGATATATGAGGAGAATGAATTTTATAGAAAAGTGCCATGGGAAAAATATCACAAGTTATTATTAACTTGAGTTAGTCTGATAAAGAGGATGTTTAGAGAAAAGAGACTGCCTCCTTCCATCCTTCCTTTCTCTTCACACTTCCTACACTTTGCCTGGCCATCTAGAAAATGTCAGATGATTTTCTTACCACTTGAATGTTTCCTATCTGAGTGTCTACTACCAATATGTGTGACATTTTATCGATCATATTTCTCCTCTGTGTCTGCTGATAATCAGCTCTCAAGCCATTTGGGCTACCATCCCACCCACTTTTCTGTGTCTGGTGTACTACATGGGATCACAATGCTGAGCCTTTTTTGGCATCGGCAAGTTAGCACAAATGACTTGCCCTGGCTTCAGTGTAAAGCACTGAACTACTGCAACTAGTAAACCAAAAAGGTGTGTAAAAGAGTGGCAACAACCACTAATAACATCCAATGAACCACTCCTTGAGCCAAAAACCTACGACCACCATATAACAAACACCTTTATTCAGGCCACATAAAATGATCCACTGTACACAAAATGAGTCAGCAATCCAACAATCCAAAATGGTAAAATAATCCACAAGATAGGTCAAGCGCTTTCGTCGATAGACTTCATCAGAACAATTAATAGTAGGTACCAACACCATTTTTATATGTACCTAGTACCATCAATTGAAAAGAACCAATTCAAAATTAAAGTGACAGTGTGTTTTTAACCTTAAAAACTTAAACTCCCCAAACAAAACTATTTATCTTATAAAACATTCATTCAATTATACAAATCTTTTTAATAAAAAAAATCTTTCTAATAAAAAATGTATTATTCTGAAAAATGAAGTTTTTTTAAAAAAACTGAGGTTGTCAAGGTTGAATGAAAAGTTAAAACCAGTATCAAAACTGTGTTGCTCGATATCTCAATTCAGGTTTTAAGCTGATGTGTTTGTTTACACCTGGGGGAACTGTTGCATTTAACCTCAACTGCCATCTAACCTCAGCCCGAAGTAACTGATTTCCCCAGTCACCCCCCCTAAAGTTCTTACCTACAATTTCCAAAATACCAAATCTAAAAAAATGGTCAGCATGGCTAACTTTAGTGTGTTTATATAGGGCGTTGTTGTCATCCTTTTTCAAAATACTATACATGTGCTCGTATATTCTCCTACTCAAACGCCTTTCTATTTTTCCAACATAAAAGTGACCACAGGTCTGACAAACGGCTAAATATATTAAGCCCTGAGAGGTACATGTACCTGCCACAAAGTTGACTATTATTTGGTTAGGTCCAAGTGAAACAGAGGGAGTGTCAATGATAAATTTACAATAATCACAGGCCCCACATTTCTGAGTACCTCTTCTAAGACTTCTTTTATCAGATGTTGGATTTTCTAAAAGGTTCTTTAGGTTCCTATTCACCCGATATGTAAATTGAGGGCTATCACCAATATTTTTAAGCAACTCCGTATTCCCTTTAAACATCGTCCAGTTATTTTTAATTATATTTTTAACACATTGTGATGTCTCACCATAGGTTAATACCATGGTTTGTGTAAAATCTATATCTACACGTATATCTTGACTAACCTTCTCCTCATCTTCACCTAATAGTGGTTTAAATCTAGTACCCCATTCGAAACACACCTGGTCCTTTATGTTGTTAATAAAACTCAGTGGGTAACCTCGAGCCCCAAACATGTTGACCAGTTTTTCCACCTCTAGTTTGAATAGATCAAAATTTGAACACATACGGGCAACTTGCACCATTTGCCCTTTTACTATGTTCCTCTTCACAAATATGGGGTGGCTACTTGAAAATTCCAAATAGTCATTGGAAAATGTTGGTTTTCGATATACACATGAAGTGAAACTGTTAGTACTCTCTTCTTTCATTAGTTTCACATCTAAATAATTGATGGAAGAATTTCCACTGTCACCAGTGAATTTAAAATAATCACAAATTCCATTCAAATAATCCAAGAATGTATCGTGTAAGTCACCACCCTTCCACAAAATAAAAACATCACCCAAAAATCTGAGGTAAATTGACCAATTTCCATTGTAAGATGACCCAAAAATGTACTCTGTTTCCCATTTAAACATAACAAGGTTGGCAAACAGTGGGGCACAACTGTTTCCCATGGCTACACCCCTTGTTTGTCGGAAAAACTCACCACCAAAACTAAAAAAGTTGTTTTTAAGAATCACTTTCATCAATTCCAGAATGAAGTTGATCATACTGTGACTCAAACTAGTTTTTTCCACCAAAACATCATAAAAGAACTCAAGCCCCTTGTCATGTGGTATTGAGGTAAAAAGGTCAACCACATCTATGGTGGAAAAACAAACATTTTTGTCGTAGTACTGTCCCTTAATCCTCCTGAGAAAATCCCATGAGTCAATTAAAATATGGTCAATAGGTACCAATGCCTCTCTGACCATACGGTCAATAAATACTCCTAATGGGTAGGTAATACTGTTCGGGCCAGAATGGGGTACTAGATTTAAACCACTATTAGGTGAAGATGAGGAGAAGGTTAGTCATGATATATGTGTAGATATAGATTTTACACAAACCATTGTATTAACCTATGGTGAGACATCACAATGTGTTAAAAATATAATTAAAAACAACTGAACGATGTTTAAAGGGAATACGGAGTTGCTTAAAAATATTGGTGATAGCCCTCAATTTACATATTGGGTGAATAGGAACCTAAAGAACCTTTAAGAAAATCCAACATCTGATAAAAGAAGTCTTAGAAGAGGTACTCAGAAATGTGGGGCCTGTGATTATTGTAAATTTATCATTGACACTCCCTCTGTTTCACTTGGACCTAACCAAATAATAGTCAACTTTGTGGCAGGTACATGTACCTCTCAGGGCTTAATATATTTAGCCGTTTGTCAGACCTGTGGTCACTTTTATGTTGGAAAAACAGAAAGGCGTTTGAGTAGGAGAATATACGAGCACATGTATAGTATTTTGAAAAAGGATGACAACAACGCCCTATATAAACACACTAAAGTTAGCCATGCTGACCATTTTTTTAGATTTGGTATTTTGGAAATTGTAGGTAAGAACTTTAGGGGGGTTGACTGGGGAAATCAGTTACTTTGGGCTGAGGTTAGATGGCAGTTGAGGTTAAATGCAACAGTTCCCCCAGGTTTAAACGAGCACATCAGCTTAAAACCTGAATTGAGATATCGAGCAACACAGTTTTGATAATGGTTTTAAGTTTTCATTCAACCTTGACAACCTCAGTTTTTTTAAAAAAACTTCATTTTTAAAAAAACTTCATTTTTCAGAATAATACATTTTTTATTAGAAAGATTTTTTTATTAAAAAGATTTGTATAATTGAATGAATGTTTTATAAGATAAATAGTTTTGTTTGGGGAGTTTAAGTTTTTAAGGTTAAAAACACACTGTCACTTTAATTTTGAATTGGTTCTTTTCAATTGATGGTACTTGGTACATATAAAAATGGTGTTAGTACCTACTATTAATTGTTCTGATGAAATCTATCGACGAAAGCGCTTGACCTATCCTGTGGATTATTTTACCATTTTGGATTGTTGGATTGCTGACTCGTTTTGTGTACAGTGGATCATTTTATGTGGCCTGAATAAATGTGTTTCTTATATGGTGATCGTAGCTTTTTGGCTCAAGGAGAACTACTGCAACTAGTACAGTCTTCTTAGTGGCTGCTATGGACCACCATCATGGCAGGTCCAGAAGCCTCCTTCTCCCACAGAATGGGTGCACTGATGTTATCCACTCACATCCATTCTCCTGAGCTCGGTCCTGTAGCCTTGGGTCATTAATTGATTCTGGGTTGTATGAATCACAGTCAAAGATTTATCCTTGTGTATCATTAAGCTATTTTCATGCAGTATGGAATTACACAAGCAGGAAGTAACAGTAGAAAAATTTAAATAGCTTTACCATTCAGTAGAGGTTCAGTAACATAAACTACTGCATAATGTGGACATAACAAAGATTATTTATATGCCCAGAAGGCTTTAATGTTGTACAGTTTTATACTTTTTGTACATTTTTTATTTTTTTTTCCCCTAACAGATTTGTTTGTTTTTAATTGAATTGTACAGGTTATATGTCACATTAAAGGTGGGAAATGTTTTGAAATTATTTATTGTGGTCTCTTTTTTTACATCACAAAAACATGGCATTTTAACAGGGGTGTATAAACCTTTTATATCCACTGTATATGTGCAATTATATATATGTGTTGTATATATATTTATATATGTGTGTGTAATCATGTAATATATATGTATATGTTTTATAAAATGCCTAACTTAAAAATAAAAGTGTGCAAATATGCTTTTTTAATTAAACTCTACTGCATGTATTCAAAGATCTTTTTAAATTAAATTTTAGCTAATTTCATTGCAAAAATATACCTATTTTTAAAAAAAGTAAAGTGTTTATCGTGGCACGCATGATATATTACTTGGAAGACCCTTGGGGATTCTTTTGGATTTTGTTCTTTACCATCTTCTAGATATACTTATGTGGACCATTGTTGCTTTAGATGCACTCAGTAAATTAAGGAGTTATTGCTGTGAACAGAGTAAAATTTAAATTAGCCAGACTTCCACCTCCACTTGCTCATTTTTGTTTCTTAAACTGCTCACCAAATTGAGAGAAGCATAGTTGGGTCACCTCTGTAAAGTAAGCCTGTAACCTCGGAGACTCAATGAAATTCACCCACAGTGGGAGGAAAACAGTGTAGGACAAATACCTTGCTGAATAAGCTTTTTCGGAGCCAAAAATCAGCAATAATATGTATACGTTAAAGTTATTCCTTAAGAAAATATATGAGATTGTAAGTAAATCTGGCATGATTTGGAAAAAGCTGAACATCATAGAAATGCTTGCAGAGGGAAGAAACAAGTCAGTTGTGCTTAATTTACTTTGGATGATTTTGTAAGGAAGAAAACACACTGTTGGCTACAGAAAAAAATATGTGTATGGAGTAGTTGTTATTCAAGACTGTCTTCCAGATAATGACAATTAAGATAATACTCAGTGATCCTATCATACTTTTATCATCGTCGCCACCATAGTTAATGCCCTTTCCCCTAGTTGAGTAAACTGTCGTCACCCCTCTTGGTTGGTGTAATTACCATTTAAACTGTTGTCCAGATGACAATTAAAAAATCGTCAATGACACAATCATACTTCCATCAACATTACTGGCAATCCTCTTTTTCTCATTTTTCTACATGGTGTCAATGTGTCACATCAGTTACCACTACCTTTCTTGATTCAGTGCCACTTTCACTCTCATGCCTTCTTTTTTCAGTCATACAAAACTGTTAAGGTCTTCTCTTGTGCAGTCCATCCATCTATTGGCAGGTTGTCTTTGTTTCCTTAGGTCTTCCTCCAGCCTCACTTAAATCTTCTTCAAGAAATTATCTTCTGCTTTCCCGCACAGGTGATCAAACCACTGTAACCTGTCCTCTTTGAACCCACGTAAAACTAAGATAGTCTTACTCACACCTAAACTGCATTCAAATATGACCCCCCTCCTTCCATATTAATTCAGAAAACAAAACAAAAATTGAGATAATATTGTGTGCCAAACGTTTGGGAATTATTATTGATGATAAATCGAAGTTTGATCAAGATTTCTAAACTACAGTTAAAGAAAACCTACACAAAGTTAGGCCTGCTTTATAGATCAAAACTTTATTTGATGGGCATTAACAGAAAAACAGTAGCAACTGCCTACTTATTACTGGTCTTCTTATACTCTTCTTCCACATTTACGAACCCCCCAAACATCAAAGATAGACAAACTGGAACAATGCTATATCATCATAACCAAATTTGCTGCTAATCTTTATTCTAGAACATGTTACTGTAAATCCCTAAGAGCTCTAAACTGGATGGAACTTCCAAACTACCTAGTTACTTGCAACTACAA
This sequence comes from Protopterus annectens, assembly GCF_019279795.1. Taxonomy (NCBI): domain Eukaryota; kingdom Metazoa; phylum Chordata; order Ceratodontiformes; family Protopteridae; genus Protopterus; species Protopterus annectens. The sequence continues at coordinate 707,903,744 of NC_056727.1, read as the reverse complement.
ATATTTATTATCCAGACATAAGTCCATCTTTAATAAACACTGTGGAAAAATATTCACCTAAGAAAGCTCTGCACACAAAGGACAAACTCCTACTACTACCAACAACATCTCATAACACAGATGGAAACTCCCTTTATTCACTCACTATGTCACAAAGTTTTGGAGCAAAAATTCCCCAGCAGTGAATCTCTGAAAATTCACAATTTAAATCTCGTTTACAGCTACGCCTGAAAAATCTTCGATTTGTTACCGCTGTTTAATAAATGGTTAATTAGACTACCTTAATTAACTGGATTCAGAGTCCAGAATGCTAACCATTACACAATGGAACCTACCAAAAAAGTAATTGTAATTTACTTTATATACCCATAACAAGCAAACTTAACCTCCACTGTACTGTGCTACACTACATATATTCTACTAATGCAGTTGTTTACCTGTATTCTGTTATTCATCTTACTTTTTTTCTTATTTAGGATAACAACTCATCTTTCAACATCTAAACACCTAATTCATGTATTTCTGCTAATATAATCACTTGTATTTTTGCAAGAAAAATAAATCTCGAGTTAGTCTTTTATTTTTTCTTTGCCATTATTGTAACTTTTTATCTGATAACTTATTTCTTTCATTTAAGTTAGTCTTGTCTAAAAAATACTTTTTAACCACCGAGGAAGACAATTGGTATTTGCCTGTATATAGCATATAATATGTTTCTTGTAATTATGTTTATGATGTTCATTATCTTGCTTTTCAGAAATGTTGATCCTACCACTTGTCTCGACTGCTCTCTTTTCACTAGCTAGGCTCCTGTACCATGCAAAAGTACTGGTTGCACCACTGTTTTACATATAGATTCATACTAGGCTAGCTGCCCTTGCAAGCCATTGTAAGCCTAGCCAGTTAGCCCTTGTGAGACTCAAACCCTGCACCTTGTGTTTGTAAGGCAAACATGTTAACCATTAGGCCACCCTCCCAACCCTTATTCTGCATCTTTTCCATTCTTCTGTCACACCTTATACTTTGTGCCAGTTGGCTGCTATACCTCTGATTCTAGCTCTGACCTCTTCAAATGCCCTTTTCCTCAACTATTCCTCTCAGATACTTTTTAAATATGAATGCAATAGTGTGACTGAAGGAAAATGAATTTAAAATACCTTCAGATATTAGGACCATACCTCTCAATGAAAAAAATCTGGACAAATCCTGACAGAATTGGGGGACAAAAGCCCAAAAATAAGGGCAGATTTTAAATATTGTTCTTATAAACTTAGAAAATTGTTAGAATAACAGGATTTGTCTTGACATGCATTTTTCTGAAGGATATGAAGTCTGAAACACAGGTGTATATCATTATTGTTATCATCATCACTTGGCTAAAACCACATATTTCGAACACTAAAATACTACCTCCCCACTACATGTATCACTAAGATAGAACCACCAAAAAAGGTGGAGGTGTTGCAATTATGTACTCTGAACACCCTAACCTATCCCCCCTGCCAATATCTTTGCCTAACTTTCAGCCAGCTGAGCTGCTACTTCTAAGCTGTCACCTCAACCCCCATAAGAAATTCACCATTGCCTCTATATCCCACCTGGAAAAAGCATTCCCATACTCTAATCTATTCTAGCATAGATTTATATTAATATCCCTTATGAGACCTTACTACTAGACAATGTAAATATCGACCAGCAAAGACTATGCTCTACCTCTCCCTCCCTTCAAATCAACCTAAACGGCTTCCATCAACTTATCACAATTCCTTCCCACTTCAACAACAACACCCAAGGTACTACCTTAGACTGGATTCTTACCTCTGATTCCACCCTATAGCATGACCCTAGAGCTCTGCCCAACTCCCCAAGTGACCACCCCCCTATCCAAGTCCAATGTTACTCTTCCCAAATACCTAAATTCCACCATTTTAGAGTGTGTTACAAGCTTTCTTCTTTCAATCCTGAAACCTTCAATAACAGGTTTGTTTCCATAAACTGGGGCTTCCTTAACTCATTACATCCGAATGACGCTTCCAGGTCCATCTACAGTTAACTCCCACTGACGCCTCTAGGCATGAAATATTGCTTGCCCATGTTTGCATCAATAATTCTAAAACCATGCTATGTACAGCATCTTAAAAATTTTCTTTTTAAACTTTACACAATGGCAAATTCAACTGCATTAATATTTGACCTCTGTCTAGTGCAAGAAATGAGATTAACTGTTATTTTTATGATATTAATTTACAGATATAATTTTCATATTTTTCTAAATATCTAAATAACCAAGTAACACAGACATAACTCCTTAGTCTCATATGAAAGCTCTCAACTAGATGAATAAAATGCATCTGGCAGTATGTGTGCAACTTGAGTGGCTGCTGAGATAGTGTAAGTTGTTTACAAAATATTACAAAAGTAATAGTTATTGTGTTTACTGTGACATATAAAATTCAGTTTAAGACCTAGGACCTAAAGAATACTAGCATTATAAAAATGGTTTGTGCTGAAGGGTTTGCCATTTATACTTCTTTCATAACACCTGTGGTTCCAGAGATATGAACATTTGTTTGAAATGTGAGGACATAATCTGATTCTGTCAAAAGGCGTAGGCTCCGCTCATTGAAAATTACAGTGCAAACTTCCTGAGCTCCTTTGGAGTGAATGAGTTAAGTTCCTCCCTTTTAATGAAGCCGTTTTACACTTTAATCACATTTTTCTTGATATACTTGACTCTCTAGCTCCTCTTAAAAATGTGAGAATCAAAGTGAACTACTCACCTTGGCTCACCAAAAACATCCTATCTCTCATGAAAGACAGACAAAAACTGGAAAAAATGTCTAAAAACTAAATCGGCAACATTCCTACAAAAATATAAAGAACTAAGAAATCTAGCAAAAACAACAATTAGCAAAGACAAGAAAACTTACTGTTATAATCCCCAGTTCTCCCAAAAGTCTACCCCCCCAAAATTCTGGCACAGCATCAATAAAATCTTAAATCCAGGTCAACCTACCACCCCCAACCCCTCCCCTAATAATCCTCCCTTAGAAACCGCCACCTTACTTAATACCAACTTCACTGAATCTATTCAGAAACTTACCCAACCATTCCAAAGCCATAACCAGCCTCACACCACACATACAACACAACCCCTTTCTCTCTTAACCCAGTCTCCACAGCCTACATCAAGTCACTTCTACTAGAAATGAATCCTTGTTCTCCCTGTATCGATAACCTCCCTCTCCTCTTTCTTAAACTCTCTGTTCATTCCATAGTCTATCCTCTCTCTATCCTAATAAATAGATCTATCCAAGAGTCTACTGTCCCCATCTGGAAATCTTTTTACACCATTCCACTTCACAAAGGAGGTAACTCCTCTGAGCCCTCTAACTACAGACCCCATTGCCATCCTATCTCCTCTATCCAAAATCCTCAAAAAATGTATTCACAATCAGCTTTTAACTCACCTTGTTAATGACTCAACATGGTTTTAGGCCACACCACAGCATCTCCACTGCCCTCCTACCTTTCATTCATGCTGTTGCTGAAGCCAGGGACAAAAACGTCCTTGTGTCTTGCCTCTTTCTCAACCTCTCTAAATCTTTTGATACTGTTTCCCATTCTAAGCTGCTTACTAAGCTTACTAACCTTAATCTCTCCACCTTTACTATTCACTGGTTCTCAAGCTATCAAATAGGCTCCAGTCTGTCAGATGGCAATCTGCTTGCTCCCCTTTATTACCTATCCAAACACGTGTCCCTCAAAGCTCAATCCTTGGCCCCCTCCTATTCAACATCTTCACCAATCATCTTTACTCCTCCTACAACACTTCCTCCCTCATACAGTACACTGATGACTGTACTCTTATTTCTTGTGCCAACAACATCTCTTAACTTTTTTATAACAACCAAAACTCCTTCTCATCTGTGGAAAAATGGCTCACAGAGCATCAACTTATACTCAACCCCAAACAAAGCTTCTAGCTAGTATTTCTCCCCAAAACTCTCCACCACCTTAAATCCACCTTTAACATTTCTTTGTTTGATAACACTCTTATCAAAGCTGAGCCTCACACTAAGTTACTGGGTACAATAATCAATGACCAACTCAAATTCGACATCCATATCCAACACCGTATCAAAAAAACTAACATGAAACTGGTCTTCTCTACAGGAATAAGAAATTTCTTGCTCCCAACTCCAAACCCACCCTTGCCCAAGCCTATCTCCTTACAAGTCTCCTCTACACCTCCCCTATCCTAACTCACCTCCAGTCAAAGCTTCTCTCCAAACTAGAACAAGCTTACAATAACATGGCCAGATGTGCCAGTAACCAGCCTTATAAATCTCATCATTGCCTTTCCCTGAAACAGCTTCAATGGCTAGAATTCCCAGGGCTCTTACTACTTGCCCAGCTGCAGCTCACACATTCCCTACTCAACAAATTGCTAGCATGCCCATCACTCTCTGCCTTAGTATCCCCTTATACCCCAACCCATTCTCCTTGTAGTTCTGACTAGCACCTTCTAGACATCTATAAATCCAACAAAACCTATGGTAAACTCCTCTATAAACACTCTGTGTCTCTTGCGTGGAATAGGCTACCACCTCACATTCGTAGCATCACTAGTTCCAGCTGCTTTAAAACTGAAGTCAACCACTACTTTCTTTTTTTTTCAATAATAAATCTTTATTATTTTAACAATTTTTCATACAATAAAAAAAAAACACAGTAAGAAAATACAAATAATACCCAAATTAAGCTACTAACACCCATACTGCAAACTATGTACACTATTTACATAAATGCTTTCATCCGTTAAACAAAATCAATGACAAAAAAAAAAGAAAGTAACATCTAATAACAAGAGTCAAAAGATCTAATATCATTAGAATGGATTGTTATTAGCAACTTTCAAATTAAGTATGCATAGGTTCATAGGTTTATACTAGGCTATCTGCCCTAAGGCATTTATAAGCCTAGCCCAAAGTTTTGTGGCTTACGCCACCCCTTATATGAAAAAATACTGTGCCCATTAGTTTGTTGTGCCTCTGTCCAGCAGTGACACAGAGATGATTCCCGGGGTAAACCTACGATCTCCCATCCACAGGTCAAGATTTCTCTTGAACAGAGCCAGCGAGGTGCTCTGCCTCACATGGACCGGGATTTTATTCCACAGCATAGGGAGTCTCTGAGTGATAAATCTATCCCTCCAGCATGTCCTATTTATATCCGTGCTAAGGTTTAAGTCGCTTGCTCTTGTGGTTTTGGTGGATTTGGATTTTTTGAGGTGGAGCATGTCCATTAATTCCGGGTTGGACATGGCCTTGTATGTCAGGCACATGTCACCTCTGAGCAGACGGTATGCGACTGAATAGAGCTGGAGTTTCTTCAATCTGGCAGCATATGACAGATTTTGGAGTCCCTTTATCCTTTTGGTGAGGAACTTTTGGGGTCTCTCCAATTGCTGCAGATGTCGGGTGAGATACATCCCGAATGGGGCATTGTACTCGATCATTGGTCTGATAAGTGAAGAGTACAGGGGAACAATGACCTCACTAGATCTGGATGTGAATCCCTTCATGATCAGGTGGGCAATGTAGAAGGTCTTTCTAACCACTTTAGCAACGTGAGTGTCAAAAGAAAGGCCACTGTCAACCTGAGTCCCCAGGTCCCTGATAACCTCTTCTGTGCTTAGTGGATTGCCGCCTATATGGTAGCTTGGGGTTACCTTGTTTTTCCCGAAGGGTATGACTATACATTTTTTGGCGTTTAACTTCAGGCCATGGCTCTGGCACCAGCTATCTGTTTCCGTGAGTCCCTTCTGAAGGATATCCGTGTCCGATGCACTTTCCACTATGGCGCCCAGTTTGCAGTCGTCTGCAAACTTTGTCAGCCAAAGTCCTCCCATGTTGGCCTGTACTTCTGAGAAGTAGATGCCGAACAATAGGGGGCCAAGGACCGAGCGCTGTGGGACACCACTTGTGACCGGCTTGGAGTCTGACATAGCGCCAGCAACTCTAACCCTGTGGGTTCTGTCCTTAAGCCAGTTTGCAACCCATCTTGTGACATACGGGTTTACATTTAAGCTGGCAAGTTTTTCTACAATACCCGAGTGGGGTATTGTGTCGAAAGCCTTTGCAAGGTCAAGGTAGGCTGTATGGACTGCCTTTCCCTCATCAATGGCCTTGGTGACTGTTTCGAAGAAGTCGACCAAGTTTAAAAGGCATGATCTGCCCTTGACGAAGTCAAACTGGGTCGGGTCCAATGTCTGCAAGTCCCCTATATCTTTGTTTATGAGCTCCATTATGATCCTCTCCATAGCTTTGCAAACTAGACTTGTTAAGCTTATGGGGCGGTAATTACCAGGGTCCGTAGAGGCACCGCCTTTGTGGAGTGGGACCACAGTTGCCATACGCCACTCCTTGGGCACGTATCCTGTGGTAAGGCTGAGATTAAACAGCTGCCTTATGTGCGGGTTTAATTCCTCATTTAGCTCGTGTAGCACACAGCCGGGGACACCATCCGGTCCCATTGATGCTGTGTTTTTACCTTTAGAGAGAGCAGCTTTCACCTGCACATTTGAGATGTCTGGGAGGTTACACTCCGCTGGGATAGTTATCTGTCCTTTAGGGGGGGAGAGGGGGGGTGAAGTTTGCACTGAACCTGTCTGCCAGTATGTTGGCAATGTCTGTGGGTTCAGTGATTTTTGTATCATTTTGGACTAATTCTGAGCATATCTGGGAGTTTCCACCCAGGTTCCTAACATAGCTGAAAAAGGCCTTATGATTGTCCTTTGAATCCATGGCAATTTTTCTCTCAAAATTGGCCTTAGTTGATTTTATGAGTGCTCGTAATTTTTTACCAATAATGATCAGGGGTGACTTCCCTTTTATGGATTTTGTTCTATCATGTAATAGCTTTCTCCTCTTATTGTAAAGTTTGTTAATGGCTGGGGTCCACCAGACTGGACGTTTGCCCTTTGTGGAAAGAGTCTTGGTTTTATTTGGGATTGCCTGATCCATGCAGTCCTGGAGGTGTTCATAGAAGGCATTTGTAAGGGCTTCCGCAGCTTGGGTTGTGGTTTCCACTGTCTCAGGGGCCTTGAAGGATACCACACCAGTCTTGAGTAGTGTGAAGTTTGCTTTAGAGAAGTTCTTCACTGTGGTCTTTTTTGTTTGGGGTGGGGGCGGGATGTGGATTTCCAGTGAGATTAGTTTATGATCAGATCTCACCAATGAGGGATATACTTCTGGTGTGGAGCATTTTGTCCCCATGTTTGTGATAATGAGATCTAGTATATTTTCTCCTCTCATGGGAACAGTGACTAGCTGTTCCACGGCATTTGAATTTATGAACTCCAGGAACCATTGGGCTAGAAAGTTAGGGCTTGAGTAATGTTCCCAGTCTATATTCGGGTAGTTGAAGTCACCCAATATGATGGTGTTATGCATGTCCTGGGGTTGAGCTGAATTCGGTACATTAAGCTAATATAATGTTTAAAATTTGTTCCCACACTTTCGGATTATTAATATTCCTTTTATTATCCTTGATTAAAAGTTTATGTGCTAAAATATGTTTCATGGCTAAACCTTTGAAGTTTTCCCATGAAGTTTGAGATGGAGTCACCCAATTTGTAGCTATATAAAGTTTCATTAATAAGAAAATATTTATAAGTATAATAATTTGGGTTCTATCTAAATTATTAGGAGGGATATGTAGAATCATGAATTCCCAAGAAAGTGTAGAATGTTGATAACCCATCTTTTGTAGTTGGATTTTTAAGGAATTCCAAAGTTTGTATATACATTTACAGCTCCAGAACATGTGTAAGAGGTCCGCTGTTTGATCTTTACAGTATGGACATTTGTGTGAATTTTTCGAGTTAAATTTATGCAAGCTAAGGCGTGTATAGTAGGCATTATTAAATATCAATTGTGTAAATATTAATTTTTGGAGAGAAACTGATTTTATTGTTAAGTTAATTGCTTTTAATATTTTATTTTCTTCAATCAAATGTATTTTATCTTTCCAATATTTTGACAAGAGTATTTGATTTTGGTATTTCAACTCTTTTATCAGTTCACTTGTAGAAGTTATAAATTTGGTATCTTGTCTAAGAGTTAACCATAAGTTTGAACAATTAGTACATTTCCTCATCCATTCTGAAGTCTTTAATTTATAGAAAGATCCTTTAACTGTCTCAATATTATTAAATAAGATTTAGGAAGATTCATCCCCTGCAACATAACATGAATTGAATGATTAAGATATGGATACATCTCAAGTAAATTTAAATTAATTATAAGTGGATTTTTTTAAGATCTATTAATTGATTATTGATTGTCAAATTTGGGTTCTTATGAAAAGGTTGAAAAATCATCATGTGTTGCAAGAGATTTAATGACTGGAAAAGATTTTGTATTAAACTTATATATACTCTAATATGGTCCATTAAAGGAAATAATTTAAGGGTATCTTTACTTAAAAAAGGTAAAGCTTTTGGGTTAATATTCAAACTTACAACGTGTTTATGATTCATAACTACCCATTTAGATGACCATTTATTACTAGATATCTCATAGTAAGCTATTCTTAAAATTCTATTAGAATTTATTATTAAGTAGTAAATTTCAAAATTAGGTAGATCTAGGCCTCCTTTATTTTTCGGAGTCATCAGTTTATCATATGATATTCTAGTTTTCTTAGGTTGCCATATAAATTTAGCCGATTCTGTGTGAATTTGTTTGAAAAATTTCCTAGGGATCAAGACTTGAGTGGCTCTAAAGATGTACAAAATTCTGGGTAGCACATTCATTTTAATAATTGAAACTTTTGCCATTGTTGGTAATTTCAGATTATTCCATCTTCTTAAGTCAGACAATATATGATCCCAAAGAAACTTAACATTATTCATACAGAAATCTCTGTTATCTGTAGAAAAGACAACACCCAAGTACTTTATCTTGTTCTCCGATTTAACTTGTCCTACCAGTGGTAAAAGAGAAAAAGGTTTCGGTGTTTTTAAAGGAAATACGTTAGTTTTTTTTAAAGTTTATCTTGTAGTTGGATACCTCAGCAAAGTCTTCCACTGCTTTTAGTATTTTTTTAGTATCCGAAACTGGAGTCGTACAGTAGATGTTAAGGTCATCAGCAAAGGCAGTCATGGATATTTTAGTACCATAAATTATTGGGGCATTATGGTATATATTTTGCTTAATATGTAAAAATAGTTCTAAATATAGATGAAATAATATAGGAGATAAAGGACAGCCCTGACGAGTTCTTAATTTGTATTCTTTTAGAAAGATTTTTATTGATATATAAAGTTGTATATGGGTTATTATATAATATTTGTAATGTTAAAATAAATTCTTGAGGTATACTAAAGTATGGTAAAACATCGAACAAAAATTTCAAATTAACTCTATCAAATGCTTTTTGTGCATCAATGATGAGAGCATAAACATTAGTATTTTTTTGACAGGCATAGGAAATTAATGTATGTAATGATAAAGTATTGTCAGTGGTTTGTCTAGCATTCATAAATCTGTTCATTAGATATTATTGAGTCTATTACCTTCTTCAATCTATTAGCTAAGATAGATGTCAAAATTTTCATGTCAATATTTAAAAGAGAGATAGGTCTATAATTATCCGGGTTATGAAAGTCAGTATTTTCTTTGGGTATAAGAATTGTTCTGGATGCATTAAAGTGAGGATCATTAATTCTATTGTTAATTATATAATTAAATATATGTGGAAGTATTTTGCCAAAGGAATCACAAAAAGTTTTATAAAACTCTGCGGTCAAACCATCCGGACCTGGTGCTTTATGAGATTTCAACTTTTTAATTGCATCTATTATTTCCCTAGAGGAAATTGGCTTAATTAAATCTATTTGGGAGTTATCATCAATTATTTGAAAAATAATTTTTTGTAAAAAATCATTGTAAGTCCTATTCGTGAGAGATTCCTGTCTATCACTATAAATTTGAGAATCAACCACTACTTTCTGAACTCAAAAGCCTGTCTTTGCCTAATTTCTCCATAATCTGCATTTTTTTCTTTTCACTATCTGTTTACATCTAATTATCTAATGACTAATCTGCACACTAGACAATACTACATTATGCTACTTGAGCAAGATGTCATTAATGTAAATACTTAAATGTACTAGTTGTATTTACTTCATTTAATTATTTGTTTCACCTGACTTACTGCATATGTAATTTTTGCTTATGTTGTATTGCTGCACTGTTTTTCTTGGGTTTTGTATATTGCTTACTATGTTATCGTTTTATGTTAGTATTGCTGGAGCTTTTCTCCTCGGGTCTCCACTGAAAAAGGGCAATTGGCTCAGATGGACTAACCCGGTTAACAAATGTCAAATAAACTATCCAGTGACGTCAATCCTCAGATCATTCCAGTGTTTTCCCACAAAATCACAAGTTTTACGAGGAACAGACCAAAAAAATGAGGCAAAAATCTGGACAGTTGAGAGGTATGTAATTAAGAGATTAAAAAACCGACTCAGTGGCACCAGTGTAATATACAAATTTCATTTCCTCTTCAGTGACTTTGGTATCACTTTTTTTCTTTTTGTTAGCGGAGTCCATTGTCCCATTTTTTTTTGTCATAACCAGTCACGCAGCCGTTCAACAGGGTGTCTCCGTATCTCCGAACAGCAGACATCGGATCGGAGGAAGTCTTTTGACGGTTTGTTTCGCTGATGTAATTTTTGGATATCAAATATTACCAAACCAATGAGTACACACGTGCTTTTTAAAGAACTGTTTTCAAGTCCTGAACAACAACAAAAAACTTGAGTTTTTTACCCTGTGGAGGCTACCTCTATATCCTCCCACCAAGTTCACGCGCCCCAGTTCTGTTATGCCTTAACCTTCTACTTTCTGCATTTGGTATTGTTATACTTTGCGAACCTCGGTAGGCTCTAAAAAGATGACGTAGTAGAAAGGCGTTTAGTTCGGCGCGCCGGCGTTGTGAGGGACCAGTTTATCATGCCCGTCTGTTGGCGTCAGACGAGATTACTGTCATCCAGAGTCCAACCCATTTGAGCAGAAAGCTCTGGCGGCTGTGAGTGAATGTGTATTGGCGTGTGGGCGGGTGGAGAAGGGGCGAAAGCGGATACTAGGTTAATCATAGTCCCTGTAAGCAGATCGTCCGAACCTGGCCATGGATGAACAGGCAGGGCCCGGAGTGTTTTTTAACAATAATATTTCGATGCTGTCAAGCAATGGCAAGGGTCCCGGGCCCCTTCAGGGAGATGGCAGCGGTGGTTCTGCAGGGGAAACGGCAACAACAGCGCCCGTGACGGCGGCTCGGGCTCAGTACAGTATCCCGGGGATCCTGCACTTCCTGCAGCACGAATGGGCCCGCTTTGAGATTGACCGTGCTCAGTGGGACGTGGAACGGGCAGAACTGCAGGTAAATTGAACGAAATACAAGGCCGGAAATGGGCCGGACCGTGATGCTTGAGGGACCTGATGTTGGCGGGGCAGGTGGGGGGCAGTTTAGGCTTGACTATGGGGTGCATATGAGTAGCATATGATTTGTGTAATCCAGCCTGTCTTTCTAGGGCCTTGGGCTGGAATAGAGACAACTTGCTTGGCTTGGTCTGTGTGACTTGTATATTTTCCTGCAGGTACTCAACTTGTTGTGCAATGATAATACTATTGCTATGTTTGTATATTCAGCTGTTTAGTTGAGTCTTAATGTGTTGTCAGTGGGACGTGCTGATATGGAAATGAGGGGGGTTGACAACAAATGTATATTTAATAGTGGTATTTTACGTTGTCCTGCGGCATTCAGGCCTACGCCCCCATGTTTACATGCTTGTTAGGTAAATGTGCATCAGTTATTTCTGCATTCAATCTACATTAATGTACTAGCACGTTAGTTTTAATGTAGTTAAAATCTGCGAATGCACTGACTGACCTCGTGATTTTTTTTTAACTGAATCAGCAGTCTTCTAACTTTTAGTATGCCTATGAGAACTTTATGGTAACGGTTGATCGCAACATACTTATTGTACATTTCATGTGTGTTGAACAGTTAATGTTTCTTGCTAGTCTATAGGTGGCTTGCAGGCATACAGCAGGCAGTAAGAAATTAGACTGGTTTGCTGTGTTTTTATTTTTGTACATATTTCATTGAATATTAACTTGCAATATGAGTTTTCATTTATTCTAAAACTTGATATGACAGCTGCAAAACAGTACTGTGCTGGATTTTACGGTGCGAGAATGAGCAGTTGGTTGCATCATAAGTGTACTTGATGCCTGTGGGTTGGAGTGCTGTCTGAACTCTGCCAGGTGGCTCCAATGAATAAAATGTTGCTATTATAGTATCGATTTTTCAGTATGTATTTTTATTTTGGTCATTACATGTTTTGGTTTATGGTGTGCATACTTGGTTGATATGAATTAACTTCTGGGTGTCAGTTTATTTACATTGTGCTTTAAAGTTCTAAACTTTAAATTATTTTCTTTAATATTGAGAGTGTCTGATTTTCTCAGTGTTTTATATTTGACTGTTGCATAAGCACTTTGCATTTTAGTACTTTGAAAAAATGTAGATAATACCATAATTTAGCTGGTGTGTGGTTACTTAGCTGGCTCAGAAGTGTGTTTGGTATGGGGCAGAGGTGGGGCTAATGGGTTTGGTGGCCTGAGTTCAAGCAAGTAGAAGATTGAATGTTTTGGTTTTCGGATACTCCTTTTAAGGACAATGGAAGGGCCACTTCCATTGATGGAGAGAGGAATATCTTTAGGCTTTGCATTCTGTGTTGTTTGTGCATGTGATCATATCCATGTGCTGCAAAAGCAAGAAAAATATTAAGACATATGTCATCTGTGATGTAGGCTACTCACTCACTTTCTTTTTTTTTTTTTCTTTTATTTTCCTGCTGTTCTTCCAGGCAAGTACAGACTTATTTCCCTCCTACATGTACTTCTAGCTGACAAAATATAGTTGCCAATGGGAACTTCACTTCCAGGAAGGGTATGCTATTTTTCCAGTCAAGTACAGACTAACTTTTTACCACAACATCCAGTTGTCGCCTAACAGCAGGAAGTTCCCTGGTTCAAGTCTCTACCGGGATGCCTTCTGTGCGGAGTCTTCATATCCTCCCTGTGTTCTTATGCATTTCCTCTGGGTGCTTTGGCATCCTCTCACATTCTAAAGACACGCATTAGGTGGATTGGACACTAAATTGCTTGTGTGAGTGTGTGTGCGCGCAGTTGTGTGGTGCAGAAGAACTACTGTGGCAGAGCTAGCCACCTGGCAGTATAAACCAAGACTGTAGATGATTGCCACTGTTGAAGTGACACCCTGACCCCATGTGCAAAAAATTGAGAAAGGGGTGGTGGATGGATGGATCTACTTACAGCTGACAAAATGTAGTTGCCATTGGGCATTTCATTCCTGGGAGCGGGCAATGGGATTTATTTTGGATGCGAAACAGTGTGGTATCTGTGGGCAGGAAACTTTTGGAGCTTCCAAGGCAGATTGTGGTGGAAGAGTTCACTGAATTGTGGTTTGGGATTAGATTTGTCTCTGGCAGCTGATAGAGAGACTGAGTTTTTGAAGTTAGACGAAATGGAATTGGAGAGGTCCATTGGTAACTTTTTATCTTTGTGCTGTCTTACCGACTGACAAGAATTTAAGTCGTACTTCATCTGCTTGGCATCTTTGTATGATGGTGGTAGGCTGTGGCAGTCAGGAAAATTGTGAAAGTGGTGGTCTCCTTCTTGCGACATAGATGGTGCTGCATATCAGCATTTTCTGTCACCCAGTATTTGTCCATCTTGTATGTCCTTCCCCTGAGGCTCATTTAGTCGCCTCTTTAGTCCACTTTCTGTCATGTGCCTTCTTGAAACCGTCATTAGCTCTAGAGTTCACCTCTAGTAGCATGCTCCGTTTGTCTGTCTTCCCCCATTTTTGTCAAGATTACCTTATATTACATCAGTTTATGCTCTCTGGTAATTGTCTCCTTGTATTCTTTTCTCTTTAGTCTGATTTCACTTTTGGGCACACTTATTTGTCCCTTAAGCCTGTTTTTGTGCTCATGCTACTTCAGTCCTCTCACATTTGTGTGGCATTCCATTGCACTTGTTAACTAGTTTTGCCTTCTTTTCTTTGAAAGTGCAGCAGAGTTGTGCACAGTTGCCTATCTGGTTATCTGAACTAGTTCCAAAGTACTGTTGTATATTTAAATTTTGCAGGTGTACTTAATAGCAGGTTTGAAATAGATCTTGACTGCATGAAGTAACTGCCAGTGTATTTAAAGGACAAAAATGGGATTCTGCTATTAAATGCTCTACTTCTGTTCTTTTTCTCCCTGTTTACTGTCTCTGTTCTTTTTCTCCCTGTTTACTGTCTCTGTCCTTTTTCTCCCTGTTTACTGTCTCTGTCCTTTTTCTCCCTGTTTACTGTCTCTGTCCTTTTTCTCCCTGTTTACTGTCTCTGTCCTTTTTCTCCCTGTTTACTGTCTCTGTCCTTTTTCTCCCTGTTTACTGTCTCTGTCCTTTTCTCCCTGTTTACTGTCTCTGTCCTTTTTCTCCCTGTTTACTGTCTCTGTCCTTTTTCTCCCTGTTTACTGTCTCTGTCCTTTTTCTCCCTGTTTACTGTCTCTGTCCTTTTTCTCCCTGTTTACTGTCTCTGTCCTTTTTCTCCCTGTTTACTGTCTCTGTCCTTTTCTCCCTGTTTACTGTCTCTGTCCTTTTTCTCCCTGTTTACTGTCTCTGTCCTTTTTCTCCCTGTTTACTGTCTCTGTCCTTTTTCTCCCTGTTTACTGTCTCTGTCCTTTTTCTCCCTGTTTACTGTCTCTGTCCTTTTTCTCCCTGTTTACTGTCTCTGTCCTTTTTCTCCCTGTTTACTGTCTCTGTCCTTTTTCTCCCTGTTTACTGTCTCTGTCCTTTTCTCCCTGTTTACTGTCTCTGTCCTTTTTCTCCCTGTTTACTGTCTCTGTCCTTTTTCTCCCTGTTTACTGTCTCTGTCCTTTTTCTCCCTGTTTACTGTCTCTGTCCTTTTTCTCCCTGTTTACTGTCTCTGCTATGAATAAAGAATAATACAGCATTTAAAATATTTTTAAATCTACCTTTTTTCTCAACTAGAATAGTACATTACTGTACTGTGGTGGTTTCACTTTCAAAAACAACTTTTATCCCTCCGTGAAAAAGCTTGCTGCACTCTCCAAGTTCATTGATGTCAGCAAGGCCAATGAATACAGATAGTTTTCTGGCCGGTTCCCTCCCCAAACTGACATCACCATGACCATCCTTAAAACCCACCCATGATTTGATGGCAAGATCCCTGCTCCTTCCCTACCCATACGCAAAGTGAAGACTAGAACAAGGAAACAGTACATGAGTCAAGTCTCCTGCTACAGCAGGTAATAGCTCAGATTACCCTTAACACTTTGACAGCTGGGGAAGTTAGGTGTGAAGGGGGATGGATGAGTCAAAGGAGTAAAATTCAGGCTTCACAAAAGACCGCAAGAAGTTAATTCAACACATCTAGTGTATTTTGGGGATAATATGGGAGGAGGAAAGTGTATGTGTTTGTATGAGGGCCTTGTAAGGTCATTGTGTAATACCTGCTGGCTAATGTCCGTTTGAGAGCAGGTGAATTCAAGGAAGTTTGCAGTTGTGCTGAGGCCTATGTGAAAAATTCTTTTGTTGCTGACTATAGTCAAGGTTATTGGTTACTGTACCTCTTCTCATATTTTTGATTTTTCTGGTAAATTGCAAAGGACTCCTCTGCTAATAATATTAGACATTAGAGTTTACTTCTTTTTATTCAGAAAATGCATGTTGATGTTAAAGCTGTTCTATTAACTTTACAAGTGGATGGCATAATATATTAGTCACACATTTTGGCATTTGCACCCCCGATTTTTCTTTTTGGCTGTGTCCAGAATTCCTGAGCAAAGAAGGTGAAATGTATGACGGCAGTGTGATGGGGATTTTCCTCTAATCAGTTGAGTGTTTTCTCACTTTGACTTTAGACTTTATTACTTTTTGTCGTTGTGTAGCTAGTTCAGAGTAAGGAGTTGTCTCTAGAAGTTGACAAAAAGAGTAACTATTATTGATAGGAAAGGGAAAATATATGAAGGATGGGAAGACTCCCTGTAAGAATCTTCTTTTTCTTTCGGCTGTTCCCGTTAGGGGTCACCACAGACCTGTAAGAATATTGGCTGAAACAAGGAAAAAAATCTAAAAAAAAAGTTTTTGAAGAAGTGAGAGGAGATCACGTGGAGGGGATGAGGAAAGAAAGGTGACTGGAAGAACGGATTTGTGATAGCTGTGCATGGATTGGTACAAATGGCATGTTCTCCAAAAGCATTTGTTAAAGATAGAAATATGTTTAAGGAATGGTCCATTTACTTTGTACTGTGGTTATTCTCTAGGATAGTGAAAATTATAGAGGAAAATTTAGTGTTTGTTTTTTTTTTTCCCCCTTTTTCGTGCATTTAACAGGATGACTCTTTCCTTGGACTGTAAACCATTTCTGTCTGGTATATTCCTTAAGATATTGACTTGCAACCTCTGCCATTGGAGCTGCTCAAAATATTTCACAAGTATGACTGGAGCTTTGTTAAACACATCAGTATTACTGAAATGTTTATATACTGTGCGTCTTAAATGAAGCAATATCCACTGTCTGACAAAGTAGTTGCTTACTGAAGGAGTTAAAAAATACCTTTTTGTCTTTTGAGTTGCTGACTCCTTACTGAAGGAGTTAAATTGTGTTTTGGTAGCAGATTTCTGTCATATAATCCAGATCCAGTGGCACCTGGCATGTTAAGCAGCTGTTTTACATACTTTAAATGTGAGTCCTATTACTTTGACATATTTAAAGCTGGGTGATGGACCTGTTTTCATTTACTTTTCAGCAGCTTGCAAATGCAGTTTATAACATTGTTCTCTGTGGTAGCTGACAAGCTGCGTTTTGACTAGTAGTTGTCATATATTTTGGGTGCAGTGGCTAAAATGTGTAATTTCCATTCAAACTGAGTCTAGGATTAAAAGAAGTTGTACTGCATTGTTGAAATTTAACTGTACTATAGATAAGATGTTACCTCTAATAAATCTACTTCGATTATTCCTTGCTGGTTGTTTCTGTGTAGTCATAGTTGTATACTACAGTGATTTGGGCAATTTTTCGTGGTGTTGATTTACCACTTGACTACTTACAAGATATAAGGCAGTTAAGTCATGATGCCATTTACACCTTGCTGACACTTATGGTGTCAGGCCTGTGGTAGATTTGTGGGCGTTCATCCAATCTTCAAGATTGTATTTAGAATTCTAAGAATGCATATTGGACTGTAGTCTTAGTAATGCTTCAGCATTTTGTCAGAATGCATTTGGGGCAACAGAAATTGATAGGAGTCGTAGCTTGCTGAAATAGCCCTTGCTGAAAACACAGCTTTATTCTTTTTGCTGATAGTGAAATTTGCAGGATACCTTCAGGCTTTTATTGGTGTTTCTTGCTATTTAAACAATTAGCCCATCCTTTTTCCCATGTTGCATGAAACATTTTGACTGCTTATAGCCTTCTGTACATAACATTGTAAGGAAAAACACATTTTTATACTCCTATTTTTTTAGTCTGTGTTTGTGGGTGTCCAGTTTACTAAAATGGGAGCTTGAACATGTCTTAAAATTTTAACTGAGATGTTGATTAATTTTGTTAGATTTGTGCATTATATTTTTATACTTTGGGTAGTTCAGTGTAAGAATTCTGTTTAATTATTTAACTGAGACTAAACATTTTTGCATTTTTGAATTGAATTATTGTCTGGAAGAGATCAGTGTTTAGATGTTATGGTAGGGTATAATGGTGAAACCTTTTCTGCTAAATTTATATTGGAAATCTTGTTAGAAAAATACTTTAATGCAACATAAGTATGTATTCAATTTTTATACAAAATTTATAGTGAAAAGCTAGATGCTGAGTAACCCGTTTTATCCGAGATGCTAGTGACCTTTATTACTTTTGATAAATATATCGGTGTTTGTTGATGAGGGTATTATAAAACTGTACTGTAGTGGTTGTCTTTCTATGAAAACAGGGATTCAGCGATTGTGTGTTTTTTTTTATTATTTTTTTTTTATTAGTAGTAGTAAAATACACGGCTACGGCTTATGTTGGGACAGTTAGGACACAAAGATATAAGGCCGAGAGTAACGTGTTCTAGTGATGCACTGTAACATTGTTTTAAGGGCACTAGCATATTTGACTGTAGATTTATTTTTAACAAATTGCTACCAGCTAAATGCTTAAAAACAGGATCGTTACCATACGAATTGCATTTGACCTATGTCTGAATAAGTATCTGTTGAACCTTTGTTTAAAGAAATGTGGATTAAGGATTTGTATGTATTTATTAAATATTTAATTTATAACAATTTTGAATGGCTAGTACTGATGTGTGAGTAGGGACTGTAAATCTATTTGGTTGTGGCATGGTGGTGTGTGTGTGTGTTTTTTTTTTTTTTTTTTTTTTTTTTACCAATGAAACCCATTGAGAGAGAAGAAGCACTAGTTTTATTGGGGTATTTATTGTTTTAAAGTAAAATTCGCCTTTGAGTTCTACACTTGTACTTTTTCTGTATATTTCACTTGAGTAAAGTGTGATTCATTGTGGAACTGTACATTTGTTGATTTACATGGTAGGAGGTCGTGATTTCCTGAAGTAGTACTGTTGGTTGTATAGTGCTACAATTATTCTATTTTGTAATTGCAACATGCAGTAAAGTTGTGTTGCCTTTGATTTTTTACAAAGTGTCTTGAAGAAAATCTGCTGTTCTTGCACACATTTTTCAAATGCATTCTGTGGTACTGTCTCTGCAATCATAGCACGGTTTTCATTCAGAAGCAATACTTATTGAAGTAAGTGTGGAGTTCGCAGCATTTTTTTTTTTTGGTTTTGTTACCAAGCAGTACAACATTGATTGCAAAAAACTTACCGTTTACTCAGTACTTTCAAGGAAGAGGAGATGAGTAAAATACAAATACGTGGAGGATTCAGACACCCCCGATTCTGATTCAGATGGATTGCCCTGTGTGAGTCTTTTTTTTTTTTTTTTTTTTCTTCTCCAATACAGATCTGACACTGATGTTACCTTATTCTCTGCCCCTCTGTGAAAGGATTTCTTCTTTGGGGACATCCTTCATAAGGAGAAGGAGATGTACTAGTGGAAGTTTAAGTAGTTAGAGGCCCAGGTCAAATACAGAGCCTCCATGGTTCTGCATGAGACTTGGGCTTTTGCTGTTCATCCTTTTATGAATGGCTTGGAGTATGTGGTTGTTGTTGCATCCATGTGGCTGGAATCCCTCTCTTCTGCTCTCCCTTTGCACCAGTACCTCTTTCATGTCAAAGTAGTGACAGAGTTGTCCCTGGATTAAACTGTCTCCTTAGTGTGTTTTCCTGACCATCTCAACAAGGAGAGGAACCTTGCTTTTCTTGGAGGTTCACAGCTTATATTTTACCTCTGCAGGGCAAAAGAATTTAGGAAAAATTGACCAGTTCTTGGTGTCCCTGGCTAGGGCCAGCAAGGGAAACTGTTAATAAGCAAACACTGGAACTGGCTTGCACATTACCTTACTCGCGTCACTTGGTCAGTTCAAAACTAAGCTCAAACACCACCTGGGAACAAACTGGCTATGTCACTGTATCAAGCCTGGTTAACCTGTCTCTGGAATGTGTAAATCTGCTAGGTAGCCTACTATGTATTTTTATCCGATTCTCTCGCTGAATAACACTACCTGGCGATTCGTTGTAATGTTTGCTCTTCTAATCACTAAAAATATTCTATATGTAATTTTGTATATTCTGCCCATCTAATCGCTGTAAATAATATATTTGTAATATGTGACATGTTATGATGATTTGTTATTCCATGGAGCTTTTCTTCCCGGGCCTCCGCTGAAAATGGACATGCATCCAGTCGGACTATCCCGGTCAACAAATGTAAAATAAAAAAAAATGTGTGCAGTAATGGTTAAAAATAAATTTCCCCCTCCTAAACATGGATGTAGTATGGAGAAACGGAAGATGAAGCAAATTAATAGTTTATGCAATACTGGAATGGACTTTAATTCATTAGTTGGTGCTTGGATTTGTGTTCTTGTACTAGATCTGTACTTTATGATTTCACTTTTTCACAGATTTATTGTATTCGTTCATTCATTTTGTTGATTAGGGAAGTAGGCTAAGCCAAGCCAAAGAAGCCTCATCATTCACAACCAATTTACTGGGGTTGATTTGGATTGATTCATTGTTTAGGAGAGTGAACTAATGCATGATCATTTTCAGCAACTTCACAAGACGGAGACAAAACAGATAATACATTTGTTTTTTAAAATTTTACCATAACACTTTTTTTTTGCTTCTAATTTGAGCAGAGTAGTAGCTGATGCGTTATCTTAAGATTTTATTTTCTTTCAGTACTCTTTGCATCCATTAAAAGGAAGCAGTTGTATATTGCGCATGGTGTGGTGGTGTTTGAAAAGCAATGTTTGTTTCTTCCAGTGAACTGTTTAAGCAATAATCCACGAGTGTCTGTCTGTATATCAGGATTTTACCCATGGTTGGTGTGGCTTGATTATGAGGGTGAAGCCCTGAATGATTTAACCAAGCCAACCCTGGGTAAATCCTGATACCTACAGACAGGAATGGATTTTTACTATTACATTTAAGAAATAAATTGTTCACTTTTTTTTTTTTTTTTTTTTTTAATAACCTATTTGTATAAGGATACTTCAGTTTTCTTCCACATTGTCTTCCCTATACTGATGTACTGCATATGCATCTGGGGCTTATGGTTCCATGTTTGCACAGTACATCAGTTTAGGAGAAGTGATGGAGAAAACAGAATCTCCATTTTTACAACAACAAAAAAAGATTTGAGGGATGGCACAAATGTACAAGAAAAATCAGATGGATTTCTGTTAGTTTGATTTTGTCTTATATTTTGCTCTGCACCTCAGAGTGTGCCAGCTGAAAGTCTGATCGCTCAGTGATACTTCAGCGGCCAGACTTTTTTCTCTTGATATATGTTTGATTTAAATACGGCACTCTGGTTTAGCTGTCCAGGCAGTGCACTCATTTGTGAATAGTAATGACCTTTTATTGTATAATCCTCAGTGATTATTAAGCTGATTTTTGATGACACTATGTGGTATGTCTCAAACTGCGGTATTAAAAAAAATTGATTTTTATTTACATCATTTACCAAATGGGTAAATCTGAACTGATCATTTCCTGCCATAAAACAGGACAGCTAACGGTACAGATTAAAAAAATGACTTCTATAAAACCATCATACAATTCGATTATGTTGTTTTTGTGTAGTACTGTTGTGTTTCTGAAGTTATGAAATCTAAGACTGTAAAATACAAAATTGCAAAATTCAGTAACATAACTGGATTTAAAGCACGAGGAAGCTGCTATATATATATATATATATATATATATATATATATATATATATATATATATATATATATATAATTTATTTATTTATTTTTTTGCCTTCTACAGGCTTGACTGGAGTTGCCTATGATGAAAAGCTTTGCAGTTTAACATAGAGACTAAAATATTTGGCATAAGAGGAATGGAGGATTATAATGAAATGGTTGAAGTGGGGAAGCAGTCTGTAAGGTTCAGACAATGACCTTTTTAATATTGTGGCCTGTTAAGTTTCAGTTGAAGTAATTTTGAGGTTTGAATTTTTAAAACATTGTTTAGCAGCCCTGTGCCCTCAAGTTAGGTCCTAGGCTGTTAGTAAAGTGAACTTCCAATTGTGTTTGTGTTCACAATTTGCGAGATGTAGGATTGTTGATGCATTAGTCACTGTAACCTGGATTTGGTGAAGTTCATATTTGGAATGAAGTACATATCCCAGTGTTTGAATGCATTTGGATGGTAAAAATATAAAATAAAATTAAACAATTGGGCAGATGGCTACTTTTGATTTTTAGGGATACGAAATATGGCAGCCTACTTGTAAAGTAAAAAACAAAAAATGAAGCCAAGTTTCTTCTCATTCAACATTTGTATTGTGTAATTCTGGCATCTTCAAAGAAATATACCTTTTTGCATGCATTCCCTTTGCAATACCTCTTGAAATGTCTTAAAGATAGTATGGCCCACTGCAAGCCTGAGCTAATTGGTAGTGATTTCTGGTTATTGTCTGATGTCTCACTTTGATTTGTTTAGATGTAATTGTCGGTGTTTAGTTATTTTGTTTAGAAGTTTCCTAACCATTGCTGTTCAGTTGCTTTGCAGCTTTCTGCTTCTCCTTTGTTCCCACATTTGTAAAAAATGAGTCTTGTTCTCTCTCTTCTCAGGTTTTAGGATCATGGCCAGTTGAATTGTGAATTTTGCAGTATTTTCGACTAGAATTTATGGGTTAATCTCATCACCTTCATTTTTAAGAAATTAATTCAAAACTGCTATCGCCCATTCTTCTAAGATAATTTTTCTTGCTTGGTCTAGCTGTTTTCTAACCTGTTTAACTGACATTTGTGCTTTGTATTTACAATCTAGTGAACACACATGAACCTGTAAAGATGTGCCCAAAACATTAATAGACTACAAACAATTAAACACCGATTTTAAGTAAACCAAAACTGTTTATCAAAATGCAGCCTACCAAAACAGGCCAGCTGATAACCTAACAAAAGAATGCAAAGGTTGAAGTAGAACAGGCCCATTGACCAATAGCGTAATAATGAGAAATATCCACGGCAAACTAAAAATGAAGCCACAAGACTGGAGTACTGCAACCAAGGAAATGCAAATGTGTTTAAAAAAAAAAAAAAAAAAAAAAAAATACTTGCAAGAAGGAAGCGGTGATAGTGCAAATAGTTTAAATAACACCAGAAATATTTCACCTTTACCAGAAAAAATCACTGAAACAAAAGGCAACAAAATAACAACCTGGTAAACAATCACAGAATATAAATTATAGGAAAAACGTAACCATGTGTAATCTAGTGATATATTTATACCTACTGTGAAGATGGGTAAAGGCTGCCAGCCTAGCCATATAGAATTTTCTAGATAATTCTGTCATTTTTAAATGTTAATGTAGGCTTGTTCTCTTAAATGTGAAATGACTGCATTGGATATTGAACTGCAAAAATGTGACAATGCACTCTGCTGTAACAAAGCTGATAAGTCAGTTCTTTGATGACTGACAGAGGTGGCAATTTCATGTCAGACCTGCTGTCTTGTCTGTGGAAGTCCTGTGGGGTGACGCACCTGAAGACCACCCCCTACCATCACCAGATTAATGGTCTTGTTGAGAAGTTAAACTCTACACTCAAGTCTATGCTACGGGCATTTGCACACCAGTTTAAGAGGGAGTAAGACAAATATTTGCCCCATCTGTTTGCTCAGAGAGGTTCCCCAGGAATCCACAAGGTTTTCACCCTTTGAGTTGCCATATGGGCATAAGGTGAGAGGACCTCTAGATTTAATTCGTGATGAGTGGGAAGGCATGTGTGAATCTCACAAGGAGTCTATTGTGACATATATCCTAAACCTCAGGACAAGGCTCCGGAACTTGGCAGAAGCCCAACAACAGAAAAAAATTGTGGTATGACAGGAATACTCGAGCTGGAGAGTATGCTCTGAGGCAGCAGGTAATGGTTCTCATTCCTGTCAGACACAACAAGCTGCAAGCAGCTTGGGAGGGACCCTACAAGGTGGTAAGAAAGGTAAGTGATGTTAACTACATGGTGGAATTGCTAGGCAGGAGGCAGGGGTACAAATTGGATCATGTTAGCATGATGTAACCTTACCATGATAGGGAGGCCCTTGTGCTGAGCATTTGCACTGGATTGCAGGAGGAGTTTGAGGGAGATCTGGTGACTGATCTCCTCGGTGAGACTCTGACTGACACCTCAGTGGAAGGGGTAGCAATGTCCCAGCAGCTATCTCCTACTCGGGTTTGAGAAGTCCGAGCAGTGTTACAGGAGTTTGTGGACATGTTCACTGGGAAACCAGGGTGCACCCACCTGGTGCATCACCAGGTGGATACAGGACCCCTAAGGCCTGAGAGAGTCAAACAGACTCTGAGGGAGATACAGGAGCTGTTGGAACTAGGGGTAATTAGAGAGTTCAGCAGTCCCTGGGTCTCCCCAGTGGTGCTGGTGCCAAAGAAGGATGGCAGCACCAGGTTCTGTGTGAACTACAGGAAATTAAATAGTTTCACAGAGTGATATGTTTACCTCGTGCCTTGGACAGACGAGGCCCTAGAGCAGCTGGGTGTGGCTAAGTATCTTACAACCATTGATCTTAGCAAGGGTTACTGGCAGGTGCCCTTGACTCCCAGTGCTAAAGAGAAGTCAGCCTTTGTGACTCCTTTTGGCTTCTGTGAGTTCACAAAGATGCCCTTTGGGATGAAAAATGCTTCAGCGACTTTCCAGATGCTGGTAGATAATATTCTAGCAGGAGGGTTTGCTTACCTAGATGATATTACCATCTACAGCCATTCCTGGCAAGTGCACCTTCAACATGTCAGGGAGGTGCTGGGCAGACTACAGAGGGCAGAGTTGACCATTTAAGCTGAGCAAATGTCAGGTGGGTATGGCAGAGGTCTCCTACCTGGGACATAGAGTGGGGAGTGGTAAGATCAGGCCAGAATCTGCCAAAGTGGAAGCCATTCAGGCATGGCCTGCACCCATTACCAAAAAGCAAGTGAGGGCATTTTTTAGGGACAGCAGGGTACTGCAGAAAGTTTGTCCCCAGTTATAGTACCATAGCTGCTCCCCTCACAGACCTGACAAGGAAGAACAGACCAGATAAGGTAGTGTGGACCCCAGCAAGTGAGCAGGCATTCCAGAAGCTTAAAGAAGCTTTGGGAGGACCCCCTGTGTTAGCCAGTCCAGAGTACAGCAAAGAATGTGTTGTGCAGGTGAATGCTTCAAACCATGGGGTGGAAGCTGTACTTAGCCAAATTTTGTCAAAGGGAGAAGAGCACCCAGTGGTTTATCTCAGTCGTAGGCTCCAGCCCAGGGAGGAATGCTATGGAGCTGTAGAAAAGGAATGTCTAGCCATAGTGTGGGCACTGGAGAAACTTCGGCTTTATCTGTATGGAAGAAAATTCACTGTAGTGACAGATCACATCTCCCTAACATGGTTACAAATGCCAAGTTGCTAAGATGGAGCCTAGGGTTGCAAGCATATGATACGTCAGTGCAGCACCGCAGTGGGTTTAGCAATGCCAATGCAGATGGGCTGTCAAGACAGGGAATGGGGTAAGGTATACTCTGATAGACCTAACCCTCTCAAGTAACGTTTCTCAAGGGTCACTTGAAAAACTAGCTTGAGTTCTCCGGGGTGGGTGGGGGGAGTGTGTGTGAAGATGGGTAATTCTGTCATTTGTAAATATTAATGTAAGCCACAGACTTGTTCTCTTAAATGTAAAAAGACTGCATTGGATATTGAACTGCAAAAATGTAACTGCACTCTGCTGTAGCAAAGCTGATAAGTCAATTCTTTGTCAAAATTTGGAGCCGATATGTCTAGAGGGAGGCATCCTGCCTATTTTAAGACCATAGTTAATGGCTAGAATATGCATGTATAAATATCCTTTTATTGTTCTGGTTTCTGACCAGGTGTAAAGAAGGTAAATGTAGTTTCTATTGGCCTGGGAACACCATATAAGTGTGAAGAATGATGTCATGTGAAACAGCTCTGTGTTATCAATTGAGAGAGAGAATCTGAGAGCGCTGAGCATTTTGTCTTGAACATCCAACATCACCAGCACCGTCTTGCTCTAGATGAGTTGTTTTTTTTTTTTTAACTGTGTTTTCTCTTGGAAGCTAGGAAATAGAAGATTAGACTAGTTTTGTTTTTCTGTGCTGTCCGAACTTTTTCTACAGTATTTAAATTGGAACCTGTGCACTGAGAGAGAGCTTTACAAGACTATCTGCAAATATATAGAGCTGAGTATATTTTTCTGTATTATTTTGTATTATAGAGCAAAATTGTTGCTTAGATATCTGTTGTCTTACTCTTCTGCAATTATACAGAGATCAGTATATATTTTTCTGGTTTTGTAATTTGCACTGTGATTCCTCACATCTCTGTTGAAACTGTCCCCCCCCCTGTTCTTGGTTGTAGTTTAAATTTGGTGGCTTTTGCAGTGCCCACCCCACTGTAGATTTGATCTAGGACACTCCCCCAGTCCCATTTCTTTACCGCATTCTCCCTAATAAACCCTTTCTGCACTTTGCTTTTAGTCCTTTTTAATTTAATTACATTTTTTTCAAATTGTGTGTCTACTAATATTGCTACATACTCGTGTGCCAGCTTGCACTGCATGTGAATTGTTTTTACTACTGTTTTTGCTACTTTTCTGAAAAAAAAATTGTAAGCCTGTTTCCTACCTTTCCTGTAATTAGTGTTCCAGATACAGATTTGCTGTATTTGGGACTGTTTGTAAGCTTCTGAGCCCCCCCCCCCAAGCCTTTTTGTGTTGGAGGGAAGCCTTCTAGCTTATCAGTGGGAGTGGTAAGCATTAGGTAACCTGTCTACCACATAAGGAGCGGTTCTGGCCTAGAATTTGTAGTTACTGGCCGTTTTGGCGGTCTTCCATCTCCCAACTTTCTGATTTGAAGGCCTGCATTTGCACTTGTTTCTGTCCTGTAACTCCTGGGCCCATCTCATTTGCTCACTCAAAAAAAAAATGTTTTAAATTTTTTTTTTATCTGCTTTTACTGTATTTGTGTTTCTTCCTACTTTATTTTGCTTTTGCTTCATCTTAATAGTACTCAATTGTATTTATTACTGCTTGGTGTAACTCATTCTAAGCCTTTTAGTTTAAGCACTTGGGCTTCAAACCAGTTGTTTTACATTAAGAAGGTTTGTGGTCTGCACTGTAGTGGCAGAGCAGGTAGCTTACATCCTTCTAAGTTGGGAACTGCTGATTTAGAATAACAGACACTGAGCCCTCAGTGTATTAATTCTGGTTTAAGCACTTGGGCTTCAGGCCAGTTATTTTACATTAAGAGGGTTCGTGGTCTGCACTCTTGTGGGAGGAGAGGCTGGACTCTGCCCTTATGAGCTGAGAATTTCTGGTTAAAGGCTTATAGTGCCTGCATATTTGAACTGTTTCTTACTGAAATTGGTACACCTTGTTTGCTGTAGCATAGACTAGATCCAGGCCTACTGAATCTAGCTTTGTTTGTATAACTTGAGCACTAACCCAGGCATTCTTTAAAGTATTCAATTGTATTTATTACTGCTTGGTAGTAACTTGATTAAAGTGTAGCTATCATTCTAAGTCTTTTGGATTAAGCACTTGGGCTTCACACCAGTTGTTTTACATTAGGAAGGTTTGTGGCCTGCACTGTGGTGGCAGGACAGGTAGTTTACATCCTTATAAGTTGGGAACTGCTGATTGAGGGCTCAGTGTCTGTTGTTCTAAAAGTGTATTAGTTCTGGTTTAAGCACTTGGGCTTCAGGCCAGTTATTTTACATTAAGAAGTGGTCTGCACTCTTGTGGGAGGAGAGGCTGGACTCTGCCCTTCTGAGCTGGGAATTTCTGGTTAAAGGCTTATAGTGCCTGCATATTTGAACTGTTTCTTACTGAAATTGGTACACCTTGTTTGCTGTAGCATAGACTAGATCCAGGCCTGCTGAATCTAGCTTTGTTTGTATGCTTGTTGTTTGTTTGCTTATTTCCCTGAAATGCTAATTCCACCTAAAACGCGGCTTTTCAACACTTCTGTGGATCCCTAGTGATATCTGCATTGCTTACTGTACTTATTTCCTTGTTTCACTTGAAAGTTACTGTTTGTCGTTTTTGCATTTAAGTTACCTGTAACACATTGCATTTAAGTTACCTGGCACTTGCTCACTAAAGCAGTTTATATAAGTCAGCACTAAAAAATTAAAAGCACTACACCCTCACAAACTCCCCTTGAGTACCTTGTTCCCCATTGGCCCTTTTTTCCAATTATAAAGGAATTCCCAATACTATTCTAGCATGTCCAAAGGTCAGTTGTCCATCTCCTGTCCGGTCCAGCTGGTGAATCTGGGAATCTTGAGGCAATGTCACAACTGCCTCATGCACACAGACAACCCTCTCCTCCTCCCAACAAATTCCAACACGTGAGAGCTGCAACCATATAGCCAAACTGGAGGCTAAGCTCTCTCAACTCAGTACTGGCGTAACCAGTCAGGAGCATAAGGAAACCACACTCACTACAATTCCAGTCTCTCATAGACCTACCACGACAGCAAACCAAACGCATAAACACACAAAAACCTACTCGGAGGCTCCTAAATAAAAATCTGCCTAAGCAACAGAGACCTCCAAAGCAGACACCCAAGCAACCGCTACCCCAAAACAAAACACGTGCAACATATAGCTCACAAAGCCAGTGTGCCGAACAGTCACAGCCCTTAAGGCTAAACAACACACCTGATACACTTGTAATAGGTGATGCTATCATCGGGCACACTGACGTCCCGCTCACCACGCTGAACAAGGAGAAGGTCACGGTGAGCTGCCTGTCTGGTGCTAGGACCCGCCACATAACACAAGCACTCAGGTCACTCCAAGGCAAGTACAAATATGATTCTGTCATTGTCCATGCTGGTGTGAATGACCTGAGACGTACCTCCTTGGACTACATGAAAAGAGACCTAGAGGAGCTCTCTGAGCATGTAGCCCAGGCCGGTATGACCCTGACCTTGAGTAGCATCTTACCCTCACCAAGAATGATGCCACAATATGAAGACAAGATGATCAATTTCAACAACTGGCTTAAGTATTGTTGTCATTCAAAGGGGATCCAGTGCCTGTCAGCCTGGGATGACCTGCTCGACGAGCCACGATATTGGCAAAGGCTCTTGCTTCCCCCATAGTGCCTTTTTTAGGCAAGGCTCAAAAGACAAACCCACCTCCATAGGTATCAAAAGGGATAAGAAACTAAGAGTAATGCTACTCAACGCCAGAAGTCTAAACCTCAAGATGCATGCACTCAACTCTCCTTAGCTTGGAGAACATCGATATCTGTGCAGTAAGAGAAACCTGGTTCAAGGCTCCCGAGAGCACCCCAGCACTACCAGGTTATACCTCATACCATGCTTTTTGGCCCCAAAACTTGGACCGAACCACAAAAGGAGGGGGAGTGTCAATATTCATCAAAGATACCCACACCTCCAGGTTGGTGGCACAGCACAAAGCATCAGAGACTATCCATGTGCAACTAACAGTGGGTAAAACTGCCTTCCAGTTTATAGCCTGCTACAGACCACCCTCCCAAACCCAGGAACCCCACTCGGCCTTCCTGAGAACACTGGAAAATATGAAGGTCTCCAAACACCATTATATTGGGCGACTTCAACTACCCAAACATAGACTGGGAGCATTACTCTAGCTCCAACACCCTAGCCCAAAGGTTCCTAGAATTTATAAACTCAAATGCTATGGAACAACTTGTTACCACTCCCACAAGAGGGGAAAACATACTGGACCTGATCATCACCAACATGGTGACTCTATGCTCCAGACCAGAAGTGTATCCCTCACTGGTAAGATCAGACCATAAACTAATCTCACTGGATATTCACATCACGACCCCACCCCCTGCCCAGAAAACCAGTGAAAAACTTCTCTAAAGCAAATTTCACACTCCTCAAAACTGAGGTGGAATCCTTCAAAGCCTCCCGAGCGTGTGGAAAATATGGCCCAGACCGCAGAATCCTTTATAAACGCATTCTATGAACACCTTCAGGAATGTATGGATCATGCAATCCCAAATAAAACCAAGACTCAATCCTCCAAAGGCAGACGTCCTGTCTGGTGGACCCCAGCCATAAACAAACTATACAATAGAAGGAGGAAGCTACTACATGATAGAGCAAAATCCCAAAAAGGGAAGGCATCTCTGATCAGTATTGGCAAAAAACTATGGGCACTCATAAAATTGTCTAAGGCCAGCTTCGAGAGAAAAATTGCACAGGACACTAAGGATAATCACAAGGCTTTCTTTTTAGTTATGTTAGGAGCCTGGGTGGGAATTCCCAGATATGCTCAGAATTACTCCAAAATGGCAAAAAATACATCAAACCCACAGACATTGCCAACATTCTAGCTGACAGGTTCAGGGCAAACTTCTCCCCCCCCCCCACCCAAAGGGCAAATATCTATCCCAGCAGAGTGCTGCCCCCCTGACATCTCAGATGCTCAGGAAAGAGCCGCCCTCTCCAAAGCAAATAACACAGCATCAATGGGACCAGACGGTGTCCCGGGCTGCATCCTACATGAACTCCAAGAAGAGCTAAACCCAAACATAAAACTACTGTTCAATCTCAGCC
The DNA here is from genome assembly GCF_019279795.1 of Protopterus annectens. NCBI lineage: Eukaryota > Metazoa > Chordata > Ceratodontiformes > Protopteridae > Protopterus > Protopterus annectens. The sequence goes on along the minus strand of NC_056727.1, from coordinate 707,873,368 downwards.
TTACTACAGGATATGTACCCAAAGAGTGGCGTACAGCAACAGTGGTCCCTCTTCACAAAGGTGGTGCCTCAACGGATCCTGGAAACTATCGCCCCATAAGCCTGACTAGCTTGGTCTGCAAAGCTATGGAAAGGATCATCATGGACCTCATAAATAAAGATATTGGGGACCTACAGACGCTGGATCCTGCCCAGTTTGGCTTTAAGGGCAGATCCTGCCTCTTAAACCTGGTCAATTTCTTTGAAACAGTCACCAAGGCCATTGACGAGGGGAAGGTGGTCCACACAGCCTACCTGGACCTCGCAAAAGCTTTCGGTACAATACCCCACTCTGGCATTATAGATAAGCTCACCAGCTTAAATATAAACCCCTATGTCACTAGATGGGTTGCAAACTGGCTCAAGGACAGAACCCACATGGTTAGAATTGCTGGAGCCATGTCAGACTCCAAACCAGTTACAAGTGGCGTCCCACAAGGCTCAGTTCTGGGACCTCTCTTGTTCGGTATATATTTCTCGGAGATACAGGCCAACACGGAAGGACTGTGGCTGTCCAAGTTCGCAGATGACTGCAAACTGGGTGCCATAATCTACTCTCCAGCCAACACAAGCATCCTCCAAAAGGGCCTCATAGAAACAGACAACTGGTGCCAGAGCCATGGCCTCAAGCTAAACGTCGAAAAGTGTATAGTCATCCCCTTTGGCAAAAACAAAGTGCCCACAAATTACCACATAGGTGGTAATCCATTAAGTACAGAAGAAGTAATATTAGGGACCTGGGGACCCAAGTTGATAGCAATCTCTCATTTGACAACCACGTGGCCAAAGTGGTTTAGAAAAACATTTTATATAGCCCACCTAATCATGAAGGGATTCACATCTAGATCAGGGGAGGTCATCGTGCCTCTTTACTCATCCCTCATCAGGCCCATAATTGAGTACAATGCCCCTTTTGGGATGTACCTTACCAGACACCTGCAGCAACTGGAAAGACCCCAAAAGTATCTCACCAAGAGGATCAAAGGGCTCAAACAGATGCCATATGATGCCTGGTTAAAGAACCTCCAGCTCTACTCAGTGGCATACCGCCTGCTCAGAGGCGATCTGTGCCTGACGTATAAAGCCATGTCCAACCTGGAATTAATGGACATGCTGCACCTCAGAAAATCCAAATCCCATCGAGCTACGCGCTCGAGAGAGTTGAACCTCAGCACTGAAATAAATAGGACATGCTGGAGGGACAGATTCATAACCCAGAGGCTCCCTTCACTCTGGAATAAAATCCCAGTCCAGGTTAGGCAGTGTCCCTCATTGACTCTCTTAAAGAGTAATCTTGATGAGTGGATGGGAGATCGTAGGTTTACCCCGGGTATCACTTCTGTGTCACTGTTAGACAGAGGCACAGTATACTAACCTCGAAAAAGGGCATAGCGAAATCCATTTAAAATGGGTGGCGAAAGCCAAACAAAGCCAAACACACTCTGGCTAGGCTTATAAATGCCCTAGGGCAGATAGCCTAGTATGAACCTATTATTTTTAGGTATTTCTCTGTGATCTCTGAACTCTTGACTAACATTGTGTAGAATGTAGTATTGTCTTGTGTTTTATTTTTTAAACCTTTCAACTGTGGCTATTTTGTGTATAAATAATTTAAGCTCTAAGAGTACCTTGCATGTATATAGTGATACTGTACCAAGTCACTCTGAGCTTTGACTGTTAGTCACATTTACCATTTGGATAGTAATATTGCACAGTAATAATTGGACACCCCTTTCAGAAGGGCCTTTGAGTAGCTGATATCAGTGGGTGGTGGCAGCTGGTACTACGTTTTAGACTGGGCAGAAAAGTGGCACAGCTGGACAACCTGTGCCAACCTTTCCCAAGGGTGTCTGTGTGGTTGTATAAACTCTTATCTCAAAGTGTGTGTGTGTGTGTCGGCTACTTGGGCAGGGACACGAAGCACTGGTTGGACATAGAGGGCACTGGAGGTTTTAGCTTGCCCACTAGACTGAAATCTGGACCCTATAGCTGTGCCAGTGGGGAGTCTTATTGGGGACCTGGCGAGAAAGGGAGAAACCAGCCCCAGACTGACTGTGATGTCTGTGTGCTCTTAAGCGAAATTGTACTTTACTGTGTGTGTATTTATTATCCTTTCCCTATATGAACGCCCCTCACTGGTGTTAGTGGTGAGGACTGAGGCTCCTTGATTGCTGGGCCAGTGCACAGGCGTCACACTTACTCCAAGATTTTACCCGTTTCCGTACTACCTAGACCACAATACAATATATAATTTATACAGAGAAAATTTTGAACAGTTTCGCATCCAATGCCTTACAAAGACAAGTACAGAAGTTTACTGATAAGAAAATTCCACAAATCAAGTTTTACCTATGGACACAAACCTTAAAGAATTGGCTATTACTGCAGTCTAGGTAAAGCCTAAAGTAAATGAATGTTAAAACATTTTTAACTTAAAAAAACAAGCTGCCATCTAACCAGCAGAGGGACATGTATGGGTTGAGAGAGCTGCATTATTCATTGCAAATTCTGATTTGAAAGGTAAAGCAGTTTGCAAGCATAAAATGCAGTTTCTGTGTGGTGCAAACACTTCCTTGAAATCTGGTATGCTCCCTTCAGACCTACTTATTTTAAGAATCCGCTTGTCCTTTCTGTAAAGAAAGGGGCTTGGAGCAACCAGAATTAACATATTCTTTGTCTAAAATGGGATAAATGTGTTTGAAACTACATTTCCTAAATGAATGCCTGATAGACTATAAGTTACAGACGGTAAGTGCCTTATTGTATTGATTGTAAAGTGTTCTTCAGAATGTGTTGTAATTGTCAGCTCAGTATACACACTGATTAATGTTCTCAAACCTAATTATATATTTGCGGGGGTATTTATTCTGTATTCCTTGTTACTCCAGTTTTTGCCAGATGTGCCTGTGTTGTTGCTGAAGAGGCTATTGACCCGTTCACTTGTTGGTTATGAAAATGTAAAAAAAAAGTCTGAGGTCTGTGCAATTTGAGGTAGTGGTGATTTCTGTTCCCTGCAGTTACCTCTGTTTGTCAGCCTGCCAGGCAGTTCAGCGTTGGCTGCAAAATGTATTTTGAGATTGCTCTTCCTCCTGCCAGAAAACAAGAGACAAAATACAAAGTAGGGCAGCCAAATTATCATAACCCTCTAGATACTAGTGCCAGCCTAGAGCTGTGACAAATGTACAGATATATGCACCTTCTGAATTACGCAAACACACAAACTTCCTAAAATTAGTCTTTATGCCGATGATGTGCTAATTCCCAACAAAAGATACTACAAGCTGTCTGATGTTTACAAATGTCACTTTTTTCTTCTAAAAAACAAAAAACAAAACTTTTGAGTGGTGTGAGGGGAAAGGTAAGGGTCTGAAAGAATATTCAGAAAAATAAGCACTTTGTGGCTATTGTATAAAAAAAGCACTAATATAATACAAATGTATGTGTTGGAAGGAAAAAAAACGCAAATGCAGTAAAAATGAAACTGAGATAAAAATATGGTTTAACACCAGCAATATTCAAAAGGGGAGAGAGAGAGAGAGAAATGGGGTATAAAAATTAGCTAAAGAAAACAAATTTTAGTAAGACCATAGGCAAAGACTATAAACGTGAAATATTCCACCTAGTGTGCTAACCGAAAGGTGGAAAAAATATTTATATCAAGAATCCAAGAAATGTCAGAGTTTGGGTAAATGAAGATAGTTTTGATCCTGTGAAGCTAAAACGGGAAAAGGAATAGGCTAGAACGATGAGTAATATCCCCCTATTTTAAAGGCATCTGAATAGCAGACAAAATGTGACATAGCAAAATGACTTCAGTGGTCATGAATTTAGTTTTATGTACATTAATATGAAACCTATTCATAGCTACTTTAAATATTGATTGATATATTTAGAAATGTATATATGTGCAGTTTCTATGCATTTAGGGAAATAATTTAACAGTGCTAATCAGTAGGATATATTGATATTGCATTTATAAAAGCTTTATAGTGGAAGTAACACTGAACACACTCAAATGCATATGTAAGCATAACCAGAAACCCACTACAAAAGTTGACTGCAAGCACAGCTTTATTATACATGCCAAAACTGCTGTTCTGTGCAACTTTCAGCATAGCATAAATTCTTCAAGAAAGTAAATGCGTATGTAACTTGTACTATAAAGAAACAGGGAAACTAGTGGTCTTAACTTTGTTGATGAGCTCCATCACATTGATTTCCAAAAATCATGAAACCCAGGTTGTGTTTCAAAGCAACAAGCCTTTATTCGTCACAGACGAGCGATCCTCAGTAACAAAAAAATCAGAAATATTTTAACAATGGTATGCATGTCAGTTTTTATATACTTAGAAACAGGTGTGGAAAATATACGTATTGTTTAATTATAAACCATTCTATTCATGGCGAGCCATATAAACAGGGCCGTAAAAGTGAATTTTAGAACAAGTACCCAGTCCCACCCAACGACACGCACACACATACTACTGATCAAACTAAATCTTGGTTAAGGAAAATGCTACCTATTTGCAACCCAAATTCCAAGATCCGGTATTAAGAAAAGCATAACATATGCATAAAAAGACCTTTAACGAAAATCTTTTTTTGGCTAACTAATGCAATAATGACTTCATTAGGTCTGTGTTCAAGTACTAAAATCAAAACACATATACAGTGGATAAAGTGTACACACCCCTGTTAAAATGGCAGGTTTTTGTGATATAAAAAAAATGACATCACAGTAAATAATTTCAAAACTTTCTGACCTTTAATGTGACCTATAACCTGTATAATTAAATTGAAAAGCATCTGTTAGGGGAGAAAAAATATCAAACACTAAGTACAATAAGCTGGTTGCTTAAGTGTGCACACCCTTAAACTAAAACTTTGTTGAAGCACCTTTTGATTTAATTACAGCATTCAGTCGTCTTGGGTATACACCTGCCATCAATTAGAAAATCTAACCCCAAATAAAGTTCGGCTGTCCTAGTAGGATTTTCCTGACATTTACTCAGTTGCCTGCTACAGCAAATGCCATGGTTCGCAGAGAGTTTACAAAGCATCAAAGGGATTTCATTGCTAAAGGGTATCAGTCAGGAGAAAGGTACAAAAAAATTTCCACAGTGTTGGATATACCATGGAACACAGCAAAGATGGTCATCAAAAAGTGGAGAAAATATGGGACAACAGTGACATTGCAAAGAACTGGACATCCCTCCAACATTGATGAAAAGACGAGATGAAAACTGGGCAGGGAGGCTGCCAAGAGACCTACAGCAACACTGAAGGAGCTGCAGGAATTTCTGGCAAGTATTGGTTGTGTACCACACGTGACATCAATCTCCTGTATTCTCCATATGTCTGGACTGTGGGGTGGGGTTGCAAGACGGAAGCCTTTTCTTACACAGAAAAACGTCCAGGCCCGGCTAAAATTTGCAAAAACAATACATCAAGTCTCCCAAAAGCATGTGGGAAAATGTGTTCTGGTCTGAGACCAAGGTTGAACTTTCTGGCCACAATTCCAAAAGGTACGTGTGACTCAAAAACAACACTTTGCATCACCAAAAGAACACCATCCCCATGGTGGTGACAGTATTATGCTTTCCATTTGCTTTTCTTCAGCTGGAACTGGGGCTTTAGTCAAGGTGGAGGGAATTATGAACAGTTCCAAATACCAGTCACTTTTGGCCCAAAACCTTCAGGCATCTGCTAGAAAGCTGAAGATGAAGAGGAATTTCACCTTTCAACATGAGTGTGACCCCAAGCATACATCCAAATCAACAACATAATGGCTTCTCCAGAAAATTAAAAAAAAAAAAAAAATATATATATATATATATATATATATATATATATATATATATATATATATATATATATATAGTGTGTGATATATATATATCAAATGTGTGTGTATATATGTATATATATATATATATATATATATATATATATATATATATATATATATATATATATATGTGTGTGTATATATATATATATATATGTATATGTATATATATATATATATATATATATATATACACACATATATATGTGTATATACATATATATATATATATATATATATATATATATATACACATATATGTGTGTGTGTGTGTATATCTTCTTCTCCTCCTTCTCCTTCTTCTCCTTCTCCCTCTCCTTCTTCTCCTCCTTCTCCCTCTCCTTCTCCTCCTTCTCCCTCTCCTTCTCCTCCTTCTTCTTCTTCTTCTTCTCCTTCTTCTTCTTCTTCTCCTTCTTCTTCTTCTTCTTCTTCTTCTCCTTCTTCTTCTTCTCCTCCCTGGCTTTGTCTCCAAACCTTCCAACCTGGGCTGACCCTCTAATATACTTATTCCTAATCCTGTCCACCCTAGTCACACCCAGTGCAAATCTTAACATCTTTAATTCTGCCACATCCAGCTCAAACTCCTGCCTTTTTGTTAATGCCACTGTCTCCAACCCATATAACATAGCTAGTCTCAATACCCTCTTGTAGACCTTCCCTTTCACTCTTACAGGTACTAGTCTGTCACAAATCACTCCTGACACACTCTTCTCCACCCACTCCATCCTGCCTGTACTCTCTTCTTCACCTCTCTTCCACACTCACCGTTACTCTGAACTATTGACCCCAAGTATTTAAACTCCTCCACCTTTGCCACCTCTACTCCTTGCATCCTCACCATTCCTCTATCCTCAGTCTCATTCACACATATATATTCTGTCTTAGTCCTGCTGACATTCATTCCTCTTCTCTCTAGGGCATATCTCCATCTCTCCAGGGTCTCCTCCACCTGTTCCCTACTCTCACTACAGATCACACTGTCCTCTGCAAACATCATAGTCAACGGGGACTCCTGTCTGATCTCATCTGTCAACCTGTCCATCACCATTGCAAATAAGAAAGGGCTCAGAGCTGATCCTTGATGTAACCCCACCTGCACCTTAAACGCATCTGTCAATCCCACCGCAGACCTCACCGCTGTCACACTACCCTCGTGCATATCCTGTACCACTCTTGCATACTTTTCTGACACTCCTGACTTCCTCATACAATACCACAACTCCTCTCTAGGCACCCTGTCATATGCTTTCTTTAAGTCTACAAACACACAGTGCAACTCCTTCTGAAATTCTCTGTACTTCTCCATCAACACTGTCAGAGCAAAGATCGCATCTGTAGTGCTCTTTCCCGGCATGAAACCATACTGCTGATCTCTAATCATCACATCCCTTCTTAACCTTGCTTCCACTACTCTTTCCCAAAACTTCATGCTGTGACTGATCAGTTTAATCCCTCTGTAGTTACTACAGCTCTGCACATCACCCTTATTCTTAAAAATCAGTACCAAAACACTTTCTCCATTCCTCAGGCATCTTCTCACTTTCCAAGATTTCATTAAACAGTCTGGTTAAAAACTCCACTGCCATTTCACCTAAACACCTCCATGCTTCCACAGGTATGTCATCTGGGCCAACAGCCTTTCCATTCTTCATTCTCTTCATAGCTATCCTTACTTCCTCCTTGCTAATCCATTGCACTTCATGATTCACTATCCCTACATCATCCAACCTTCTCTCCCTCTCATTCTCTTCATTCATCAACCCCTCATAGTACTCTTTCCATCTCCTCAACGCACTCTCCTCGCTTGTGAGTATGTTTTCCTCATTATCCTTTATCACCTTTACCTGCTGCACATCTTTCCTAGCTTGGTCCCTCTGTCTAGCCAATCTGTACAGGTCCTTTTCTCCCTCCTTAGTGTCCAACCTTTCATGCAACTCTTCATATGCCTTATCCTTAGCCTTCACCGCCTGTCTTTGCCATGTACCTCCTCTCCTTATACTCCTGTCTACTTTCTTCATCTCTCTGACAATCCCACTTCTTTGCCAACCTCTTTCTCTGTATACTCGCCTGTACTTCCTCATTCCACCACCATGTCTCCTTGTCGTCCTTCCTCTGTCCAGATCTGATACCAAGCACCTTTCTAGCCGTCTCCCTTACTAGCTGTGTAATATATATAATATAAATGTGTGTATCTCATATGTATGTATGTTTAGCTACATCTGTCTATACATATTTATATATATCACGCTTATATTTGTGTGTGTGTGTGTATGTATGTATATATGTATGTATATATATATATATATATATATATATATATATATATATATATATATATATATATATAATGTGTACATATGTAGCTACATCTGTCTGTCTCTCTCTCTCTCTATATATATATATATATATATATATATATATATATATATATATATATATATATATATATATAAAATGTGTACATATGTAGCTACATCTGTCTCTCTCTCTCTATATATATATATATATATATATATATATATATATATATATATATATGTAGATCTCTCTCTCTATATATATATATATATATATATATATATATATATATATATATATGTAGATCTCTCTCTCTCTCTCTCTAGATATATATATATATATATATATATATATATATATATATCGATGTAGCTATATACATCTGTATATTTGTGTGTGTGTAACAAGATTTGAGAACACTAGTAAATACAACCCTAAAAAATACTGGTTCTCCATTAAAAAAAATCTTGCATCCTGGCCAAAAATTCAACCGTAACCCCTCTCCTAATAACTCAACACTCGAAAATGCAATAGAAATCAAGTCTGATTTCATAGATAGTATAGCATCCCTAATCAAGCATTTCCCATCCTCTAATCCCAACCAAGCCCAACAGCCCCATATCACCACATCCACTTTTTTAACTTCAAACCACTGTCTTCATCTTATGTAAAACTACTCTTAAACAGTACTCTACTTCAGCTGATGACCTTACATTCTCACTTGCTCTTGAAAAAGAAATTGCACATTATCCCTATAAACAAGGAGGAAATTCTACCGGCATCACAACTGTAGACTTACAGCAATTCTATCTCCACCCTCAAAAATACTTGTCTCCCACCTAACATGGCTATCGTCTGTCCCATAGTACTAACACTGCGCTTCTAGCCTTTTGTAGTTGCTGTCAGTAAAGTTAGAGGTAATGGAAAACTAGTCTCCTTATTTCTAGACTTGCCTAAAGCATTCAACTGCATTCATAACAGCAAACTTCTACTTCGGATATCCTCACTAGGTCCATCTCACCCCACCCTTCTGTGGTTCAAATGCCACTTGTCCAGTAGGTGTCAGTCATTTTAAAATGGCACTCCACCCTCCCTCTGTACCTCCCAGACATAGCTGATATACTACAAGGCTATGCACATCAGACAACCCGACATGTCTCCAAACAATTTAACTGGAAAGCTATAACAGCCACTGAAGCATGGCTTTGCAAGTCTTGCAAATCGTGCTCAAACCCCCCCAAATTACCCCATCCTCTCTCATGAAAAAAAAATCAAGTAATTTCTCTTAATAGTACAACCGTTGACGTTGTTTCTTATAGCACATTATTAGGGGTACGTGGATGGTTAACTTAAATTTGACATACATATACAAAATTACATTAAAAATATTGCTAAAAACTAGGAATGCTGTACTGAGCCAAAAACTTTCTCACCAGCTCCACTAAAACTGTACGTTTACCTTCAGGCATCACAAAAAGCAAAACTTGAACAGTACTTCATCCAAGCGGCTAGATTTTCAGCATATAGCCCTTTCAGAACCCTCTGCTTTATAGCACTAAAAAGGCTAAATTGCTTAGAGCTACTCCATCAACCAACACATACAGTTTTTCACCACCTATAAAATTACCTAGCATCCATCTGATGTCCAGCACAAAAAAACAATTATACATTTGTTCTCCTCTCTGTCATTATGGTCCAGTGACAAAAAATAACTCCTGTTTCAGACCTATCAAATCTGCTGGGCATAGTCTGTTCTCATACCATGTTGCTAAGGCTGGGAGCTCCTTATCGGGTCAATACCCTCCCCTCCAGTCCTTTTTTTAAACCATTCTGAAAGACTTTCTGGCCAAAATCTGGCAGTGTTTTTGTTCAACCCCAGGGTAAACTATATCCGTAAATATGAATAAGTACCTATTCGTACTTTTGTACTGCCTTACTCCCCCTTCTTCATTCACTTCCTTTCTTCAATCAGCTTTATCCTCTGACTCTATCTAAATATGGTGTAGCACTGTTTTCCCCCCAACTTAATGTTGTAGTTCCTGTTTGTATTATACTAACTTGACGTTAATTTTTTTAAATTGTCTAAAAATTTCTTTACATATTAAATCATCATACAAGTTTCATCTATTCTTAACCAGTGTTTTCACATTGCGTCTAATTTGGTGAATATGTGTAAACTGTAGATTTGTTTGTTTTTATTGTATTTTTAAAGATTGTAAAATTATTATTCTTAATATGGTGGTGTAATAATTTGGAGCTTTTCTCTCCAGGCCTCCACTGAAAATGAGCACCAACCCATTTGGGCTTTCCCGGTAATCAAATCCATCCATCCACCCACCTACAAAACCCTTTTCCCATTTTTTGCACATGGGGTCGAGAAGTCACTTCAACAGTGACAATCATCTAGAGCCAAGGTTTACACTACCAGGTAGCTAGCCCTGCAGCAGTAGTTTTTCCACATACGCACGCTCACACCTATGGCCAATTTAGTATGTCCAGTCCATCTACTACATGTCGTTAGATTGTGGGAGGAAACTGGATGTGGACACAGGGAGGACATGCAGACTAAACATATATGCATACATGTATAGGCGCACACACTTTCATAGAAAACTGTTGAATTGTGTGTAGTTATTTGGGTTTCCATTTGCCTCGGGTACATGCGCTGTTTTTTTTTTTTTTTTGCCTCCTCCCATCCATAACCCATTTTTTCTCATGGGGTCAGGGTGTCACTTAAACAGAGGCAATAATGTAGAACCAAGGATTACGCTGCTGCTGGGTGGCTAGCCTTGTTGCCTTCCTTACTTCTGGGATACAAACTGAAAGCTATTCATGCTTAACATGCTACGGTTGTCTTCAGCATTACTTTTCTCTTTTACTGATTTCTTTCTCTGAAAGGTTGTATGCTCTTTCAGTGCAGTGGTGATCACCTGACTATGGCTGAAGCCAGATTAACACACGGCCAGTGATGTTTCCCTGAGAAGGGTGAAGTCCAAGAAGGTAAACGGAACTTGAACTTGTTAAATCCAGTTCCTCCTGTGTTCAGGAATTGAATATTGCTATAATTCTGTATCATGTTCCTGTATAGTGACAGTGTTTTGACTTTTCATCATGCTGAAGTGAGTCAGTGGAAACCTCTACTTTATGTGCTGTGTATAGCCTTGAATGTGTCAGTTCTTATACAGTTCCTTCTTGGTCTATAGTCTGCATTGCTGATAATGGAGCTGTTGGGTTTTAGATGCTTTTGAAATGCCATTTCTTCCAAAAAACAAAAGATATTTTTGGCTGTCAACTGAAAGGAGATTTGTGCTTGTTGTGAGGAGCTGCATTGTTTGTTGTGAGCTTGACTGTGACAATCTTAGTAGCAGGAACCTCAGATTGAAAGTACATTTAGGGAAATATATACTTGTGTATGTTTGGATACTTTAAAGAGATGTATGTATAATCCCATGCGTGTATATAAAAATTATGTGCACATGTATATTATGTTTGCGTGAGAGCTCTACAAAACACTTTCATTCTAACGTTTGGGAATGAGTTAAGTTTGTAACAACTGAGACTACTTAGGCAAGCATCCTGCTTCTGTGCCTGTGTACTGACACAGGTTTTCAGGGTCATATTTTATTTCTTTTAAATTTCCAGAATATTTCAGAATGACAGAGTTGCATGATTGATGTAGTTTGATTGGGTAAATGAGCTTCTAGGAAAAGGTAGGCTGTATAAATATGTGCTGTTAGTTGACAGATTGAAGTTTGAAACCCAAACAAAAGCATATGGATGTCAGTAACTGATACAGTAGTACCCATTGTAGTGATTGTGGCTATTTTTTAGTTAATACTAGTTTATATAAATTTACACTACGGAAGTAATACCTTCACAGCATACAATGATTAAAGCTAAACTGCGAGACTGGATCATTGGTACTTTTTTTTGCTCTGCTTTGTTCAGTAGTGTTAGCAATATAAAAACAATTCTTATTTTTCACATTTCACTTAGATATGCTTATTCATAGATCCACTGGTTCATTCCACTGAAGGTACACCTGGTTTAAGTTGCTATTCATGCCTCATAATGAGTTTGGGTCATTTTGTGGTGTGTTTTTTTTTTTTTTTTTTTTTTTTTGGTAAACTAGAGAAAAGCTAAATCAAAGCTTTAAGAGGCTTTTCTTCCCTATTCATAAGTTCTAGAAGTACTATTCTCCAAGCCTGAACCCTTTTCCCACAAATATCAAGAATAATCTCAACCGAAAGGAAATAAATATATGAGAACAAATCGGTGTGAGTTCAACGTTCCTTCATGCCCCCCCCCCCCCCCCAAACACCACCTTGGCCAACTGCCTCCTAAACATATAGGGAGAGAGACACACACACACTCTCTCTTCCCCCCTTTTAAGTGAGCATTTACTTTGGATGCTTGGGTTTTGGACATTGTAAAGTATCAGTACAGACCGCACTGGTATTCTCCTCCAGTGCTGTATAGAATTACTTTGGGTTCCTTCAGACTAATAACACCTGAACTTTCCATTTCTATTAGATCTGTTCCTTCAAGGGATTGCAGAATTTCTTCCTCCTGTTCCTCCAATGTTAAGAAATACTCAAGATTCTGCGTTGTGTTAGAAAAGAAGGAACACTAAGACCAATATCAGACTTGTCCATTCTTAAACTGAGAGTGTTCTAAAATTTTAATATTGTAATCGGAACTGAAAGATGCCTGTCTACATCCTTTGTCATTCAAAGCTTACTATTTTGTGCATTAGGATACTGTTTTCAATTTGCTGCTTTGCCCTTTGGCTTGTTTATGAAGCCAGGGAATTTCCAAAATGCTTAGCTGTTATCATAGCCTTCTGTGGGCTCCAAGGTATCCATGTTTATCCAGACTTAAAACGGGTTCCTGATCCTGGCCACATCAGTTTAAAAAAAAAAAAAAAAATCACCTGGACTTGCACTTCACAACTGGTATTTCTCAAGCCTGTGTCTACATTAAACACCAAGTCCACCTTGGAAAGTACTTGGACTCTGGTGTTGCTAGGATGTTTTCTGGACACTTCAGCATAATTGCTTTCTTTCCTCGGGGAAATGTACAATTCCTGACATACCACTACTGGTCTATTAAAGTCTACAAATTATGTCAAAAAGAGAGATTTTGAGGGCCCTGGGGTTCATGACATTTTCAAATTGGATTATTCCTTATGCCAAAATCCACATGAGGAGGTTTGGACGCAACAGTGTAATATTTTGTCTTCTCTAGTCCTTTTATTGCATTCTGTGTAGAAAGTAGTGTTTTGGTGGAACAGTCGGGCAAAAATATATCCAGGAGTTACTTTTGTTGTTTCACTTCTCTCTTGAAAAGGTTCCAGCACATGGCTCAGGTCTTGCAAAGGTTCCAGCACATGGCTCGGGTCTTGCATGGAGGAGTCTGTTCAAAGTTCAAACAGATGAAAGACCTGATCATCATAAATCCCTGCTGCAGTGGCCTTTAGCTATATGGATTATATCCTTGTAGTAATATAGCAGGTGGGCAGACTTTACAAAGCCTTTGGCTTCTTGCACACAGGCTGCTTTTAGCTTGAGCTTGTGATGGAGCTTCTGAGGGAGAAATCGGTAGCCTGGGTGCCAGATTACTTCACTTTATTGCTGCTCCTGGGGGTCTTCTTCCAGGGCTTCAAAGGATTGAGTGTTGGCTCATCAATATATTGCTGGACATAAGGCCCTGGTTGGGGATATCTTCCACATTTTAACTCTTTCTATGTTGTTTTTAATATAACGTGAAAAAGTGCAGTATGTGGCCCTAAGAATACTGGCAGTTTTGTGTGTGCATCATTTTGACAGGCCCAACTAGTCTGTCAATCTGCCTTCTATTTTTAGCTAAGTGTTGGGCTTAATTGGGTAGTCTTTGAGGAAAAGCAGGTTTACTTAGTGCTTGTGTGCATTTAGTGGATCTTTTCTGTTTTTTGGGCGAGTGCAAGTGTGTGTGGGTGGGTGTCTACTTGTACTGCTTGTGAATTGACAACTTTAATGGGTTCAACTTTTACCATCAACGTGAACTGGAAATAAGGCTTTAATTTTGGCAGGACCATACAACAGCTTTTTAGTCCCTTGTTTCTGCCTTCTCCCAGACCAAAGAAAAAGTAAACTAGTGCCAAAGGAAACACACCAAACTCCTCCAGCAGACCACAACTAAAATGAACCGGACTGAAAACAGCACAGTTGAGTAACCAAGTATAGTTTAATTTCTAAGTGCTTTTGCCTTCAATAAAGGCATCATCAGAGATAAAAAAATCAGAAATGAAATAACACAGCAAGCAAATCTGTTTAAATTTACCTCTCAGTAAGTGTTTAATCACTATAAAAACCCTCATCACAAATAAGTATAGCAGCATTTAATGTGACGGTGTATATATACAAAGCACAGATACAAATGCATGTAAAACAGACTTAAAACCCAGAAAACTATAAATATTGAGCTACTTAGAGTGCAAAAATACATAAATACTTTAATGTAGCAGCTCTTGCTCTTAAAATGCAATTAAGAGATGACAAATCAATTGGGGGTTTAATAGTTGTATTCAACTGGATCTGCCAGTTTAATTCTTTCTGTTCTAATAACAGTTCACCATCTCCCCCTCTGTCCAACATACGGACTCTTATCAGTAATGAAAAACGATTCTTTAAAGCCAGTATTCATAACAATTTTGCAACAACCATTGTAGCTGACATTGAGGAATCATTGAGGAACAAGAAGGAAAAATTAAATGGGACTTTTTTACTGACTGTTTAGAGAATGACAGCGGTTGCAGAATTATGAATGATGGCTTTGAAGTGTTTAATTATAGTCATCTTGAACTAGATAGTGCACATGGTTCACGTTTTTAAAAAGGGTTTAGTTTGTTCCTTTTGTAAGCAGGATATAATACGTGTTTTTGTATTTTACATTTCTAGTTTAACCTTGCATGTTTTTCACAGGTGCATTCAGATTTTGTTTGGAAAGATGTGTCCATGGGGTAAAAAGAACAGAGTCTTGAAACACACTAGATGGGCCAAATGTGAGCGATGTTTGCTGTCTGTTCACCACCTGGTCTCCATGGTCTTTACAGGTAATCACAGACAACACCACAGTGATGTGGTATGTAAACATGGGGCACCTGGTCATACCCTCTGTGTAGGTTGGCTATAGCAACTTGGGAGATTGTAAGTTTGCACAGTTTAATCCTCCAAGCTAGTTAACATTCTGTCAGAGCAGAAAATAGTGACTCATATGTTTAGTAGAACCGAGACAGACTATAATGACTAGAAATTGACCAAGGGTGTACCTTCAAGGAAGTGATCCAGTTGTAGTAAACTCCTCAAGGAAATGTATTTTCCTCCTTTCAAAACCGGCAACTGAAAAATTCTGTTCCAGGATTCCTTTCAGGCAGGTCTGGACAAGTTGCTTTTTCATTCCCCTGGACATGATTGTTCCTATATGCTTTTCTACCCTTTCCACTGATATCTCTGGTCATTCTGAAGATTTAGATGGACTCTCCAAATAGCCAATGGCAAATACAACAGGCTTTCTTACAGACTGGACATGCTTTGAAAAGATGGGGGGGGGGGGCTCTGGCACTTCACAACTGCAAATAACTGCCTTTGATAGTTTTGATACTTGCAAGCAAGTGCCTAAAAGGTATTAAAAAGCCAAGAAAGCCTGCTGTTACGAAATTAGATACAAACAACTGGAAAAGGTTTTCTGGTGCCAAAGACAAGAACCAGGACCATTTCAAGGCTAGTGTTTCTCTTCTGGTTCTTTAATGTGTGAGGAGTTGTCCTCTGGCCTTTCTTACTCCTCCAGAGTGCACTAGTTGACCTTATCAGTATGGTTCTCCTTCATTGCATTCCCATGTTAAAATGTTTCTGAAAAGAATGTTGTATACCAAGCCACCAAAAAACAAAACACAAAAAAAACAGGTGGCTCCTACTAGGGATTTTAGAAAAAAAAAACTTTGCTCCATTTGGACTAGATCTTCAAGCTAACTTTGAGGTTCTTAACATGGAAAATAGGTTTTGCTGATGGGCCTTACTTCTGCAAGAAGAGTTGCAAGCTCTTATGATGGATCAACCTTATTTCATTTTCCACAAAGATGTAGGGTTTTCTATGAAAGAATCTCTCTTTTGGGTCAAAACTGTTTTCCCTTCTATTTTTAAATACAGTAATGTGATAATTTAAAAGGTATATATACCCAAGGGTCACTGTCTATAATGGAAAAGAAAACCAACCATAATTCATGCATTATACAGGTTTTCTTTTTAACCATTCTCATTCACTCTGGCATTACATAAAATACTTGAGTCCTGCTTTCCCTTAAAATGCAGTCCTTTCCCTGAATGTTATGCATTTTTTTAGCAGTTGCTTTTTTGTAAGCCAGTACTTAAACTATTTAGATCTATGGCTGTGTTCAAAAGGATCCTTTACACCCATTTGCAGCAACAACATTTCTGGCCAAGTACTCTGCAATGAACTTATAAAATCTGTCAGCTGATTATTCCCAAAAACACGTTCCCAATTGCATCTCTCTCTCTCTTCCATCATATCTCCAGCATTTGCAGTCTACCAGAGGAAAAGATCCAGAAAATCTAGGTGGTTTAGTACTAAATGTAGAGTGGAAGTGTTTGCACAGGTATTATTGTACCCCAAGCAGACTTCAGAGAATTTTTCATCTGGTAGATGGTGAAGATTTGGAGGTGTGATAGAACAGAGAGAGGTAATTTGTGAACATGCTTTTGGGAGTGTAGTGAGCTGGCAGATTTCTGCCATGTCTTCTTTGAGAGATTTTTAAAATGTTTGGGAGCAAATGGTTGCAATAGTTGCCGAAAAAGCAAATCTTAGAAAATGGAAATCAAACTCTAAACCAACTGTAACTAAAGTATTGAATATTTCAAAGGAGAGATGAAAGATCTGAAGGTGAGATTTTTTGAAGAAAAGGGAAGAAGCAAATTACATACATGCATACCTCTCAACCTCTTGGAGCAAGAAGTCCGGACAAAGCCATAAATAACTGGGACAAAGGCCCAGAATATGGACAATTTGTAAATATTGCTCTGTTATTCTGTCAACTTTCTAACTTTGAAAGGTTTTGCATTAGCATGAATTTTCTGAAGGATATGAAGTCTGAAACTCAAACGCCTCTCGTCATTTTCTGACTTCAGTCTTTAATGATTTACCACTAATTTACCAGAAAAACCGCAACTTTATGAAAAGCGGACCAAAAGTATGAGGCCAAAGTCTGGACATTCTGCGAAAATCTGTACAGTTGAGAAGTATGCATACACACAATAATGTTGAGGAGGTGTGAGATTTAAGGGACTGCAAGAACTGAAGTATGTATGTAATGCCAGAGTGAATGATTAAAACGTATATTGCATGAAGCCATGAAAAATCGCTATTTTTTCTGTTAATGTATGTGTACCTATGTCACCATTACAGTTTTGGTTTTAATAAAAGAATCTCCAGTCGAAGCAGTGGCCTTCTGGAATGTTTTCCAAGGGTCTCTACTGTGTCTGTTGTAGAGGCAGCAACCTGGCCTTCCATTTACACTTTCCTAAAACCTTGCCAGATAGCTTTTGTAGGGCAGGCTTCACCAGAACCGTTCTTCAAGGGTTATTGGACTGTAGCTCTGTTCTTCTTCAAACTTCCACTCAGTCTGCAATATTGCAGTAGTGATCTAATGATGAACATAGTACAGTTGTATAAGAAGTTATAACGTTAGATGTTCAAATAAATCAATTTTGCAGTATTAAACACTCTCCCTCCTTCTCCAGATTTCCTTTTTTTTTCTTTTTATCCACGGCTGAGGTGGACCCTCCCGTTATTTTTTCCATCCTCCTCCTTTCTCTCTTGTGTCTGAGTCTGTTCTCCTTGGGGAAAGAAAGCTCTGAAGATTTTTGCACACAAACATCCCTTAAGTATCTGTATGTAGTCTCCATGTGTAGGTTGTAGGTCAGATGTACAACATGAGAGGAAAGTGCTTAAGTTATTTAGACTGGCCAAGACCTATGGTATCCTTGGCGGGATATGTCTTATAAATCAAAAATACTGCAACCGTGATCTGTTCAAAACCTCTTATGTGTATATCGAAGTTCCTGCAGTGAATCCCATTTCCTACCGTAATATCTGTAAATTGGTTTTATGTTAAATGAATAGTACCCAGCATCAATTGTTCCCACTACAATCATTTTGGAAAGCTAGTTAGATTTCTTTCTTTCTTTCTTATGACTTGCTCAGACGAAATGTATTTATTTTTTTGAAATTCCATATTCTTGTCAGTTAAATATCTTAGATTTCTTGCCTATTAGCTTGTGTTCATAGGTTCATAGGTTTATACTAGGCTATCTGCCCTAAGGCATTTATAAGCCTAGCCCAGAGTTTTGTGGCTTACGCCACCCCTTATGTTAAAAATACTTTGCCCATTAGTTTGTTGTGCCTCTGTCCAGCAGTGACACAGAGATGATTCCCGGGGTAAACCTACGATCTCCCATCCACCGGTCAAGATTTCTCTTGAACATAGCCAGCGAGGTGCTCTGCCTCACATGGACCGGGATTTTATTCCACA
This sequence comes from Protopterus annectens, assembly GCF_019279795.1. Taxonomy (NCBI): domain Eukaryota; kingdom Metazoa; phylum Chordata; order Ceratodontiformes; family Protopteridae; genus Protopterus; species Protopterus annectens. The sequence goes on along the minus strand of NC_056727.1, from coordinate 707,854,599 downwards.
ACATAGGGAGTCTCTGGGTGACAAATCTATCCCTCCAGCATGTCCTATTTATATCCGTGCTAAGGTTTAAGTCGCTTGCTCTAGTGGATCTGGTAGATTTGGATTTTTTGAGGTGGAACATGTCCATTAATTCCGGGTTGGACATGGCCTTGTATGTCAGGCACAGGTCACCTCTGAGCAGACGGTATGCGACTGAATAGAGCTGGAGTTTCTTCAGTCTGGCAGCATATGACAGATTTTGAGTCCCTTTATCCTTTTGGTGAGGAACTTTTGGTGTCTCTCCAATTGCTGCAGGTGTCGGGTGAGATGCATCCCGAATGGGGCATTGTACTCAATCATTGGTCCGATAAGTGAAGAGTACAGGGGAACAATGACCTCACTTGATCTGGATGTGAATCCCTTCATGTCCAGGTGGGCAATGTAGAAGGTTTTTCTAACCACTTTAGCAATGTGAGTGTCAAAAGAAAGGCTACTATCAACCTGGGTCCCCAGGTCCCTGATAACCTCTTCTGTGCTTAGTGGATTGCCACCTATATGGTAGCTTGGGGTTACCTTGTTTTTCCCGAAGGGTATGACTATACATTTTTTGGCATTTAACTTCAGGCCATGGCTCTGGCACCAGCTATCAGTTTCTGTGAGACCCCTCTGAAGAATATCTGTGTCCGATGTACTTTCCACTATGGCTCCCAGTTTGCAGTCATCTGCAAACTTTGTCAGCCGTAGTCCTCCTATGTTTGCCTGTACTTCTGAGAAGTAGATGCCGAACAACAGGGGGCCAAGGACTGAGCCCTGTGGGACACCACTTGTGACCTGCTTGGAGTCTGACATGGCGCCAGCTACTCTAACCCTGTGGGTTCTGTCCTTTAGCCAGTTTGCAATCCATCTTGTGACATATATGGGTTTACATTTAAGCTGGTAAGTTTCTCTATAATACCCGAGTGGGGTATTGTGTCGAAAGCTTTTGCAAGGTCAAGGTAGGCTGTATGGACTGCCTTTCCCTCATCCAATGGCCTTGGTGACTGTTTCGAAGAAGTCGACCAAGTTCAAAAGGCATGATCTGCCCTTGACAAAGCCAAACTGGGTCAGGTCCAATGTCTGCAAGTCCCCTATGTCTTTGTTTATGAGTTCCATTATGATCCTCTCCATAGCTTTGCAGACCAGGCTTGTTAAGCTTATGGGGTGGTAATTACCAGGGTCCGTAGAGGCACCGCCTTTGTGGAGTGGGACCACAGTTGCCGTGCGCCACTCCTTGGGCACGTATCCTGTGGTAAGGCTAAGATTAAACAGCTGCCTTATGTGCGGGTTTATTTCCTCATTGAGTTCGTGTAGCACACAGCCGGTGACACCATCCGGTCCCATTGATGCTGTTTTTAGCTTTAGAGAGAGCAGCTTTCACCTGCGCATTGGAGATGTCTGGGAGGCTGCACTCCGCTGGGATAGTTATCTCTCCTTTTGGGGGGGAGAGGGGGGTGAAGTTTGCACTGAACCTGTCTGCCAGTATGTTGGCAATGTCTGTGGGTTCAGTGATTTTTGTATCATTTTGGACTAATTCTTAGCATATGTGGGAGTTTCCACCCAGGTTTCTAACATAGCTGAAGAAGGCCTTATGATTGTCTTTTGAATCTATGGCAATTTTTCTCAAAGTTGGCCTTGGATGATTTTATGAGTGCTCGTATTTTTTTACTAATAATGATCAAAGGTGTCTTCTCTTTTATGGATTTTGCTCCATCATGTAACAGCTTTCTCCTCTTATTGTAAAGTTTGTTTATGTCTGGGGTCCACCAGACTGGACGTTTGCCCTTGGTCTTGGTTTTATTAGGGATTGCCTGATCCATGCAGTCCTGGAGGTGTTCGTTGAAGGCATTTATAAGGGCTTCCGCAGCTTGGGTTGTGGTTTCCACTGGCTCGGGGGCCTTGGAAGGATACCACACCAGTCTTGAGTAGTGTGAAGTTTACTTTAGAGAAGTTCTTCACTGTGGTCTTTTTTGTTTGGGGTGGGGGCGGGATGTGGATATCCAGTGAGATTAGTTTATGATCTGATCTCACCAATGAGGGATATACTTCCGGTGTGGAGCATTTTGTCCCCATGTTTGTGATGATGAGATCTAGTATATTTTCTCCTCTTGTGGGAACGGTGACTAGTTGTTCCATGGCATTTGAATTTATGAACTCCAGGAACCTTTGGGCTAGAAAGTTTGGGCTTGAGTAATGTTCCCAGTCTATATTCGGGTAGTTGAAGTCACCCAATATATTGGTGTTTGGAGATGCATTTATACCCTCCCGTGTCTTCAGGAAGGCTGTGTGGGGTTCCTGAGTTTGAGAGGGTGGCCTGTAGCATGCTACAAATTGTAGAGCAGTTTTGCCTATGGTTAATTGCACCTGGATGGTTTCCGATGCTTCGTGCGTTGCCACCAACCTGGAGGTGTGGGTATCCTTGAATATGGATACACCCCCTCCTTTTGTGGTGTGGTCCGGGTTTTGGGGCCGGAACGCATGATATGAGGTAAAACCTGATAGTACCTAGGTGCTCTCAGGAGCCTTGAACCAAGTTTCAGTCACAGCACGGACATCTATGTTCTCCATACTGAGAAGGGCCTCGAGTGCGTGCATTTTGAGATTTAGACTTCTGGCAATGAGCAGCATTACCCTTAATTTCTTCCCATTTTTGTTTTCTAGGGTGGTAGGTTTAGAATCTGAGCCTTGCCTAAAAAAGGCACTATGGGGGTGGCAAGAGCCTTAGCCAGTATCCGGAATCCCAGGGGTGACAGGTGCAAGCCGTCCCTTGCGAAGCAGCGTGGCTTGTCAAGCATGTCATCCCAGGCAGACAGACACTGGATCCCCTTTGAATGACACCAGAAATTAAGCCAATTGTTAAAGCTGATCATCTTGTCTCTATGTTGTGGCATCATTCTTGGTGAAGGAAGGATGCTGCTCAGGGTCAGGGTCATACCTGCCTGGGCTACATAATCAGAGAGCTCCTCTGTCTCTTTTCATGTAGTCCAGGGAGGTACGTCTCAGGTCGTTCACACCAGCATGGACAATGACTGTGTCATATTTGTACTTGCTGTGAAGTGACCCGAGTGCTTGTGTTATGTGGCGGATTCTAGCGCCCGATAGGCAGCTTACTGTGACCCTCTCCTTGTTCAGCCTGGTGAGTGGGACGTCAGTGTGTCTGACTATGGAGTCACCTATGACAAGTATGTTTGGTGTTGTATTTGGCCTTAAGGGCTGTGACTGCTTTGCACACTGATTTTGTGGTTTATGTGTTGCCTGTGGTGTGTCATGAGGTGGCGGTTGCTTGGGTGTCTCCTTTGGAGGCCTCTGCTGTTTAGGTAAATTTTTGCTCAGAGCCTCTTGAGTATGTCTTTGTGTGTTTATGTGTTCGATTCATTGTTGTGATAGCTTTATGTGAGACTGGTTTTGTGGTGTGTGTAGTTGCCTTCTCCTCCTGTCTGGTCTTGCCAGTCCTGAGTTGAGAGAGCTCAGCCTCCAGTTTGGCTAAATAGCTGCATCTCTCGCAAGTATTTGTGTTATGTGGGAGGAGGAGAGGGTTGTCTGTGTACATGAGGCAATTGTAACATTGCCTCAATATTCCCAGATTCACTAACTGGACAGGAGAGGACGCCAGCATCTGGCCCTTCGACATGCTAGAGAAATTAAGAAGTTAGGGGTGTAACTGAATAAGAGAGGACTTAGTAAGGAAGTGGGTACTCCTGGGGACTTTGTATGATACAGAAGTGCTAAGCCTGAAAAGAAGATGCTTTTTTTTTTTTTTTGGAGAAAAAACAAAAAAAGCTTTTTAGGAACAAGTGCTGCGCTTTTTAGTTAAGGGATATACTGTTTAGATTACTAGTAGAGCAGTTCTAAGGGAAAAAATGAAGAACAGACTTTATGGAGCCAGAAAAAGTTTAACCTTGTAAAACCGGCGCTGCCCGATGCTGCTCTAGGGGCAACTCCGCGCTAAAGCGTGCTTGATAGCAGGGGCTGGAAAGAGCCAGGAATTGACCCATTACGGCCAATAAAACTACAGTTTCAAGTCAGTAACCACTCCCACGGGGGGCAGGAAAGCTGCTCAATGTTTTTCACTGCCACTGATCAATAGAGAGACTTTCCTTTAGCCCAAGCAAAAATGGCCTCACAGAAACTTACAAACAGTTCAAGAACAGCAAGCCTGTAACTGAACTTTTTTAAATCTCAGAAAAGTGGGAAAAAAGCAAGATTTTTTTTTTTGTTTTTGTTTTTTCAGAGATAGCAGAGGTTCACAAGTCAAGTTATAACAGTGCAGTAAATGACCCCACACAAGAGTGCTAGGTCAAAGACAGAAAATATGGAAGTTTTGAGAAAAAACGATTTTAAAATTAATTGCAAACAGGAAATTCAGTATACAGCTTTTGGTTGTGCTCTAAATACAGCTACTAATGCAGAAATCAAGTTTAACGAGCCAGAAAATGCTCAAACTAGGCAACTATGCTGAAAAACTTAGCAAATAAACAGAGAAAAAATACTTAAAATCTCAAAAGTGGCTCCCTTCTTCTCTCAGCATTTTCTCCTCTTGGTGGGTGCTTCACCAACAGCCAACAAGTGTTAGATTTCCTTATCTCTTTAATCAATGCCATTAATTCATATCTTAAGCAGCTCATAAAACCCTTTCTCCCCTCCATACTTTACAGCTGATTTCTACCTAGCTTTAATATTTTTGGGTATCAAACCTTGTACAGGTTGTAATCTTGCTGCCATAACTCAAGATCTGGGACATCAATTCCCCCACCCATCAAAAGAGCAATTATATTCTAGACCACCCATATTTTCCCCACTCTCGAAATAATGAATACAGTTATATCCTTTAATTTACCAAAATATTTTGCTGATAGAGGAAGACCGTATGGGGCGTATAATACCAAAGGCTGCAGGAAGCACTGTACTGCCTTTGTACCATAACTAAGCAAATTTTCTTCATGTTAATATTTAAAATGTCATTACCTGCCTCTAAAATTCCTCCAAAGTTAACCTCCTAGATCCTTCCAGTGTAGCAGCTCAAGCAAATTTTGTGATTAGCTTCCGTCATGAAGGGATATTCTACAGTGTTTCTATTTGAGGGAATATAATTTGAGTTCTTGTTTCTTTATGTTTTGTAATTTGCTAGTCTTCCAGATTTGCCTAATTCCGTAAAGTAACAGTCACAATATGTTGCTCTGGATTAGAGAAGCAGAGTAAGGTTTCTCTGTAAATGGTTTTCTTTTTTATATTGATTCCTTGATCTTTGCCCTTTAGATGGTATTTGCCTTAACCAGTTCACAAAGGGCTCTAAATAAAGAACAAACAAAAGTGAAGAGGTAGAGCCAAAGCAAGTACCTAAGAAAGTTTATTCCCCATCTTTATTTTGTATGCAGATCCTTTACATACTGATTTGAAGTAAGTTAACAAGCACTTCAAGTGCAATAATAGCTGTAAAAGGTCATTCAGCATCTAGAATTCATACTAATAGTGTGTTATTTGCACTATTTGCTATTAATAAGCAATTTTTTAATCAAGTTATGACCGTTTTTTACAGGCATGAATCTTATTTGGCCCAAGGCAGTCAATAGGGGATCTATTCTGGCCAGTGTTTTTGCTAATAGGGCAGTGAAACATTCATAAACATGGTTGAGAAGAAGTATTGGACAATATGAGCCTACTTGAAGAAGGTTTTAGCAGGCTTCATATTAACTGCAATTCCTACCTGCCTCTGGTTTAGTGGTGGTGATAGTCAGCTATGTTAAGAATGTGTTTAATTATGATTTAAGAGGTTATTCAAAAACATTTCTTTAGCCTTTATGTATATCGGAGTGGGAATGCCATCAGGGTCACTTTTACCCTGTTCATCCAGCAGCTGTTTTATTTCTCTGATGGAATCTCCTTCGTTAAGGTGTTTTCCTGGAACTGATCAGGCTTATTCAAACATACAGAATTAAAATAAATTAACTGGTTTGTTCTTTATTCCTAGCAACTTGCGTGATGACTACTCCGTATAACTGTTCAGAAAAATCAACTGAAACAGTTTAACATGACTCCAGTACTGTTGCAGTATCTCCTGAGTCAAGCGGTCTTTTATTTTATTAATCGCCCTGTTTGTTATATCGACTGTCTTGCCCAATATTTCTGATTACTAGGAGCAACTCAAAGTCCCTTGGTGTAATGGATGTCATACCAAGTGTAGCTTTATGTATCAGATTGTTTTATCCTGTGTATCTGTACGGTACATTGTCGCACATGATGACTTTCCTTTTTGTACCATGTTTTGTGGTGCATAAAGTGGCAGTTAGCATTTTTGCATGATTAATGAACTTTTTCTTTACTGGAAAATAATCCTCATAATTTTTTCCCCTGTGCTGATGGCATTGAAAATTAAAGGTAAGCTTTAACCTGGGTGACAAATATTCAGATAAAAATATCTGTTGACTTTAATTGACGTGTTACACAGGTATTAAAGTCAAGTTAAAGTATCGTCACTGAGGGAAACAGTAAATATATTTAATTTATTTGGGCCGTTTCATCTGGACCTTTTTATTTACTATAATGGAGTAGGGGAAGATGCATCACACACGACATTTAACTCTCCAGATGCTGTGATGCACTTGGAAAATGTGATGAATACTTGAATTTTCTGTTCAGTACCAGTACCTTTCCTTGTACCATCGTTGTACATTGATTAACTCCAACAACTTGATACTTTCCCAACTGACTACCAGTAACTTTCAGATTTCCTGATGTACATTCCCTCCGAACCTTTGCTAAATCTGTTTTGATAGTGTCTCATATTTTTTTCTTGAATTAAATCTCAATACTGTAGCTTTAAATAAATCTACTGTGGTAAGATTATAAAATTCAACTTGCATTGCTTTCCTTAAAAATAAAAAGTCTGGATAGGATCTCTTGCAGGTGTGTTTTTAATGTTTACAACTATAGTTGTTTTAGTGGTGTCTGTGATGTAAACTGTTTGTAATTGAAGTGATATCATTTTGTATGTTTTTCATTTATATAAACGTAAGATTGCCTTTGTCATATGTGTAAATTTAATAAAGATGTTTGGGGTGGGGGGCATAATGCGAGAGCACTGTTGGGAAGGTATCCATTCTTTTCCAGTGAGTAATTATTCCTTTGCCACTAATATTTTAGTTTTAAAATTTTACCTAAAACTGCATGGAAAAAACAAGTATACACTGATTGTGACAATAATTCTCTACGTACATCTACCTTTTCCATTGCAAGTACATACTTTATTCATGAATTCCCCTAGTGCAGGTGCCTTACTTACATGAGGACTTGTACACTTCTGAGACAAACATGTATATTACTGTCTCGTTCCCAAACTACCAGCCACTTCTGGTTGACAGTGCAGACCCTAAACAACTGCATCATCTCCAGCTGAAATGTATTCATTTTATGCACATTCCTTAACTTACAGCCTGTCTTTTGTTGTCTGATATCCATCCTGTCTGCTCAAAAAGGGTGTTACGTGTTCATTATATTGATCACTGCTGCAGTATCCTTAGCTGTACGTTTAATGTCTTGCATAGGATATAACAGTCGGGCAGCTTCCAAAGCTTCAGGGTATGTTCTATGTGTGCAAACTGTCAACCTGTTTGAGCTGAGCTAAAGACATGTTTGAGCACCATGCCCTTCAGAGCTTTCCAGTCAGAGTACACTCCTCTGTGGCTTTCAAGGATTATTTTATAACATGTTCTTGTTGAGGAAAGTAACTTTTTAAAAGCTAGGAGTTTGTGGTTTTCCTATTGGTTTAAAAGTTATTTAAAGTAATTGAAATGATTTTTTTCCTGTTGAGTAATTGCCAGCCCTTAAAAGTAAAATAAAGTATTTTTATAGTGCATTTTACTGTGTTTTTATGTGAAAGTGACTTTTAGGTGATACTAGCTTTTTTGCTTGTTTTCCCTGAGAAGGAGACGCCGTTTTCGGTTTGACCATGGAACAAACTGTAGTTCCAACAGTCTGTCCTCTTTCCAGCCACAAAAAAGAAAAAAAGTTGAGCAAACGGCATTGGCTGCCACAGCAGGTTAGCAGTTTGCCATAGCCAGAAGTGATTCAGCTGTGACCATTAGTAATACCTTAGACCACACTTTTTTTTTTTTTTTTTTTACCCCCAAAGCCCTCTTGTGTAACATCGACTTTCAGTATGGACTAGGGATTAGCTACGTCCTCCGCAGCTGTTGGGGTCCTGTCAGTGGGCAAGGGAGAGCAAATAATGTCGATCCTGGGAGTGTGAACAGGTTTCTGTTTTGTCAGAATGTTGTGCCCGTCCCTGGGAAGCTGCTACCACCACCATTAATAACACTGTTGGCCCAATTTTTCCTGTCCTAAAGAAATGGAAAACTAAGCATGCATCTACTCCTCCTCAAATTTCCTTAGACTAGGGTAATTTGCTGGTTTTGGCTTGGGTTTAATTCAGGCCATTGGTCCTTCTTATAAAGTAATTTCTGTTGAAAGAGGGATATCACTTTTTCTGAGGAGATTTAAAATTCTGAGCCTGCACAGGAAGATGAAGGGAGAGATACAGGGTCTAGGCATCAGATGTTTTATTCTGAGAAGCGCACAGTTTCCAAATCTCCCTGTGGGGTTTTTCTGCATCTCCGAGACTGTTTCCAGAATGTGCCAGTGTTTTCAGCAGGGGGTCACTGAAATTTCTCAGTCCCTCAGAAAATACAATGAGCTGTTACAGAAGGAATTTTCAGAGCCTTCACCTATTCCTTCAATTCTGTCAGCTTTGAAGGACGTTTTACTGCCTGTATTTTCCAGCAGTGCCTTCTGTGTGGAGTCTGCATGTCCTCCCCGTGGTCTAGTGGCCTCCGAAAGACATGCATGAATGGGCGTGCCTTCGCTTAAGGTTGGGCGTCAGGCTGGCAACTCGGCACCATAAAAATCGACTGCCAGTCATTAGCGGACCAGAGTTCCGCTGTGGCGACCCCTAACCGGGAAAAGCCGAAAAGACACATTTTCCAGCTAGTCAGCCAACTACCTCAAAAAAAGACAGGTATGATGTATCAAGTTGCTCAGTCTTTTAAATTTTTGTACACTGTTTCCAAACCTGACCCAGTAAGCTAGTAGCTTTAGTTGATCATACTCCTGCTACACATTTAATTCCAATCCTATGTTTTCTGACAAGGATGAGAAAATTATTGATAAGAATGGGGGGAAAATGTATGCTTCTGCAACTTTGACTTTTTTTTTTCAGCATTTTGAATTGTCAGGCTTGTATGTTTTTTCTGACTCGTAAGAGTATGAGTAATGTTTCTGACTCCTTGTAAGAGTATGAGGAATGTTTTGTCAGCAGTCTTCTCCTTCTAAGGAAAGGTCTGCATTTATTTTATAGTGTGTGTATGACTCTGATATTACTTCCAGGACTATTGCCACTGGTACTGCTTTGAGGAGCTTTGCCTGGCTGTTTTCTCTGAACCTCCCAGATGTAAAACGTCAGATTTTAAATCCTCTTTTGGATAAAAGATTTAGTTTCTTGGGCTACTGCTGCAGAGGAGATCAGAAAGTGCATTGAAAGGTATTGCAGAATAGGGGAATCTCACAGAATAAGAAAGGAAGCGATTGCAGAATGCTAAGCAGCAAGTAAAGTATTACCTCTATAATATGTATGAGCTTTTAGAAAGATTGCCGTTTGGCATTATCATCAAAAAAAAAAGTTGCTAGAGTACAAAAACTTAGCTCAACATCTCAGGCAACCGAAATTAGAAAGGGTTGTCTCTGAGATTAGGAAGCTATAACAAGGAAGATGAGATCCTGTAGAGGTACTAGAAATATTTTTGGAAATTTTATGAACGTCTTTATAAAGCAGAGAAATATGGAGATAAAGAAAAGGTAGAAATTAAAATGTTTATGGAAGGATTAAATATGCCAAGTTTAGAGGTAGATAACGGGATTGGAGGAGATGAGATAAAAAATGGTGATGTATAACCAATCCATAGGAAATTCCCCAGGAATAGATGGTATTACTGTGGAAGCTAGGAGGGGGAAAAGCTGCTAAAGATCTGGAAGGCTTTGTTTGACAGTATTTTAAGAGGAGAAGCACCAACATCCTGGAAGAAAGCAGTGGTGGTTGAAGTACCTTAAGAGGTTAAAGATCCATCAGATCCAGATTCATACAGACCCATTTCAATCCTCAACCATGACTGTAAAGTGTTTGTCTATAATGACTAAAAGAATGGCCAAGGTGAAGCCAATACTGATGGACATGGATCAGTGTGGATGTTCTTCGTGTTTCACTGTTGCAGTCCTCACATTTGGGCTATCCCTGCCAGGGTAGCCCTTGGCCAGCCCGAATACCAGAGACTTAGTATTTCTGCATCTGTTGAGGACTGTCGTCAGTAGTATAAAGTAAGGCAGCCGACGCCATTACATCAGTCTTTCTTGCCATGGAGCCCAAAGCAGAAACAGTTCGCACAAGTGCCGGTCGGCCGCTTCGTGAGGTTTCGTCTACCGAATTGAAGTTGAAGTCTTCTAAAGCTAAGTACCCCGTTGGGGATCCTTTTTTCTTGTACTAACCGATGTCCGAAAAAGTTAATAATTGTCTCGCCTGTGGAAAACAAATACCGCACCGAGACTTCCACTCTTACTGCGTCACTTGTTTAGGCCCGGACCACGACGTCCCTTGTCACTTCTGTGCACTGTCCGTCATCGGGCCCATATTGTAGCCAACTATTTTCGCTTACAGCCCTCTAATTTCAGTAAGGCTTTGGTAAGCCCTCAGACAGCAGATCTTTTGGAAAAACATAAAGACAGAGAGATTGCACAGGTCCAAACCTACCGATGACGTTTCCGTTAAGCTAGTCAGCTCTCCGGTACTCAGTGAGGTGCTTTCGTAGCCCCTGATGACCGCTTCTGTTGATTCACAGTTTGCTAACGAGACCTTTCGGCGTCCGGTATACCGCAAAACTCTTTGACTAAGGAACCTGCAGTCTCAACCTTGGCTGGATGGAGCCGGAGCCGCTGAGCAGGCGCAGGCTTCTGAGCAAGTCCTTCCTACCGAATCTTGACCTAAACTGATGTCTTCTTTTGCGACTACCGTTCTTTCTAAAACTACCGAGCTTCTTAGGCCCAGGGTACAAACCACACCCAAGAAACCGACCCACTCTCAGGCGCCTGCTACCTTGTTTCAGTCTCAAATGCTTAAAATGCGGAAGACCTTATCATGTTGATCAGGGGAAGCCAAGGTACCCCCTCCAAAAGGAAAAGAGATCTGTTCCCTGTAGTTTTGTCTGAACAAGAGTCAGATGTATCTGATGCATCTGAATATGAAGACCTGCATCCCCTCTCCACTTATGAGGATTCTGATGCAGAGGATTCCATTCCTTCAGCCTCTCTCCCAAAGGGTTTTTCCTTTGGGGAAATCCTGCATACCTTAAGGGAGCATTTCCAATAGGACAGGACTGCCCTCAGTCTAAAAAGAGACTTTGGGAATTCCTGGATCTTACACAACACAGACCCCTTGGCCATCCCCCCAGTCCTGGATGTTGTGGAGGATGCTTTCCTCAAATCCAGCTTGACTCCTGACGCCCTTCCTCCTGCTCCCAGAAAACCAGACTGGTACTATAGAGTCCCTAACTCATACAAATATCTTTTTAAAAATCCTACAGCTGACCCTGATGTCATTTCTCAACATCTACTAAGATGCCCACCTTCACTTACCCCTAGGAGGAAAACTCACTCAAGCACCTGGGCCACCATTACCAAGGACCGCTGGGTTCTGAACATTGTGTGTCTGGGATACAAATTTTCCTTTCACACCCTTCCAACCCCAAAAGGGTTCCACGATCTACCACCAAATCAGTGGGCAGAGGCTCAAAAGCAAATCCTTTCCCTGCTCTCTCTGAGGGCAGTAGAGCACATTCCTGTAGAACAGATAGGCCAAACTTTTTACTACAGACTTTTTCTGGTGCTCTGAAAGAGAGCACCTAGCGCCCCATCCTCGATATATGATCCCAAAATTCGAAATGCTCACCCTCCAGCATCTGCTACCCATGGTCTCCAAGGACGTTTGGCTAGCCACCCTAGATCTAAAAGAGACCTACTTCCACATTCCTGTCAGGGGATCATGCAGGAAAAGTCTTCGCTTCAGGGTAGGATCTCAACACTTCAGTTCGCTGCGCTTCCCTTTGGCTTATCTACTGCTCCCAGAGTTTTCACAAAATGTCTGGCTCTGACCATTGCCTTTTGCAGACAAAGAAATATTCAGATTTACCCATACTTAGACGATTGCCTTATTCAGGCAGACAGCCAGGAAAAGCTGCTCAAGCACCTGGCCTTTGTAAAGACTCTACTAACCTCCCTAGGGTACACAATCAACGAAAAGAAATCCGAACAGGTGCCACCCAAGGAATAATTTTCTGGGAGCAAGTCTATACACAGCATCCCAGATGGCATACCTTTATCCAGAGAAAGACATTTTCCTGACTGCCTACTTCTCTCAACTAACCACCAGGCCCCAGCTAAACTGCAAGGAAGATCCTGCAAGCTCTGGGGTTCATGGCATCTCATGCATACTACTCATTCCATATGCCAGACTGCATATGAGGAAACTTCAGTGGTACCGAAAGAGCCTTTGGTGCCAACACTCTCAAGACCTGGAAACTCTTCTACCTATAATTCCTTGCCTCAGAAAAGATTTTCTTTGGTGGGCTTATAGCATTCTCCCACAACAAGGGAATGGCATTCTCCCCACCCCCTGTTGCCCAGACCCTCACCAGAGACTCATCACACTATGCTTGGGGTGCATACAGGGCCAATGGAGCCCACAGCATATCCCTCCCCGGGTCAGTCTATCGGCCTATGCCTTTCCTCCCCTACCTCTCATCCCCAGGGTACTGCTCAAAATAAGGGAGGAAAAACCAAGGACCATTCGTATAGCTCCAGACTGGCCCCGGCAGCACTGGTACCCCTTGCTGCGCAGCCTGTCTCCGCTACCCCCATGGCATCTTCCCCAGATTCCAAACCTCCTGACCCAGAGGGAAGGGGAATTCATGCATACCCTATTGCAGGCACTTAGTTTGGCAGCTTGGATTATTCCTTAACCCCGAACCAATTTGCCAACCTCAGTAAACCGGTTCTGGATGTTATTCGTAAGGCCAGACGTCCTCGCACCAGAAAGTCTTATGGGGATAAATGGAAAAGGTTCTGCACCTGGATCCACGCTAAGGGAGCCAGTATGGCACAGCCCTCCCTCCTTCTCATCCTGGATTACTTAGCTGACCTACTGCACAGTGACCTCTATTTCTCCTCCTCCTATAAAAATTCATGCCTCTTTCTGCTCATTTTCCCCACTGAGCAGCCCCCTTTTCTCACACCCTTTGATCAAACAGTTCCCATGAGGAGCTAGCACCTTGAGGCCACCCACACCAGCTTGGGACCTTAACTTTATATTGGAAAAGCTCACCCTTCCCCCTTTTGAACCAGATTCTTCTGCAGAGCTAAAATTTCTCTTCTGGAAGACGGCATTCCTTCTGGCCATCACTTCAGCCAGAAGAGTCTCTGAGCTGCAAGCACTCGTGGCTGTGGAACACTTCATAATTTTCCGTGCAGACAGGGTATCCCTCAGAACTAACCCATCCTTCATGCCCAAGGTGGTCCCCAGAATAAAGGGGAAATTATTCTTCACTCTTTAGATGTGTACAGACAGCTCAGATTCTATCTAGACAGGACTAAATCCTTCAGAAGTCTGATCATTTGCTGGTTAGCTTTGCTACAGGGGCAGAAGGCAAAGCCATCTCCAAACAAGCCATTGAAAAATGGATAGCACACTGCATCCATTTCTGCTACAAACAGCATGGAAAGCCTCCCCCCAAGGGGGTCAGGACACACACCACCAGAGCAGCCTCCACCTCTGCAGCTTTCCTCAGAGGAGTCCCCACCAGGGACATCCTGGAGGCTGCCACTTGGACATCTGTTCACACTTTTAACAAGCATTACCACCCGCCTCTCTTCTCCAAATCCAGGGCAGGGTTTGCCTCTGCAGTCTTGCAGGGAATCCTAGCCAGCCCCTAGTTCCATTGATTGCCTCCACCCTTTTCCTCAGCTTTGGGAATCAACCCAAATGTGATAACTGCAACAGAATACACACTTAACATCTACATTTATGGTACGTGTACACAACTGTACTTTTTGTGGAGGGGAGGGAAACGTCTGACAACATTAACAGAGCATTGATGATCCAGTGGGAAGCTAAATGTAAGAAAATACCAATTTTTTTTTTTTTTTTTTTTTGGTCAGTCTGGATGCAGAGAAAGCATTTGACAGAGTAAGCTGGGAGTTTATGAGCAGGGCAATGGAAGCGTTTGCATTCCCCAATTAAAATTTTTTATAAGGATAATTAGTAGGATATATGAGGTATCTGGTCTATATTGCAAGTGCGAACGCTTAGGTTGTGGAATACAACATGATCAACACCTATTAAGCGAACCGCGAGTACACCGAATGCTGGAAACCGCTAAATCCCGATTCGGCATAGTTGGCCCTTCTGCGGTATAGCTCTGTAAGGTAAGTGTGTGATAGTTACGGACCTTAGGGTTAGGGTGCAGGTTAAGGTAAGTGCATAGATAGTAATGTGTGTAAGGGTTAGTGTAGAGTTAGAAGTAGGGTTTAGGTTAGTGTATGTATGTGATTTATTTTGTTTGGGTGGGTAGTATGTAGCGAGCGGTGTAGTGGGAAGTATGTTTTATTTTCGTCAGTGGGTGGAACGGTGTTGGCCATACAAAACAATTCGGTGATGTGTATTTCCGCGTTTTTGAGGTTTCAGTGAATTGAGCGTTCGCTTAATAGGTGTCGATCATGCAGTATTTGACAACAGCAACCTAAGCGTTCGTGCTTATAATATAGACCCAAGGTATCTGAGGCAAGAATTAAAGTGGGTGGGTTCCTTTCTGATAATTTCTGTTTGAACATAGGAACCAGGCAGGGGTGTCCTCTTTTCCCTCAGAAGTTCAGGGAATATAATTGATAGGGTAGTCAAGAATATCTGGCGCTATTTGCAGATATTTTATACCCGATTAAAACCAGCAAAGGATATTTCTGTGCTGTGGAACATTTTGAGGCAGTTTCAAATCTTTTTTTCAGTGTACAAAATTAATGCAGCTAAAAAACAAGTTAATATCTGTAAATTCTGTACCCACACACAAATTGGTACAGCAGTATCCATATTTATATGGGCAATGTAAAATGAAGTACTTAGGAGTATGGATTAAAAAGGATTCTGATGTGGCAGCTAAAGATATGTGGGAAGAGACTAAACAAAAGATAATACAAAAACTAAAAGTAGAAGCTCTGCTATATGGATAGCAACATACAAGCAGTTAATGTTTGTTTAGTCCTAATTTTATACACGTCAGGCATATGCTTATTAATCAGAGAAGAAGTTGTGGATAGCAATTAATAAGGCGCTGAAGGATTTTATCTGGGAGGGGATGATGGCAAGAGTCAAGTGGAATAAGATAATTCTTCCAATTGAAAAAGATGGATTGGGATTGCATAATTTTGAAGGGGCATTTCAGAGCTACACAGTTAAGGCTCCTGTACATAGCACAAGCAGAAACTTATAATTCAAAAAGTGGCAGGGGGGTGATGAAATGAGGTGGGGCTGAAAAAAAACAAGGCGAGACTGGGATTTTGGATGTGGGTCCTTGTGGCGAATAACAATAACCATGCAGAACATTGTATTCATAAAGTAGTAGGAAGTATTCTAAGAACTAAGCCAACACAGGAATGGAGAAAGATTCTACCGATAGGGATGACTGTAGTTAGGGATACAGACAGTAGGCAAGAGGGAGACAGGAATTTATTGGAGAAAACTGGTAAAAGAACCAAGGTATTGGAAGCAAATAGAGTGAGAAAGGTAATAAAAATGGGAAGAGGCCAATCATTTATTTGGACTGCAGGAGGGAGATTGCCTACACTATTAATCCTTGAGAGGAAAGACAAAGAAAAATATGGGAATCCTAAGTGAAAGACCAGCACTGGTACAGTTTTTAGTAGAACCTAAAACGGAAGCTGCTGTTTTAAAAAGGAATAATTTAGAAGAGCATACAAAATATTGCATAACTATAAAAATCAATCGGAGGAGGTTAGAAAGGATTGAGAAGAGAGACTGGATAAGCAATTTGGAAAGAAACAATGGGAGGATACATGTACGTCTCCAAAGTATGCAAGAAAGTCTAGAAGATTTAGGATCTTAATTGTGTTTACATGGGTATTTTTATACACCAAGTCGACTGCAAAGAATTTTTTTCTCTGGTAGATGACAAATGTTGGAGGTGTGATGGTAAGGAACGAGGTAAGTGGGATCATATTTTCTAGGAATGTAATGAGTTAGCAAACTTTAAAGATTCTTTGCATTCTGCTATGTCAGTGATAATGGTTGAGCAAATTAGTGTCAATAAGGAAATGATTAGTTGAGCTATGATACAGAATTGGAATTGCCTAAACATAGTAAGGCCTTGCTGAGTCTAATTATGGTGGCTGCCAAAAAAGCAATTACTAGTAAATGGTAGTCAAAATTCTAATCCAACTTTATTAGAAGTAGTTAATATAGTAAAATCTATGAACCTATGAAAAGAGGTAAAACGACTGGAATTGTGAACTTTATAAAATGGTAGGAGCAAATTACATAATAAAAAATGGGATTTGTAGGAACAATACATGCAGAGGACGAACGAGATTTAAAAGAAGGTAGGATTTTGAATGAGCTATGCAATGCTTAATTGACAGTGACTCTATAGATAAGTGATGTATAATGTTTGTAACTAGAATTATGTTAATATGGTTTGTGGTGATTGCAGCTAAAATTCAGTATGGTTTGTTTTCATTTATATAAATGTATGATTAACTATATCATGATAATTTAATAGATATTGTGTGTGTGTTTTTTTAACATTTAAAAAGTGTAATAAAAGGGGTAAGTTGATGAAAGCGAGCTCCAAGATTTTTCAGCCCTCCTTTTTAAACTTTTTAAGGGATTTTTTAACCCCCTCATTTAATTTTGGCAAAAAAAACAACATAAACAGTCTGGGTAAAATGCAGGTAAATGGGCGTTTAAGAAGAAATGACAAGGGTTTAAAAAAAAATAAATAAATTTGGAACTGTTCCAACAAATCCTAATTACTTTTTATGGAACCTTGCCCCCGCCCCCCACCCCCCACGTGCAGAGAGCCCCATATCCCTTCCAGAAAGTCTGATCCTGTACTTTATTTCTCTTCTGCAAATGAAAGTTTCAGACATGGGTTCTAAAAATCATTTGTCAAGGTTACAGATGGCAGTGGGAGGAAAGCACCCCTTTCCAGGTAGTCCCCCCTCATCTGCCAAACCAGACTCTTATTTTCACCTGCTGTTCATCACATTCTGTTCCAGGTCGTGATGGAACCAGTTCTTCTTCCCAGTTTTGGAAAGGCTTTTAAGGATGTTTTTAGTGCCAAAGAAAGAAAATGCTTGAAGACCAGTTTTGGTTCTTTCGTTTTCTAAACTTGTTTGTGCCCAACTTCATAATGTCGCTTCACAACCTGTTCTCTTCTTCCTCTTTCAAGATTCCTGGTAACAGTTGTTTTAAAAGATATCTATCACATTCCTATTCATCTAGACTACAGGCATTCCTTAAGGTTTTGAGCATCTGGATCACATTATCCTTTCTCTGTGTTACCCTTTGGACTTGACACTGTGAACTCTCTTGGTGTAGCGCAAAGCTTCAGTTATAGCTCATTGCAGGTTACAGTGAGTCCACGTTTTTTTCAAATTTAGGTGACTTGCATTTTCTGTTCTGTTTTAGGGGACTTTTTCAGTGTGTTGGTAATCTCTGTCTCTGGTGAGATCGCTCTCACACACGGTGGGATTCCAAGAAACGATTCAAAGTCTGTTGTGACTCCATCACACAGGACTGTGTTCTGGAGTATCAGCTAGGCAGTTCAAAGAACTTTTCTTCCACAGGAAAGAATACCTTTTTGTCTGTTTCTAAGGTTTACCTTTCTGATTTGAGTTGCTGTGAGGGAATACGCAAGGATTTTGAGTCTCATGGTATCTATGATTCTTGTGATACCCCTGGCAAGACTTTGCTTGGGAAAGATGCATTGGTATCTGAAATCTTGTTTGGTCTCATCATCCTTTGTCTTTTCAAATCCAAGTGCTGGGGTTTGTCAGAAAATAAATCAGTTGGTGGAGACAGCAAAATATCCTTAAAACCGGGTCCCCCCTTCCAAAACAAACAGTTGCCACAGACTCCTCGGACTTTCCATGGGGAGCAGTTTCAGGAGGGATAAAAGTGTAAGGTGCATGGGATGCCAAGGACAGATGCAAGCAAATGAATGTAAGAGAGTTGCTTGCCCTGATCACGGAGCTCAACTCTCAGAATCATCTTTGGTCTCTGGGACCTCTTCAAGTTGTTACAGACAGTACTGTGTGGTTCATCAACAAGCAAAGTGAAAACGGGTCATACCCCTTTGCAGACTAGCCATGTCAGCTTGAGATATAGCTTCACAGCATAATCTCACTTTACAGACGTTCTGCGCTCCATCAGAGCAAAACTGTGTGGCCGACGAGCTTAACAGGACCAGCGCACAACCTCACAAATGGAAACAAGATCCAGGGGTCTTCCAAGTCTTAAGTCGTCCTTTGTGGAGTTCAAGTAGACCTATTTGTCTCTTCTGTGGACAGTCAGCTGGCAAGATTCTTCTCAAGGGCTCCATGCAAGAAGGCCTGAAAGACCAATGCCTTTTCTTTTTCTTGGACAGAAATGTTCCATTACTCTTTTTTCACACCACCTACTGGTATCCAAGGTACTTCTGAAGATTTAGAAGCAATCCCCAAGATCGTTGTGGTGACTCACTTCTAGCTTGGGCAACTGTGGATGTTCTTCGTGTTTCATTGTTGCAGTCATCACATTTGGGTCATCACATTTGGGTTATCTGCTTGCAGTAGCCCTCAGTTGGCATGATTATCAAAGTCTTGGGTCCTGCGTCAGTTGCTGTCTCATCTTCCGTGAAGTCAGGTGGTCAGGGGTATAAAGCATGCAGCCGATGCCATTACACCAGTCTTTCTTGCCGTGCAGTGCCCGAAGCAGAAGCAGTTCGCAAGTGCCGGTCGACTGACTCCTGAAATTTTAGTTTTCAAGTTTTAGAACCAAAGTCCTTCAAATAAAGCCAAGTACCCTGTTGGGGAAACCTTTTTCTTGCTCTAAACCGATGTCAGTAAAAGTCTATAAATGTATTACTTGTGGAAAGCAAATATATCCTAAAGATTTTCATTCGTACTGTATTCTTTGCATAGGCCCTGACCATGACGTACCCCGCTGTCGGTTTTGTGCCTTATTTAAGCAACGAACTATTAGTCGTTGGTATATTTTCTCTTCTAAATATTTTCGTACTCTGTTCAGTTATTCAGATTGGTCTTCGGTAAGCCATCCAACTACTGACATTCCGAAAAAATGCAAAGATAAAGACGGAAACAGGCTGCCTAGGTCCAAAGCTGCAGACTACGCTTCTCCTAAGCCAGTCGCCAGTTCGCCAGTACTCAGTGAGATGCTTTCGCAGCCACTGATACCCGCCACTTCAGATTTGCAGGCCTCTACCGATACCCATTCGGTGTCCGGTATGCCGCGAGATGCTTCAACTGTGGAACCTGCGGATTCTCTACCTTGGATGGGTCCGGAGCCGCTGTGCAGGCACCAGCTTCTGAGGATGTATTCAGGCCTACTGACTTGCATATTAAACCGACGCCATCTTTTTCAAGGCCAAAAACTCGAACCAGGCCTAGAAAACCAACGTCCAGACTGCAAGGTCAGTCTTCTATGCTTAAAAAATGATAAGAATGGCTGAAGACCTTATTGCTTTAATCAAGGGAATCCAACCTTCCCCCTCTGAGAGACCTAGGACTGAATTTGCTTATGATACTTCTGACGAGGATTCTGAAATTTCTGTTTCCTCTGATGACCAGGATTTACCTTTATCTACTTGTGACGATTCTGATGCAGAGGACTCCATTCCCTCTGCTTCCCTCCCAGAAACCTTGCATGCTCTTAGGGAACATTTTCGTTGGGAAAGCCGGGATTACTCTGATTCTAAAAGGAGGCTTAGGGATTTCTTACTCCTGCCCCAGCACAGGCCTTTAGCTATCTCTCCTGTACTAGATGTTGTTGTTGCCTTTTCGGAATCTAGCTTGGCCCCTGACTCTGTACCTCCTGCTCCCAGAAAACCTGATAAATATTACATGGTTCCTGACTCTCTCACAAGTTTCTTTTTAGAAATCCTACTGCGGATCCTGAGACCATTTCACAGGGACCCAAGGGCATTAAGACTACTACTGCCAAAAATCATACCCCCTCTGATAGAGATTCCAGGGCGCTTGATAGATTGGGGAAGATGATCTACACTTCTGCAACCTTGGCCATTAGGGACTTAAAGTATCAGCAGCATATTATTGGATTGCTTAAATGGAAGATGTTGATTCCGGATTTAATGCATTCTGCTGAACAGGTTGGAAAACATACTTTGCAATGTGGTTTTGATTCACTAGAGGCTTCTTGCAGGGCTGCTGTAACTGGGTCTGTACTTATAAGGCATGCTTGGCTTAAGGAGCAATCTTTGCCAGATCATGTTAAAGCTAAATTGCTGGATGCTCCCTTAAATCAGGGCCACCTGTTTTTGGCAATAAAGCAGAAGTAGTTAAAAAGATGGAGGAAGAAGCTAAATCTATGCAAACTGTTAAATATTTCCTACAAGTACAGCCTCCAAGATTTAGTAGGCATTGGCCCTCTAAGAATTGGTCCTTTCCTGCCACTTCCAGGTCTACTCAGTCCAAACCCAGAACCAGCAGAACACACAGGCTTCAGTCCCAGGGTACACACCGGACTAAGTAGGGGGGGGGGGCTCCCACTTCCAAATCAGGATGTAGTAAGACTCACCCCTATGGTAAACTGTCTCAGTGACATAATTTTAAAACTTCCAAGCACTTCTCTGACTGCTCCTTTAGGGGGAAAGATTGCTCTGCAGGCAAAAAAAAATGGGAACTTACTACCCAGGACAAATGGGTTTTAGACATAGTTTCCCAAGGATACAGATTTTACTTCCACATGTTACCAACCCAAAACGGTTGGCCAGCTCTACCCCCAAATCAGTGGGTAGAGGTTCAAAAGCAAGTACTCTCTCTTAAGCATAAAGGCTATTCAAACTGTACCAGAAGAGGAAAAGGGACAAGGTTTCCACTCGAGACCTTTCCTGGTACCCAGAAAAGACAATTCATGGCATCCTATCCTGGGCCTTTCTACCTTAAACACCTTTTTGGTGATTCCAAAATTCAAAATGCTAACTCTTTACCAGTTACTTCCTATGCTAGGCAAGGATGTCTGGTTGGCAACACTGGATTTAAAGGAAGCCTACCTCCACATCCCAATCACGGAGTCTTGCAGAAGATACCTACGCTTCAAAGCAGGCTACATGCACTATCTGTTCTCTGCACTGCCCTTTGGCTTATCTACTGCGCCCAGGGTGTTGACAAAGTGCCTTGCTCCAGTCATTGCATTTTGCAGGCAAAGAAATCTTCAAATCTACCCATACTTGGACAGTTGTCTAATTCAGGCAGAAAGCCAGGACGTACTTCTGAATCATCTGGCATTTGTACAAAATGTGTTAACTTGTCTGAGGTACACCATAAGTGAAAAGAAATCACATCTGGTACCCTGTCAACAAATTATATTCCTGGGAGCAAGCTTGAACAGAACTTCCCAGATGGCTTTCCTTACGCCAGAGAAACAAATTCATTTGACAACTTACTTTAAACTAGTGGCCACAAAAACCCTATCTGCAAGGCAAATACTGCAAACCTTGGGGTTCATGGCCTCCTGCATTCTACTAATTCCATATGCAAGACTGCATGTGAGGAAACTACAATGGAATCTAAAAAGCCTATGGTATCAACATTCTCAGGATCTAGAAGCAATGATTCCGATCATACCTTGCCTATGGTTGGAATTCCTTTGGTGGGCAGAGGCCTGCCACCAAAACCAGGGACTATCATTCACTCTACTCCCTGCCGCCCAAACCCTAACAACAGACTTTTCAGACTATGCGTGGGGGGCTCACCTGGCAGGGAAGTGCATTCAGAGCAAATGGAACCCAAGTCAAATGAACCTGCATATCAATCAAAAAAGAAATGTTAGCTGTACAGAATGCTCTGACAGCCTTCAAGGACCACATTCTTCCAGGACAGTTAATGGTAAAGATGGACAAAACCACTGTTGTGGTACATAAACAAGCAGGGGGGGGTACCCATTCTTACCCCCTCTGCAGACTAGACATGGCTATGTGGAACACAGCCTTGAGCTACCAAGTGCATCTACAGGATCAATTCCTGCCAGGAAAACTAAATATGCTGGCAGACGAACTAAGCAGAAATCTCATGGGCCCACACGAGTGGAAACTGGAACCAACGACTTTCAACATGTTGATCAACAAATGGGGGGAGCCCAGATATAAACCTGTTTGCCTCCCCCCAGAACTACCAATTAGACAAATTTTGCACAAGGACTCCCCACAAGCAAGCTTGAAAAGTGGATGCTCTGTCCTTCAACTGTAAACAAACCTCACTTCCGACACAGGAACCAACTGTGAAAACGTAGTAAATGTCAAAGAAACAGGGAAGGTTCCAAGCACAGCTTAGTTCAAAATATTTAATGGGTACAAAAAATACTCTGTCCTTCAGCTGGAAAAAATCTATCCGTTTATGCCTTTCCTCCTCTGCCTGTCCTCTCCAAAGTACTACTAAAGATCAGGACAAACCAAGGTTGATACTGATTGCACCAGACTGGCCATGCCAACACTGGTACCCCCTCTTGCGCAGTGTCACAGCTAGCTCCATGGCACCTGCCACAGACCCCTACCCTGCTGTGCCAGATTCTGCACCCCCAGCTTCATACCCTGAACCTGGCAGCCTGACTAATTACCTAATCTCTCCATTACCATCCCTTAGTAAACAAGTGTTGGATGCCATTTTGGAGACAAGGAGGCCTAGTACTAGAAAATCTTATGCTGAAAAATGGAAGAGAGTCTGCCTGGAACCAAACTCAAGGGATGGCCACAGCAGCGCCCAATTTACCTCAGATTCTTCAATACTTAACTGAGATGCTTCACAAGGGCCTTTCGTTTTCCTCCTCCAAAATTCACGCCTCAGCCATTTCAGCTCATTACAACACAGAAGCACCCCTTTTTTTCTCACCCACTGCTCACGCAGTTCCTCAGAGGGGCCAAAAACTTAAGACCACTCAGGAGAGCCCCAACTCCAACCTGGGACCTTTAACTTTGTATTGGAAAAACTCACTCTTCCTCCTTTTGAGCCAGTTGCAACTGTAGAGTTAAAATTCCTTTCTTGGAAAACAGCTTTCCTTTTAGCAGTCACTTCAGCAAGAAGGGTATCTGAATTACAAGCCCTTATGGCAGTGGATCCTTTTATCATCTTTCATGCGGATAGGGTGTCCCTCAGGACCAATCCCTCCTTCATGCCCAAGGTGGTATCCAGTGTGGCTCTTAATCAATCCATTCATTTGCCAACCTTTTTTTCTAATCCACAGAACAAAGGGAAATGGATACTGCACTTCTTAGATGTGCACAGACAACTTAGATTTTACTTGGACAGGACTAAACCTCAGAGGAAATCTGAACAACTGTTGATGGCATTTGCTGCAGGGGCAGAGGGGAAGGCTATTTCAAAGCAAACCATTTCCAAATGGATAGGCCATTGCATTCATTTCTGCTATAAGCACCATGGAAAACCCTATCCCACAGGGGATTAGACCCCATTCAACCAGGGCTGCATCTACCTCTACAGCCTTCCTCAGAGGTGTCCCTACTTAGAAGCAGCTACTTGGAGTTCTGTACATATATTCACCAAGCATTACCGTTTGCCAATTTTCTCTAAATCCAGAGCTGGGTTTGCCACTGCAGTCTTGCAGGTCCTTATAGCTGGTCCTAATGCTATCTGAATGCCTCCTCCCATCCTTAGCTTTGGGAATCTACCCAAATGTGATGACTGGAACAGTGACACACGAAGAACATAGTACAGTTGTGTACACTTACCATAAATGTAGATGTTCAAAGTGTATTCACTGTTAAAGTCCTGGTTACCCTCCCTCCAGCCCCCTGACTTCTTTTGGCTATACCTCTATTCTCCTTTACTATGCTTAAAAGCTTTTTGGTGTATTTGCTTTTTTGTTGGAGGTATAACTGCGTGTGTGTGTGTTTGTGTGTATAAATGGCATTGGCTGCATACTTTATACCCTTGACTGTCGTCACGGAAGATGAGACAGCAACTGACCCAGGACCCAAGACTTTGATAATCAGGCCGACTGAGGGCTACTGCAAGCAGATAACCCAAATGCGATGACTGCAACAATGAATGCACTCTAACATCTACATTTATGGTAAACTGTACTTTCTCCCTTCTTTTGGAAATGGCCAGGGGAAATTGCCACAAGCTTCCTCACAGACTGCTCTACTCACAGAAGGACATAGGGGTGTTTGAACCCTGACCACAATCAACATCAGTTGATCGCTTCGATGATAGGTTTACTGTTTACTGAGGATGTGCAGCAAGTACTAATGGAGGCAAGAACCCCGCTACTAGGAAATTCTATATTAGTAAATGGAAAAAGTTTTCTAGTTGGTGGCAACACCATAACCAGAACTCATTCAGCTTAAGTTGTTTGGTTTTACAGTATTTGTGAGAGTTGCTGTCCTATGACCTTTCTTACTCCCGGATCAGGATTCCTTTGAGCCATTTCAACATGTCTGCCCATGAATCTTCTTTTAATGCATTGTCAAAATGCTTTTGAAAGGTGATGTTTTGCATTAGAGAGTTCCAAGAAAACTAGGGGCCTCTCGTTGCGGTCTTAGTTTTATGTTGGAGAAGCCAACACTTGCTCCGTTTGAATGAGCCAACCTGGCAGACTTGAGGTTCTTAACATAGAAAACAGTTTTACTAATTACTTTGACATCTGCAAGAAGGGCATATGAGATGCAAGCTCTTATGGTGAGTTGATATCTGCAAGAAGGACATATGAGTTGCAAGCTCTTATGGCGAGTCAACCCTATCTCATTTTCCAGAAAGATGGGGCTTTTTTGAGAACTAATCTTTCTTTTATGCCTAAAGTGGTATTGGAGTTTACTTTAAGACATATTGTCCATCTCCCTGTTTCTTTCCTGAACCTAAAAATAAGCAAGAAGGTACTGCATACCTTGGATATCCACATACAACTCTGATACTATCTTGAACTAAATCTTTCAGATCTTTGGATCAATTGTTCATTTCTTGTGAGGGTAAGAAAGGATAACCTGTGTCAAAGCCGACTATTTCCAAATGGTTGTCTAAGGCTATTACCTTTTTTTGCACTCGCAACAAAAATGTTCCAGGCAAGGTCAAGGTCTTCTGTACTAGCCCTTTGCTTATGTATGGCTTTTTGGAAAGGCTTGATTCCTTTTCTAGGTCCAGATCAAGCTTTGCTAAGACCATTCTCCAGGGGTTTCTGGACTCCTCTCCTTCCACCTCCCAGATGTAGTAAGATAAGGTAATATACCCATATTGTAGCAGTACTCAGTATGATTAACGTAATACAGTTATGTAAATAAACTTACCATTTGAACATCTACTGATTTGGTCGCCACTTTGGTAGCTGCCCTCTCCGTCCATCCCCCTTGTTGTTTGGTGTGTTTATGCCAGCGTGTGGACATTTGTTTTTTGTTTTCCCTAGTATTGGCCTTTCAGGGCTCAATCTCTTTCTCTGTTGGCATGAAAACTCTGAAGGACTTGGTGCCCAAACCTGTTTGTCACCTCTGCTTGAGCTGCCTGACAGTTTGGGTGCATGGAGGGTGCCCTGAAGCTTTGGAGGCTGGCTGTTGTATCCTATGTAGGATATAACCCAAGAGCATCAGTGGTCATTCAAACATGTACCATTATGGTAAGTTTACTTACAAAACTGTAGATCTGAAGTAGTTCATTTCATTTTATCTGCAACCTGTGGGTATACGGATCCGTATCGGATCCGAGCCGGCAACTTTTTTTCTAGCATCTGCTCCAAACTCAGAGCTCCTCCCCTTACCCATAATGCCCTACCATCTCCTATCTTCCCCTCAGATCTCATTTGCCGCGCCAGTAGTGTGCATTGTGGTCTCCTTTTGCTCTGAGCTAAAAAAGGGATAGTAAGTGGAAACTTTTGTCTATATCTAGTGTGCTTGTGTAGGATTACCCTTCCTCCCCTTCTGCATTAGCGCCTTGGTCGTTAGTGTAAAAAAAAAAAAGTTTTGTTGGTAGTAGAGTAGTTTTCAGGCCTGCCCTTCCCCTACTTCTGTGTGTGTGTGTGTGTGTGTGTGTGTGTGTGTGTGTGTGTGTGTGTGTGTGTGTGGTTTCTGTGGGAAGGAAGTAGCCTTACCTTTGAACGCAGGACTATGCTGATCAGCCAAAGCCTGTATTCAAAAAATGTGCAGTGTGGCCATAAGCTTTCCCCTGCTGATGGTCACACTCTGTGTGTGATATGTTTGGGAGTAGCACATCTATCCACCCAGTGTGCTAATTGTTCAGGCTTCAACCCCAGGGCCCTTGGGGATCGTAAGGCCAAGCTAGTCACCAAAGGCCTTCTCCCAGTTGCCATGCTGGATTCTGCCTCGGTCTCTAGTACACCCCCCCCCCAGACAGGGACTCAACCTCCCTCTTCGTCTGGCGATGGGTCCTCTAAGGACAGATCTTTGGTCAGCGAGGCTGACAAAGATAGAGAAGGAAAAGGAAAGACTCTGAGAAGAAAGGGAGAAAAAGAAAGACAGGCCTCGCAAGAGATCCCCAGACAGGGAGCTCTTTCTCAGCCCTCCATCCAAGATCATGAGGCCTGTTTCTCCTCCGCTCCGGTCACCACGTTTCTCACCGGAGCTGTTGGAACTTTCGGACCCGAGGCCCTCCACCCCTCTGCGCTTAACAGCCAGATCCGAGTCGGTGGCCTCTTTGAGGTCGACTCTGAGTCTATCTGAAGTGGATATGGACAGGATGATGCAGAGATTTCTTCAGACCCAAATTCAGATGGGAGTCTTGCCAGGTCCCTCTCCCTCTGGAGGGGCGACCTCCATGCCTGATGTCCTTCAAGGATGCATCTGCAGTCATAACATATGGGTTGTCCTGCCTCAGGCAGCCGTTCGGTCGGCCGGATTCCAAAGTCTGGGTCTGGCCTTGGCTGATGTCGCACTTTCCCCGACGTCAGAGCTTCTGGGGTATAAAGGCATCAGCCAACGCCATTTTCCTTAGTCTTTCTTGCCGCGCGGTGCCCGAAGCAGAAGCTGTTCGCAAGTGCCGGTCGGTCAGATCCAGAGATTTCAGCTACCGAAGACTTCTAAAAAAGCTAAGTACCCCGTTGGGGACTCTTTCTTGCCTCAGCCGATGTCAGACAAAGTAAATAATTGTTTAACTTGTGGGAAACAAATACCTCATAAGGATTTCCATTCTTACTGCCTTCCTTGCTTAGGCCCAGACCACGACGTATCAGCTTGTTTAGCCTGTGCCTCCTTCAACCGACGGACTCTTAGACGTCGGTCGGAGTTTGCAGAAGAGTTTTTTGGATCCGCTTTTGCATATAAAATGCCGTCTGAGACTCAGACTACACATTTAGCCAAAAAACGCAAGGAAAAGGACCGACACTTGCGGCCCGTGGTTTCGGCTGAAACCATGGTTAGGCCTACTGCGAGTGTCTCGGTTTCGGCTGAAACAGAGTCCTCTGTTCTTACTTCTGCCGAAATCATATCTCCGACAACTGAGGCCAGAGAGGGCCCGGCTGCGTCGGCTACAGAAATCCCTACTGAAGAAGCAAGCGCACAAGAATTGTCCGACACCATTCCATTGGACATTTCTACTCCTGCACGTGGGGCAGCTAGGCCCCCTGCTTCTGTGTCTATTAAGGCCTTCTCCAGAGCTAAAGCAGCTAAAATTTCAAAAGCCTTAGCTGCAAAAGCTACTTCTCAGAGACCTTCCTCAAGTTCTCAGATTCTCAGCCTTGCTGAGGACCTTATATCCATGATTAGGGGTTCCCAACCTCACCCAGACAGGGCCTCCCACCCTCCTCCTGACAAAAGGCCTAGGACTGAACCCCCTGAACCTCTCTCCTCAGATTACTCCTCAGATGGATCTGATTTATCAGACCATCAGGAAGGGCCATATTCTCCTTATGAGGATTCAGATGCAGAAGACTCTATTCCTTCTGCCTCCCCTCCTGAAGAATTTTCCTTTGGGGAAACTTTGCATTCAATGAGGGAACACTTTCAATGGTAGGGTCAGGATTTCTCTGATTCTAGAAAAAGATTAAGAACCTTTTTACACTTGCCACAGCATAGGCCTTTAGCCGTACCACTTGTGCTAACTGTAGTTGATGATGCATATAATGATGTCAGTTCTGCCCCTGACTCTTCCCCCGGCCCCTGCCAAACCTGACAGATATTACAGGGTCCCGGACACTCACTTCCATTTGTATAAAGCCCATGCTGCAGACCCAGAAACTATATCTCAGGGCCCAAAAGGTGTTGCAGCTGCCACGGCCAAAAACCCCCTACCCTCTGAAAGAGAGTCAAGAGCATTAGAGAGATGGGGAAAAAAGGTTTATACATCTGCTACTCTTTCTGCCAGGGCATTAAACTGTCAATTCCACATGATACAGTACCAGGAATATTTGTTAGATCAGCTGAATAAAAAGCTTTCTTCTACTGAACCTTTAGACCGAAAGTCCCTTCAGGATTTGGTACACAACTCTCAGCAGGTCAGTAATCATTTCTTAAAATGTGGCTATGATGCACTGGAGGCTTTATTTAGATCAGCTATGACTGGGGCAGTAATTCGAAGACATGCTTGGCTAAAAGAGCAATCCTTGCCAGACCATGTCAAGGCTAAACTCCTAGATGCTCCAATGGAGAAACAAAGTTTATTTGGCTCCCCTGCACAGGAGATTCTAAAGAAAGTGGAAGAAAAAGCAAAATCTGTGCAAACAGTAAAGGATTTTCTGCAGGTTCAACCTCCGAGGTTCAGCAGAAACTGGCCTTCAAAGAATTGGTCCTTTCCAGACACCTCCAGAACACAGAGGGGCAGGAATAGACGCCCAAGAGGCAGAGGTCAATCAAAGGGTGCCTACAGGGGTAGTCGGTGGCAACCTGCCAACCAGAGGAGTACTGCCACAGCTGCAACTACAACCACTTCCACAGGACAGACACAATGACTTGACTCTGATTCCGCCTACCAGGGAACAACTGGAAGCACCCTTGGACGGAAAGCTGTCTTTATTCTCGAAAAACTGGTATTGCATTACAAAAGACAAATGGACATTGCAAACCATAGACAAAGGATACAGGTTTCACTTCCACACTTTTCCAAGAAGGAGCGGAATGCCAAACCTTCCACCAAACCAGAAGCCAGAGGCTTTAAGACAAATCCACAATTTACTTCAGATGAAAGCTATAGAAAGGGTACCATCTATGGAACAAGGCCAAGGATTTTATTCCAGACTATTCCTTGCACCAAGAAAAGAAAACCAATGGAGGCCTATTCTCGACTTGTCCGCACTAAACATATCTCATTGTGCCAAAATTCAAGATGCTGACCCTACAGCAACTTCTTCCCATGTTGGGCAAGGAGTCTTGGCTGGTGACTCTAGATCTCAAGGAGGCATACTTGCACGTCCCTATACGACCAGATTGCAGAAGACACCTCAGATTTCTTGCAGGATCAGAGCATTATCAATTCTCAGCATTGCCCTTTGGCTTATCTACTGCGCCCAGAGTATTCACGAAATGCCTGGCATCAGTAATTGCACATTGCAGGCTTCAGGGAATTCAAATCTATCCATACCTGGACGACTGCCTAATACAAGCGGACAACAAGACAAAACTAATAAAGGATTTGGCCTATGTCATGCGCCTGTTACAGGCCTTGGGATACACAGTCAACATCCAGAAGTCAAGACTAGTGCCATCCCAAAGGATAACATTTTTGGTGCGGATCTGGACACAATGACTCAGATGGCTTTTCTCACAGAAGAAAAACAAAAGCAACTTCCAGTCTACTTCATGGCTTTGACAAGACAAACTCAGCTCACTGCAAGGAAAGTCCTGCAGGCCCTGGGTTACATGGCATCCTGCATAATCTTGATCCCGCATGCCAGGCTACATATGAGAAAATTACAATGGTACCTAAGGAATGTATGGTCTCAACACAGGCACAGTCTAGAAACCATGATACCAATCATTCCATGCCTGAAAAAGGAATTCCTGTGGTGGGCTCAGGCCTGCCAGTCCAACAGAGGGTTGCCTTTCAACAAACCACAACCAAGGCAGACCATCACCACGGACACCTCAGACCTAGGATGGGGAGCACACATGGAGGACAAGTGTATCCAAGGCCTATGGTCTCAGGACCAGCTGAACTTGCACATAAACCTAAAGGAGATGCTGGCGGTGAAACATGCAATCGAGACATTCAAATCATTCCTCCAGCAAGGACAGCTGCTGATAAGGACAGACACCACCACAGTCATGTGGTACATAAACAAACAGGGAGGCACGCATTCCTACCCTCTATGCCGGATGGCAATGGAACTGTGGAACCTAGGCCTGAATCTCAACATCCAGCTGCAGGCCAAATTCGTACCAGGAAAAGAGAATTCACTAGCAGACAGCCTAAGCAGAACTACCACGGATGCTCACGAATGGATGCTGCATCCAGACATCTTCAAAATCATAACAAGCAAATGGGGAATGCCAGAGATAGAACTGTTCGCCTCCCCACTCAACCACCAACTGAAGAAATTCTGCTCAAGAGTATACCACCCACAAGCCTGGAGGGTGGACTCTCTCTCTTTCAGCTGGAATGCCCTAACAGTGTATGCTTTTCCACCTCTCCCATTGATGTACAAAGTTCTACTGAAGATCAGGGAGGAACAGCCAAAGGTGATACTGATAGCTGCAGACTGGCCAAGGCAGCACTGGTACCCGCTACTGAGAAGCATGTCTCGGGCGAACTCATGGCCTCTACCCCTATGGCCTCTTCTTCTAACGCAGAACAACTTCAAGACCCTGCATCCAAACTTGAAAACACTGCAGCTAACTGCCTGGAAAATTGCTTAAAACAAAACTGTTTTATCTCAGAGGGTCAAGGACATTATCCTGGAGGCTCGCAGACCCTCCACAAGGAAGACATACTCAGCTAAATGGAAGAGATTCCTCATTTGGAGCGCATCAAAGGGTACAAATATTACACTGGCAAACCTAGCACACATCCTAGAATATTTAGCAGAACTGTTCCACAATGGCCTGTCCTATTCTTCCATTAAGATTCATACTTCAGCAATTTCAGCAGAGTACAACATGGATCCACCTATCTTCTCTCACCCTCTCCTCAGACAATTTTTAAGAGGGATCAAAAATGTAAAACCTCCAAGGAGACCCCCTCTGCCTACATGGGATCTCAATTTTGTGCTGGAAAAATTAACATTACCCCCTTTTGAACCAGCAGCATCAGCAGACTTACAGTTCTTATCTTGGAAAACTGCTTTCCTTCTGGCAATCATTTCAGCAAGAAGAGTATCCGAGTTACAGGCACTAATGGCAGTGCAGCCGTTCCTTATTTTTCACCAGGATAGAGTGTCTCTGAGAACCAATCCTACTTTCATGCCAAAGGTGGTATCCAGGGTATCCTTGAACCAAGCTATTCATTTGCCTATGTTCTTCCCTAACCCACAGAACAGGGGGGAAAAACTATTGCACACCTTGGATGTACACAGACAACTACGCTACTATCTGGACAGAACTAAAACCAGCAGAAAAACTGACCAACTTTTTGTAGCATATGCAACTGGAGTGCAAGGAAAAGCAATTTCCAAACAGACAATTTCAAAATGGATAGGAAATTGCATTCGCTTTTGCTACTCTTTTCATGGAAAGACAGCTCCTGAAAATATCAGGCCTCACTCCACAAGAGCCACAGCCACCACTACAGCTTTCCTACGAGGGGTGGCTACCAAGGACATTTTAGAAGCTGCCACTTGGAGCTCCGTGCATACATTTGCCAAGCATTACAATCTACCTTTATACTCCAGATCCCGAGCAGGTTTTGCAACTGCAGTTTTACAGGGGATCTTAACTACACCATCCTTATCTTAGTACCTCCTCCCCCAGTTTGGCTACGGTATTCTACCCATATGTTATGACTGCAGATGCATCCTTGAAGGACATAGTACAGTTTTGTACCTACCATAAATGTAGATGTCCGATAGGTATGCATCTGCAGTCAGGATTACCCACCCTCCTTCCCCTCTGTGGTACTCCTAGGGTGCTTACCCCTTCTTCAGCTAGCTGGGGGAATCTATTATGGTGTATTTGTTTGTATGTATGTGTGTGTATATATATATATATATATATATATATATATATATCTATATCTATATATATATCTATATATCTATATCTATATATCTATATATTTTCAACATTTATCCAAATTTAGCCTTCCTAGAGGGCATCTGGGGCAAGAAACACTGAGGAAAATGGCGTCGGCTGATGCCTTTATACCCCAGAAGCTCTGACGTCGGGGAAAGTGCGACATCAGCCGAGGCCATACCCAGACTTTGGAATCCGGCCGACCGAAGGGCTGCCTGAGGCAGGACAACCCATATGTTATGACTGCAGATGCATACCCATTGGACATCTACATTTATGGTAGGTACAAAACTGTACTTTTTCCGCCCCATCTCTCCTTCCCCGATCCATGCTTCGGGGCTTTTGGATCAGAGGTTCTTCGGAGCTGGTAGCTTGGCGTCGACGGTTCCTCCAACCTCGACTCTGGCTGTTACCTTGAGTTCCTCTGATCCGACTTGCTCGGATATGAGTGACTCTCGGAGCCGCGGACAGGGTGTCTGACCCCAGGGAATGGATTCTTCGGCTCCGACCATTTCTAACCCAATCCGTTCCCTCGGGCCACAGGATACCCTGTCATTGGCCCGGTCCCCACTTCTGATCCGGGAAGGACTTCTCCTTCGGCTTTCGAAGTGGTGGAGAGGGACTGAGACCCCAGCCCATTCCCTCGGATACCACCCAGGCCCCCCCTGGATTTGGCGACTACTCCCTTCATCCTGTCTCAGGGACAGCCCGTGCCAGAGGATCCTCAGGTCATTTTCCCCGAGGAAACCCCTGCAGCTCGCAGATCCCCTTATGAAAGTCCCACTGAAGAGCGCCACCGCAAGTGCAAAAGGATGCACCTGGACTCCCTAGAGTTCCTCACCACTGACACTGACTTAGATGAAGGAGAAGGTTCCCTCAGGTCACCTCCCGAAGAAGTCTCCTTCGGAGAAATTATGGAAATCCTCCGCCAGAGGGGAGGTTGGTTAGCCCCAAAACCTTCTGGGAATGAGTCAGTGTTCCTGGAGGCCTTTGGCACGGGCCCATCTACTTCCTGGGTGTGTCCACCAGCAGATCCCTTGGTGGACCTCATC
Organism: Protopterus annectens; assembly: GCF_019279795.1. NCBI lineage: Eukaryota > Metazoa > Chordata > Ceratodontiformes > Protopteridae > Protopterus > Protopterus annectens. Next base: position 707,821,076 of record NC_056727.1, on the reverse strand, counting down.
ACCACGAGGGCATGGAAGGAGCCTGACACCATAGAGCCCATCCCCAAACGTCCTGACAAGGTTTTATCTCCTCCTTTGGATAGACGGCCCTGGTCGAAACGAGCCCCAGTTGATGCTGTGTTGGTCGCAGCGGCCACAAGGAAGGAACTAGCACAGGAGAGTTCCTTAGTCCACCCTCCAGACAAGGAGTCCAGGTCGGTGGATAGGTTTGGGAAGCGCGTATCCTCTTCAGCGACTTTTTCTATCCGTGCGCTGAATTATTTGGCAAATGTGATTAGACTTCTGTGAGACCTTGCTTCGGAATTCACTGAGTCTCCCCCAGAGTCTTTATCGCTGCAGGACAAACAGCTGTTTTCGGCAAAAATGTCTACTACGAAATTTGTCTCTAATACATCTATGTGGCTACTTTCTCACGCCACGGAAAGAGCAGCTAGAGTGGCTGGGACAGGCATAGCCATGAGGCGTCATGCCTGGCTCAGGTTGTGTCAGTTCGTGGACCCTTTCAAGGCGTCATTTATCAACGCTACCTACGACGGCTCTTCCCTCTTTGGGAAGACAGTACGTGACACACTGGTCCAGAGCAAAAAGGACTGGAAGAGTTTTTGTCTGCTGTCGGAGTCCGCTTCTCTAACAGTCAGCGGTCCTTCTCTAGGAATCAGAGGGCAGAAGAAGATGTGGTTCTGAAAATCTCAGTTTTCCCGGGATTCTCAGGACAGCTCTTCCCCCAGAGGCGGAGGGGGACAAGATCGACGCCGACCCAGAGATAGAGGGGGTCCCAGGAAGTTCAGGTCTAGGGGAACCCTTTTCTGATAGACCCGGTCAACAGCCCTGAGGGGTTGCCCGACTGTCCTACTCTGGAGGCAGTCTGGGGACGATTGTCCTTACACCCAGCTGTATGGGAGTCCGTTATGACAAACAGCTGGGTTCTTCAGATAATATCCAGAGGTTACTCTAGTCCTTTCATTGCCCCTCCAAACATTACCTCCAGGATGTCCCACCCGCTCACAGGGAGGCCGCAGCTCTAGAGGTTTCAAAGCTGCTTATCAAACGAGCCATCGAAAAGGTTCCCCCCATTCAGTCCGGATTAGATATCTACTCAAGGTTCTTTTTGGTGCCAAAAAAGACTGGGGACCTCAGGACCATACTACACCTGTCCGCATTAAACCTGTCTGTAGCAAAACAGAAATTCCGGATGGTCACGCCACAGTCCATTCTACCTTATCTCCGAGAGTGCGACTGGATGTGCTTGTTAGATTTTCAGGATGCTTACTACCATATCAAAATATACAGAAGCTCCAGGAGGTTTCTGCGCTTCCGGCTGGGAGCCAGTCACTTTCAGTTCAGGGCCCTACCCTTTGGTCTCACCACAGCCCCTAGGGTGTTCACCAAGGTAATGGCAGTAGTAGTGGCCCACCTGAGGCTTCAGGGTATTCAGGGGTTTCCTTACCTGGATAACTGGCTCTTCGCTGTGCACAACAAGCATCACTTGTGTCTGACCCGAGATTATTTCATTCGATTAGCAGTCTCACTGGGAATTAGTCAATGTTCACAAATCCCATGTGCAACCAGTACAAATTCTAGACTTCATTGGGGCACAGTTATACACTTGGCAGATGAAGGTATTCCTAACTCCAGACAGGATTCTACATCTCAGGGGCCACATAGCTCAGATAGTGAACTCCCAGTCTTCAAAAGGCGAGCGAGGTTCTCCGGGCTCTGGGCTCCATGGCTGCCGCCATATCTATTCTCTCGTATGCACGTCTTCACATGCGGGTTCTTCAATGGACTCTGGCTGTCCAGTGGTCCTGACTAGACCTACCCATGGAATTTCCCATCAAGATTAGACACGTCTGCAGGACATATCTTCTTTGGTGGTTAACGTCACCGGAGGTATCAACAGGACATCCATTTGCATCAACCCCAGTCCAAACCACAGTGACCACGGACGCCTCCCAGCTCGGGTGGGGGGGCACTGTTTGGTCTCCGTTTGGGACCACAGCCTTGGACTGTCCTTCCCTATCTGCACATAAATGTTCTAGAGATGAGGGCAGTGCTTTTAGCGTTGGAAGCCTTTCTCTCTCAGATTGATTGAAATTCAGTCAGACGACATGTCGGTCATCTGGTATATCAACAAGCAGGGGGGAACCAGATCCTACCCTCTGTCGCGAGGCCATGAGTGTGTGGGAATGGGCGATTTTCCACCGGTCGGTGTCTGATAGCAACGCACATCCCGGGGTGCTCCAACATTCTAGCGGACAGATTGAGCCGGGCCATTCTGATGCCCTACGGGTGGTCTCTAAAACAGTCCGTAGCGGAGGAGATTTTCCGGGCATGGGGTCAGCCTTGCTGCTATCTCTTCGCATCTCCTTCCAACGCGAAGTGCAGCGGCTTCTTTGCTCTGATTCCCTCACCAGGGGAAGTCCCCAGAGACGCTTTAGTCCATGCTTGGCCCCCCGGGCTTCTATATGCTTATCCCCCATTGCCACTCATTCCAAAGTTTCTTCAGAAAGCTTGCTGACCTATGGTTCAAAGTGATCCTCATTGTCCCGTTCTGGCCTCATCAGGTTTGGTTCCCATTCCTTTGGTCTCCTCTATTAGCTTCCCCGTGGGTTCTGGATCCCTGACCGGATCTAATTTCCCATCCATCGGGGACACGTCCACCCGATCTGGGCAGCCTCAAACTTAGAGCTTGGTTGCTCCAGTTCCGTTAATCGCCAGGACTCCCGGTCTTTCATCCCAGGTCAAATCGATTCTAATGGCCTCTCTTAAAGATTCCACTAGAAAACTGTATCTCGGTAAATGAAAGCATTTTTCTATTTGGGCTTCACAGAGAGAACTAGATCTGTTTACAGCTCCTGTTCCAGCGGTGCTGGACTTCCTGTCTAGTATTTTTCAGCAAGGAGCTAGTTCCCCCACAGTGAAAGTACAATTGGCAGCTATTTCCAGTTTTCACGTTGGCGAAGACAACAAGGCATTAGCCTACTCTACGCTGTGTAAGGCTTTTCTCAAAGGTAAGTTTCTGCTACGGCCCCGTCAAGGATTCTGTACCTCCTTGGGACCTTACTTTTGTTTTACAGGCATTGGTTGCCCCTCCTTTCGAACCCGCAGCGTCAGTGGACTTAAAATGTTTTTGTCCTGGAAGACTGCTTTCCTAGTAGCCATCACTTCAGCCAGTAGAGTTTCTGAGCTTCAAGCTTTGTCTGCCGTGCCTCCCTGTTTGGTCTTCCATAAGGATAGAGTTTCCCTCCGTACTAATCCTTCCTCGTTACCTAAAGTGGCATCTGAAGCAAACATAAACCAGTCCATTAATCTGCCCGTTTTCTTTCCCAACTTTCAAAATAAAGGTGAATACAAACTCCATTTGTTGGATGTTCATAGACAACTTTGAATTTATCTTCATAGAACAAAGTCTTTCCTCAAGACTGACCAATTGTTTGTTTCTTTTTCCAAAGCTTTTATGGGAAAAGCTATTTCTAAAGTTTCTTTAGCCAGATGGATCACTCTTTGCATTTCACATGCTTGCAAGGCAAAAGGTTTATTACCTTCTGGTATAGTTGAGGCTCACTCTACCCGGTCCATGGCAACTTCTGCTGCTTTTTAGTCCAGGGTACCTTTGGACGATATTTGTGCAGCAGCGACACGGGCCAATTCACATACCTTCATTTCCCATTACAAATTGGATCTGATTTTGAGGGGTAGAGCATCCTTTGGCTCTGCGGTGCTCAGGAATATCCTTCCATAAGGGCCTCCCAGGATCGGAGTAGCTGGGGACTCTGTCCCACAGGTTGCGAATAAGTGAAGTTAACTTCTTCAGATAAAGAAGCTATGTACTCACCATTACGTTCCATCTGAGTAGTTGTACTTCATTTTTCTGCAACATTCCTTCCCTCCATCCCCCGGACCTTATCCTGTTTTCAGGTTGGTTATTGGGTTGAGTTGCATATAAATATATATATATATATATATATATATATATATATATATATATATATATATATATATATATATATATATATATATATATATATATATATATATATATATATATATATTGCTAGTTGCAGCAAACTGTCTGAGGGAAGATGGGAGATGGTAGAGCATTATGGGTAAGGGGAGGAGCTCGGAGTTTGGAGCAGATGCTAGAAAAAAAGTTGCTGGCTCGGATCCGATATGGATTCGTACACCCACAGGTTGCAGAAAAATGAAGTATAACTACTCTGATGGAACGTTATGGTGAGTACATAACTTATTTTTTCCCAGTGTAACTTACTCTACACCCACCCAAAGGTTATAAAGCAAAACAACTGTGTGATGACATTACTTTAAGCAACTGTGGTTTTCAGATTTGAATGATGTAGTTATTGCATGAACACAAAATGGGGATTAAGCTTTGTATTTCTGGGGAAAAAAACTTTCATGTTAGAAAGGCCATTTGTAGTCCAATATGTAGTATATACACTTTCACAGTAAAGGTTCAGTCTTTGGCTGTAATTTGGTATCTGATTTTAGTAGCTTATTCTTGCTCAGTATTTCAGTCTCACAAATGCACTGGTTTTGCAGTCTGAAAGTGTGAACGGAGGTTGTGTGATAGAAACTAAACCATAAACAATTCTTTTAAACCTCATATTAAACATTATTTCAACAAGATAAACCTTTAAGCAATTCAAAACTCAGCAGTTAACTGGGCAACAGTCTGTCTGCTGATGACCTTCATAAAAAGTTTGTAGTACTAGTGTTACCAAGTGTGAGGCAGTTTGCCTGTAAAAGGATGATGGCAGGACTGTTTTTATGCAGTTGCTGCGTCAGAGGAGAAAATATGAACTCTGCAAGGTATTTATCATCCCTAGGTGAACCTCCTTCCTCCTCATTTGTTGCTGTGAGAACATTTGCCAGCCTTGTATTATGCTCAACTGCCTTATTTATGAACTCACTGCATCAAAATCCAGCAACACAACCAGGTAACATCTCAAACTGTAAAGAAAATCCATTTCTTGGTCAGTGTTACGATTTCTGAACTTTGAGGAGAAGTCTGAAGGATAGTAACCAAGAAATAAAGGTGGCCTGCATGAGAGTTCTTATCACTTCAGCCAGCCATTAATCTCTTTAAGAATCATGGCAAGTACAGTCATTTCTCCCGTCCATTTAATGTCTAGTTAAAAAAAAGTGGATACATGCATTACCCATTGCTCTCAAGTATCTGCCAGAGAAGGCTCTGAACTGTTGTTGAGCTGCTCCTTTGTAGTGAAGGGTACATGGTACAGTTCTTTCCATCTCGGTTTGTCACGCTGTCAACCTTTAGTGCTTCTAGGTCATCCCTGAAGAATGAAAACTTGCATTCAGTGGGTTGACCTGGTACACAAGCTAACATTTACTTTTCTTTGTTTTAACATTGTTAATGAAACAAATTAACACAGTAATACAGTATCTGTAAAAAAATAAAATACAGTATCTGTAAAAAAAAAAAAAAAAAAGTCCAAGTCTATTACAATCGGCTAATTTCAACTTTTATAAAGATTCATTTGTTTACACCTTCATCCTCTTGACATAAGAGATAGCTGGAGCAGAGTAATCAAGAAACAAGAGTGGTTACTTGAATTTTTTAGTGTTCAGCCAACATTTCAGCAAATTTTTATGTATAGCAAATGCAACGTTTTGTTGTCTCCAATTAATTATTTTCCAAAAACAAAATTCACCTCCTCTCCACGTCAAAAGAAATAAACCAAAAGCATAAACACCTCCGCAAGCGTTTACCATGAAGGGTCTCCTCCAGTATAACCTCAGTACGAATCGTAGCACAAGAGTGTAAGCCACAAATGAATATGTATAAAACAATAAATTTATTGGAACACCAAAGCAACAAAACAAGCACAATGGGATTGAGCGCGCTTTCATCTATCACATCCAGACTACATCGGTGTCCGTTGCTTATTTTAGAACTGTCTCGCTATGTTAAACTCATTTAACATAGCGAGACACTAAAAAAAAGCAACGGAGATCTTGCTTTCTCCATTGCTTTTGCCCACAGCTCTGATGTACTGCGCAGGCGCGTAGTACATCGGAACTGCCGCGGATGCCAGACATCTGCGGAAGGGCAGTAAACAGGCATTATACTATGCCATTATTTAAGAAAAGTAACAGTTTCTTTTCTTAAATAATGCCATGGTATAATAGCAATAACCCACTTCTGGGTGTGGGTAATGCTAAATTTACCCACAGTTGGCTTTGTTTGGTCCCTCGGGCTTCGCCCTCGGGACCAATAAATTTAGCATTACCCACACCCAGGCGTGGGTTATTGCTATATTAATACACTTTTAGAATAACAGACACTGAGCCCTCAATCAGCAGTTCCCAACCTAGAAGGATGTAAGCTACCTGTTCTGCCACTACAGTGCAGACCACAAACCCTCTCGGTGCAAAACAACTGGTCTGAAGCCCAAGTGTTTAAACCAAAAGGCTTAGAGTGAGTTACACCAAGCAGTAATAAATACTATTGAGTACTTTTAAGATGATGCAAAAGTAAAAAAAGTAGGTAGAAACACAAGTACAGTAAATCAGATGAAATTTTTTTTTTTTTTCTGAACAAGTGCTGAGATCAAAGAAACAGATTTGAGTGCTGAAACTAGAAAACTGGCTAGTTATAAGAAAAAAAAACTAAGCTAGAAGGCTTCCCTCCAACACAGAAGGGCTTGGGGGCTCAGAAGCCTACAAATAGTCTATATCACTCAACAGGAAAGGCAGGAAACAAGCTTAAATTTTTTTTTTGTCTGTTTCCCAGATGCTCTCTTTGTACACAGCAGGAGTGCCTGAAATCAGAATATGATCTCACTGCACTCAGTTTAGTGAGCAAATGAGATGGGCGCAGAAGGAGTATCCAAACACAAATTTACAAGGGGGCGGGCAGTTGCAAGGCCACTAAGAGCAGAGTGAAAACTTCCAGTTCAGTTAATATTCCTTCCACACAGTTAAAATCAATTTAAATACTGTATTTTTTTGAAAAAAAAAGAGCAGATAAAGGTACTTAAATTCTCTTATACGTCCAGTTGAATACAGCAAGGAGCAGATGTGTGTGTGTGTGTCTTTCTTTTTTTTTGTTAGGTTAAGCCACAGCGGAACTCCGGTCCGCTAATGATTTAAAGGTACTTAAATTCTCTTATACGTCCAGTTGAATACAGCAAGTTCTTAGCCGGCCAAAGCTGAGGTTTTTAAGCGGAAAATATTTCACACTGTACCACTTAAATAGGCAAGGACAGGAAATCAAAGAATGTGACTACCCCCACTATGCCATTCCATAGCATGGGCAGTCTCTTGGTTATGAACCTGTCCCTCCAGGATGTTCTGTTGATTGTGGTAATGAGGTTGAAGACTCTGGAGTGTGTGGTGCACAGGGATTGGGATTTCTTTAGATGTAGCATTTCTAACAGAGCTGGGTCAGATATGGCTTTGTAAGTCGAGCACAGATCGCCTCTAAGTAGGCGATATGAGACAGAGAACAGTTGGAGTTTGAGTCTGTCCATATAGGACAAGTGAAAACAACATTGGTTCCTGGTTGTAGATGACAACCCACAGGAGTCCAGTTCCTTGGTGGACATGCTGAAGAGATCTGTGCATTTCTCAATTGACTCTGAAGTGTCAGGTAGGGCAGACTTTGTTGTGACCTGCTTTTTTCCCAGCCAACTCCAAATGCAGGGCTTCTTTTATTTACACCTGTCACTGGTGGTGGTTCTTGACTAGTGCCTTTCCCATAACTGATAGACTTCCTCATTGGAAGAAATGGGGGGTTATTTGTCATAACTGTGAATCTGTTTGGGATTACTTTACTACCTTCATTCTTATAGCTCCATACTGGCCTTGGCAGGATGGGTTTCTTTGTCACTGCCTGATCTTGTAGAGCGAGAGAGAAAATTTTATTCAGAGGAGTGAAGAACTTGCTGTACCATGTGTCGGTCAAATTTCACCAGGGCCTTCCCTGTCTCCATTTAGCTGTATGTTTTTTCCACTTCACTAGTTGCCAGTAATCCTGCCTTTTCTGTACAAATTGTATCTGCATTGTTCACTTCCCTAACACTTAGTACTAGACAAATAGATGGCTGCATTTTTTTCTGTTTGGACTGAGACTATGGGATCACAGTTCTCTCTGCTGCTGTATTGTCCATTCTTGACTGCCTCACTGTGATGTTACTGGTTATTTTTCTGTAAAGGTTCTTTTGGCTAGTCCTGATTCCCATCAGTGTTGGTTCTTTGCAGGTGTCTGAAGCCTTTTCAAAAACTACTCTGCCACCTTTGTGCAACTTAGTGCCTCTTTGGAACCTATACTTTGGCTTCTTTTAAGTAAACTTGCTACAAATAGTTTCTCTTGGAAGTCTCTTAGTGGTCATTGTCTACCAATATAGTTTCTGAATTATGTGCTTTGCTTGTAGATCTTACACGTTTGATTTTTTTCACAAGGATTGAATCACCTTTAAAACTACTTTTTTTTTTTCATGCCCAAAGAAGCACATGTGGCCAATTTAATAAGTTACTGGTTTACTTTCCGAGAATTCTGCGGTGGTACGGCGGAAGCGTTGTTACCTCACAGCAAGAGGTTCTCCCGTTCGATTCTCGGCTTGGCTTGGGAGTGCCTTCTGTGTTGAGTCTGCATGTCCTCCCCGCAGTTGGGTAGCGTTCGAAAGACATGCGTGCATAAATGGGTGTGCATTCGTTGAAGGTTGGGTGTCGAGCTGGCACCTCGGCGTTCGTAAAAATCTGCCAGTCATTAGAGGATCGGAGTTCCGCTGTGTCGACCCCTTACCGGGAAAAAGCCGAAAATCCAACAACTGGTTTACTTTCTGAAATGCGCGAACTGAGGCATTCCTGCACTGTTTGGATGTGCACAGACCGTTATGCTTTGCCTCATATGCAGATATATTCTGTCGTGATAGCAGCAAGTCCCTAAGAAGGCATGGCAATGGTTTGTTTTTTCTTTTTGATCGTAAACTCCTAGCTTAATCTCGGATAAAGGATTTCAGAAATGCATGTGTTTTCTGAGATAATAGTTGTCATTGAATGAACAGCCTCCATGTGCAGCTCCATTGTAATACTGGAATCATTTGCATCCTACTTCTTTTGGCTTTTCTCTGTTAGGGGTCGTCACAGCGGATCACCTGTCTGCTCATGATTGGCAGTGGAGTTTGTACCGAGTTGCCAGGCCGGCGCCCAACCTTCCACAGAAGGCACATACATGCACGCACTCACACCTAGGGCCAATTTAGTGTCTCCAGACCACCTACAGCATGTCTTTGGGATGTAAATTCCTTATTCAAATAGGAAAATATGCATCTGTTTTAGGACCTAACAGTTCAACAGATTTCATCAAATGAAACTACTAGAAGAGAAAATGTAAGTTATCTTTTTATTCTCAACCAACAACCACAAACTAGAATATTTTTTACTTTGGATTTTACTATGATTTGCTTAAGGGATATCTATTCAGGATGTACCATAATGATTCAAAGGACTCTCAAACCCCCAAAACAAACTTTAAATTGATTCTAACACCATAAAAGGATACCACTAATAAGGCTTTTAAATGCTACAGAAGAAAAGAGGCACATCTACGTGATTGGATATAAGGACAGAATTTTGCTTTGGAAGAACTGAAAACTGCTTTGTTACAGCAAGCAGTAGAAAATCTTTCTTGCCACCTCAGTGCAATACATACAGAACTGTCAAAGACTTGACTGCTGTGAGAACAGAATATGTGACAAGGCATATAGTACTGTACTAAAGATGTAAACACAATAAATGAAAAACTGCTTGATCTAGAAACAAGGTAAATGGCACCCTAATAAAAGGCTTACCAGAGCAAGTCCAACAGCCTTGAATGCAGTCAGTGCAGTAAAAGACGTTTTCTCAACCTTGCTACAACAACCTACCATGTTCTGTTAAAAGTACACAGATTGTGCCCACAGAGCTTTAAGAAGCGCACACAATATAATTCTGCCTAGGCAGGATTGTGAAAATGTTTATTTAATTATCAACTGCTATCTACTAGTTCAAAACCAACAAAAATAAACTTTTTATTGACTGGGTATAAAATGTGAATTCAGAAGGACACGGACACGTTTTACCATTCAAATTAAATATAAACAAAATGTGTACCTTTCTGGTATGGCATAATGCAGAATAATGTAAAATTCCAATATAAACTTCCTGATTAATTATTTTTTTTTATAAGGGGAATACTCGCCTCAAGAAGCTGAACCTTTTATCTGAAAAATTATTTGACTTTAACCCTGGTTGATGTACACTACATATGTTGTAAATATCAAAAAAGAAATGCATAGGTATTTAAATGTAGTTTAGTAAGCTATAAAACAGATGTTTGTTTTTAGAACTGTACTGCTGTTGTAAATTCAATGTTTCTTTTAACTAGTTTGTTGCAAATGAAAAATTAGTCTGGTCTAAATCTGTTAAAGTAGCTTTTTTAAACTTTACCACTACGTCTGTAACATGTTCACAAACTACTTTGCTCCTATTACTGTTAGACTATATAGTGAGTGCATAAACTATTTAAATGGGGAGATGATTCATTATATTGTAAATTTAACAGACCGCATTCTACCTGTATTGTGCTAATTTTGGTACAGTTTGTGATCTTGTTTTTAATTTGCTTAGAGTCTTGTCAGTTAATAGCAAACCCTATTACTTGAAATTCTGCACACTTTGATATAAAATGGTGTCAACATACTTATATCTGAAGGGTGCAATTGGGATAGTTTGTTAACATGTTGGAGTTCTGGATGGTTGCCAGTTGGGGAGAGCCCTCATGAGAGTTCTTCATTTTCAGTAGATTTGATTCAAGTTTTCTCTACAGCTAATTGTATTTATTGGGCAAAAACACAGAATGAACAGAGAAGGTTGTTTTAACCTTGCTGAGTTTTGGCTATTGTTTCTGTTTGTTTGTGTTTGTATTTTGGAGATGGGTATGTGTGTGAGGTGATCTCCTGCTATGCAGTACACTAGCAAACCTCAAGGGTATGTACCTAGATGTCCCAAAACTCTTCTAGCTTGTTTCCCAGTTTAACTCGAGAACATGTGCTCACTAAACGTTGGTTTGTACTATGTCAACTGTGATAAATATCATTATCATTGCCCTTTGTTTACAGTTCTGTTACAAGACCGATTTAAAAGAAAAGTAAAATATAATGAAAATTAAAACAATTGGGATTGACAGTGCTCTTTTTCTAAGCACAGACAGGTATGCTGTGTGGACTCGACACAAGACAAAGGGCTTCATGCTTAATGTTTAAATACAGTGCAAAACATTACTAATACAGCAGTTAGCAGTAGATTCTAATGTACTGCATAGTCAAACAAGTTATTTCCTAGTGAACTGTAAACATTACTTTTGAAGTATTTTGAAAACTATTTGCACCATTAACTTAATGCATATTGTTTGAACAGCCATAGATGTCAAGGAAAGAGATGTAGGTTTACTCATTAGAAGCCAACTGTCCCAGTGGGTCTATATTACATTATCAAAGTTTCAAAACTTCGAGTCTGATATGGTTGTGCCATATAATCGAAGTCTTGAAACATCGAAAATGTAATAAAACACAACAACCTACAAAAACAAGCCATTTAAACGCTCTAAGCAGGGGGGGGGGGGGCAGAGATCTCCGTTAAAAGATTTGAAGTTTCAAGACTTCGATCATATGGTGTCGACCATATCAGATTCGAAGTTTTGAAACTTCAGTCTTCTGATATAGACCTGTCCCAGTACACTAAAGGCATATAAAAACTAAAAACAGAAGTGCTTTATACAAGAGTATGTCAGAATAAATATTATTTTTTGTACAGCATAATGAATTTTACTGAGATGACGTGACCTAACCATTAAGAGATGCGTATATAGCAATGTTTGTTGTATAGTAAAATATTGAAAAGCAGATAAAATGTACAATGTTTGCAAATTTCTGTAAATAAAGCTCTGTGTTAAAATAGAAGGTTGGTGTCCGGTCAGTGTTTTAAAGTTTTGTTTGGCATTTCCTGTAAATTATGTTGTACAATCCAATCTGAGAAAAGAAACACTATATAAAAGCAGAAAGCAAACTTGATCTTATGCAAGAGTTTTAAAATCCTGAATGTACGAATAACATATAAAAGTTCAGCAAAAGGAGAATTTAAATTATCTGTTTTGGTTGTTAAGGTATTAGTGTTATAAGTTTTACTTGGCTCCAGTTCCAGTGAGGTTGTACACATATCCATAGATACAGATCTAAAAATGATGGGATACTATAAAAATATTACGAAGATAGTGCAAATGTCTGTTTTTTTATTGCTTTATGTTATTTCTTTTCTTACAGACCATAAGTCTGTTTTGTTTTCATAAATCTATCAAACCCTAGAAACTATTGCTTAGTAAACACTTGTTATAAGGGAGAGGGTTGGAATTTGGCCCAAGGGAGGGATGGGAAGAGTGCTAACATATGACCATTTATGGAACCTTTACCTTGCACTCTTTATTTACTTTGCATTCCAGTCTCTCACATGTAGGAAAAAAAAGGTTGTACACTGCTAGTTGCGACATCCTTCTGTGGGCCAGTAATCAAGGAGCCTCAATCCTCATCACTGACATCGGTGAGGGACATTCACTTGAAACAAAAATACACACAGTATCCCCAGATGCAGCTGTCTGCACCAAGCACAATTTCCCTTAAGAGCACATGTGGGGAACCTACTCCTGTCCTGGGACTGGGTCCCCCCTTCTCACCATGCCCCAAATAAAACTCCACACTAACCACAGCTGTTAAGTTGAGTCCTCAGCTGAATATTCCAAGTTAAGTCCTTAACTCCCCTCTCTGTGAAACCAGTGCTGTGTGCCCCTGCACCAAGTAGCCAACACACACTTAGATTTGATTTACACACACACACACCTGGAAAGGCTGGCACAGATTCACTAGGTAAGACTATAAGGTAGACACTGCCACTGCCACCAGAACACTCCAAAGCCAGCTACTGTAAAGTTCTTACCATGTTATCCAATTATACTTAGTAAAATTAACACTTATACAATTGGTAGTGTTTAATGCAGCAAGGCTTTCAGGAGTGGCCACAGTGTCACCCAAAGTACTCTGAAAGGTTAAACTATTCTCTAAAAAGGCCAGCCACAATGAAAAGTTTAACTATGTTTAATAATAAATAATAAAAGCCCATGAAAATACTAAATGTCTATTTATAGTAAACACCAGAGTTTCAATCGCAGGAAATATTAAAAAATAACACAGATGGAAAGGCTTGCACAGATACCAGAAAAACAATACTTAACTAATGTCACTATATTTTCCTGACTGATCTAAAGAATTACCGTCCCCTAGTTCACTTACTAGAGCAAGCCAAGATGAAGTGGGTGAGGAGTCCTCCTTTGTCAGGATTCAAAAGTTGACTGCCCTGAGACATCTGTCTCATTTTAGTATTAAAACATTTCTGTGTTGGATTACAGAATGACATCACATACATCTAGTCATCTGACTTCTGTTTCCCTCACTTATACCCCCTTTACTAGAAACTGAACCAGAATCTAGCACGTGTGTCATCACTCACTCACTCACTCACTCACTCACTCACTCACTCACTCACTCACTCACATCCCTTTGCTAAGATGCGTTTATAGCATCTGGAAGCTACAAAACCATTTCAAAAACTTCACCCTTCCAGGGTAGCAGTTGGCTCACCCCTAAGGACAATACAGTAGGATTCATAGTCCTGATTTTTGCAGTTATTTTGTCTCTGGCTGCAATCAGAACTGTAAGATAGAATCTTTTTGTGGCCTAAACCAGATCATTTAATTTCAGACTATTTTTTCAAAGTTATAGCTGGACTGAGATCAACCTCTTCTTCCAGTATCCTCTGTTACAGTACATTCATTTCAACAGTTGGAATACCATCTGACATATAGGTGTATTTCTTTCCTGTGCAGCAGGACCCACTGTTGGTACATTTTTAACACAAGCAGCTTTACAAATACATTTTCAACACAAGCATCTGTCCAAATCTGTTTGATATACAAATGACACAATTCTTTACAAAACTCCAGCTAGCTTCACTGTTATTGCCTCACATCACCTTACTAGTATGAAGTCCTTGACAACAGTCATTCTAGCTGGCAAGCACATTTTTAACAAATGACACCAGGTTATTGAGTCCTCTCACAGAATCCTGGCTAGATGCACATTCTTTTTATAAGCTTAGTTTTATATCCTGGCTTCTAACTGCTCCAAGCTAACCTGATCTTCCTCATCATGAGTCCACTTGCGAGTTTCTTGTAGCAAAGTGCGCTGTCAAGGCTTTTTCATAATCCCTCAGTCCTTTCTCTGATATCATAATCCTGTTTCTCCTAAATATTAATGTAGTTGTTTACACAAGTGTATGATACTCATTTTCATGAGGGATTTAGGTCCAGTTAAATTTTGTTGAGCATGCTTCACTGGTTTGTAGCTATGTCAATCGATTTAACAGTTTGTGTTGTACACTGCTGCTCTTGCCATCTGTAGCTTAATTTGTATTTTGTGCCAGTAAAGGTCCATGTACCAAGACTACACTTGGTAAAGCCAAGCGAACTGTATTAATAGTTGTGAAAAAAAATGTCGATTTGAGCCTCTGTGCTGTGGATGACTTGACAGCACTTGTGAAAAGTACAGTTAAGTTTTTATCGAGTAAAGTGCTGTATGTGGCTTCCTTGTCATTTTTGACCACACATTTTTTAATAATGCTCCAGAGTGCTTCTGGCAGACTACATTCAGCAGTAAGAAATGATTTTGTAAACACAGATAACATTGTTTTTTGTGTTGGGTATCTTATGTCTAAGACTTGTCCCATGTAAACTAAATTATAGTAACATGCAGTGTATAAGCATGCATTCTGTCATTTTTCGCAGGTTTATGTAATGTTTCACAAAGCATGGGAAAATTTAGTTTAGTCATGAACTGCAACAGTTTTAAGAAATTCTTCATACTTTAACATTTCCAGATTATCATTGTTAATCGTGCATTACAATTCATGATTCTCCTTACCAGACATTATCATGTTCCTCAAATTTCAACCTTTAATCTACGTACAAAAATAACTATACAGAACGTACTAGCAACTGCATTTACCAAACTGATGTGTGGTTGTGACCCCCTCCTCCCAGCTAGACAAATTTAACATTGTACACCAAAGTGAACACGTGGAAAGGGATGAGACAAAATAAAGCGCCATCATACAGTGAGGTTATTTAGAAAAGGTTAACACTTTTACTTCTACTGTACAAAGAAACTACTTAAATCACATTTGGATGAGGGAATAGTATGAGTTTACTGGTATGGTTTAACCCATGCTTCTCCATCATAACCGAACCAGCTTGGGTGGAACTGCATCACCTACACTCAAATATGAGTTATTGCTGAATTATGTAATTATTTCAAGACTTGTGTAGCAAGGTCTCGGTGTTCTTCACATTGATAACATTTAAGTGCATTTGCTGAGTTTCACCTGAGGGTACAGCATGAACTAGTGTTACAACAATTTTATAAAAGTGCTATAACATTATCTCATAAACTTAAGTAAGCAAGCTGTTAGTACTTCGTTCTTTAGTTAATACTGACTCTTAAGGGAATTGGTAAACTGTTTGATCATAATCTTAAACTGTACAGACTTCAGTGTGTTTATATTTTGTGCACTGTTTTTGTGCTGCTTCTACTGTTGGTAGTTGTCAACTTGTAGGGAAAAAGGCAGCTTTTTGTTTACAGTAGCAACACTGATCAGTATTTCAGCTTGGCTGATGTTCTTCATCCCACATTGCTGCAGTCCTAACTCTTGGGGGTAGTCCGCTGTCCCAGTCGGCCCGAATACCAAAGTGGCTGACGCCGGTCAAGGCGCATGACCGACGCCATATCCTCAGTCTTTTTGCCGCATGGTCCGATGCAGAAGCAGTATTGCGAGTGCAGGTTGGCGTTCTGAAATTTTCTGAAGTCGGAGTTTCAGACCGAATCAAAGTTGGCTAAGTACCCCGTTGGGGAATATTTTGTTTTTTCTTGCCTCAGTATTTAACCGGATGTCAGAAAAGTGAATAACTGTATTTCTTGTGGGAAACGGATACCTCATAGGGATTACCATACCTTGTGTATACCTTGCTTAGGGCCTGAGCACGTTGTTGGCTGTTGTGCTAGATTTAACAAACGCACTATTAAGAGAAGATTAGATTGTGCCAGGTTAGTTTTGGGAAGCGTTGTAATTACAACATGCCGCCGGATGCTCCGACGCCCCTGGTAAAAAAAAAAGCGGGACAAAGCAGCGGGTAGGGTGGAAGAACCGCCTGTCCCGGACGCCGGTTCTTAGAGGGCAGTGGAGCCGGTGGTTCTACCAGAAGTTCCTTTGGATTCTCAGGAGAGACTTTACTGTTACAAGATGTGTCCTCTCAGGAGGTAGGCCAGGCTGAAGGGGCTTCTCAGGTAGCTGTTCTCCCTCCCTTCCTAAGGTGGTTAGGCCCTCCTTCTGTTTCCAAGGCTTCTTCTAGAGGCAGGCCAGGGTTATCTTCAGTGGGGGTCTCCCTAGTTCTTCAGGGTCTCTGCCTAAGAAACATATGCTTAAAATGGCAGAAGATTTGATTACTCTGATTAGAGGTTCTATGCCGATAAGAGGCCTAGGGTGGAACCTGAGCTTGAGAGTTTTGAGCAGTGTTCGGAGGCTTCTGAGTCTTGGCTGAAGACTTGCAGGAGTATCCTCCTTATTCTGATTCTGATGTGGATGATTCTACTCTCCTGAGAATTTTTCTTTTCAGAGACTCTTCATTCCATGAGGGAGCATTTTAAATGGGAAGGTCAAGATTTCTCTGATTCCAGGAAAAGGCTTAGGAATTTTTGTTTAGCATAGGCCTTTGGCTATACCTCCTGTTCTGGATGTGGTAGAGGATGTTTTGCAGAGGCTTCCTGAACCCTGATTCTTTGCCTCCTGCCCCAGTTAAACCGGATAGGTATTATAGGGTGCCTGAAGCTCATAAGTATCTTTTAAGAGTCCTAGGGCAGACCCAGAAACTGTTTCTCAGGGCCCTAAAGGTGTTAAGGCTTCTGTTGTTAAAAATCCTGTTCCTTCTGATAAAGAGGCAAGGGCTTTGGATAGATGGGGAAAGAAGGTGTATACTTCTTCCACTTTAGCCATGAGGGCTTTGAATTGCCAGTTTCACATGTTGAAATACCAAAATTATCTCCTTTCACAATTGAAGTCTAAGGTCGATGCTCTCATGGAAGGTATTGAGTGTAAAGAGTTGCAGGATTTAGTTCATGTTTCTGAACAGGTGGGTAAGCATTCCTTGCAATGTGGTTTTGATGTTACAGGCCTCTTCGAGGGTGGCAGCCACTGGTTCTGTTCTTCGCAGGCACGCCTGGCTGAGGGATCAGAATTTAGCTGAACACGAAAGACAAGGATTTTAGATGCTCCTTTACAATCTGATGTGTTATTTGGTGTGCCTGTGGAAGCAGTTTTAAAGAAAATGGAGGACAAGGCTAAGTCTATGCAGACTGTTAAAGATTTTTTGCAGGTTCAGCCTCCAAAGTTTAGTAGAAATTGGCCTACTAAGGGGTGGACATATCCTTCTTATGATTCTCAGTCTAGGGGTAGATCTAGACGTGGTAGGGCAGAGCTCAAGGTCTTTTAGGCCTAGAACAGGAGTTCACCTGCCCAGTCTTCTGGTGAGGGCAGGGGTCAGTCCTTTCTCGAAGCAGACCCAATGACCTGCCTTTTCAGCTGCCAGAGCCTCTGCCTGGCAGCACCTTGAAGGCTGGCACTTTCAAAGAAAATTGGAGTGTTATTACCCAAGACAGATGGGTATTGGATATCGCTCACCACGGTTACAGGTTTTATTTCCATACCTTGCCTTTCAAAGGCATGCCAGACATTCCGAGGCTCACAAGCAAATTTCTCTGTTACTCCAGATAGGGCCATTCAGCGGTTCCTGTGCCAGAAAGGGCTAGGATTTTTTTTCTCGCTTGTTCCTAGAACAAAAAGGGGAACACGTGGAGACCAATTTGGATTTGTCTATCCTCAACACTTATCTGGACATTCCCAAGTTCAAAATGTTGAAACAGCTTTTACCTCTGCTGGGCAAAGATCACTGGATGGTAACTTTAGATCTCAAGGAGGCTTACCTTCATGTGCCTATCAGACTCAGTTGCAGGAAGTATCGGTTTCATGCCTCGAGCTGGAAATTCCCATTATCAGTTCTCTGCATTGCCCTTTGGCTTATCTACGCGCCCAGAGTATTCACAAAAGTTCTGGCCAGGCTAAAAGGAATACAAATCTATCCTTACTTGTTCAGCATCTGAATATGTGATAGCAGTGCTAAGATGCCTGGGGTCCAGTCTAGTACCCTCTCAAGACATGTGCTGGGTGTGAGACTGAATACAGCAGCCCAGATGGCCTTTTAACCCGGACAAACAAAGAATCTTTCCCTTTACTTCCATCAACTATCTCTTCAGTCCGGGCTGACTGCAAGGACAGTCCTTCAAGCCTTAGGGTTCATGGCATCTTTGTATTCTGGTGCTTATCTAAAAATGTATGGACACAGCATAAACAAGGATTCTCTGTGACCCGGCCAGAGGCGGAAGTCAGATTCTAACGACAGATGCCTCAGACATAGCTTGGGGGCTCATCTGAATGGAAAGTGGATACAACATGAAGGAGATGTTAGCAGTCCAGTTTGCATTACTGGCTTTCAAGGAGTTACTTCTTCCAGGGCAGGTGTTGATTCTAACAGACAACACAACTGTCATGTGGTACATCAACCATTCTTATCCTCTAGTGCAGGCAAGCAATGATTTTGTGGGAGATTGCGCCAGCTTGCAGCTGATCTTCAGGGTAAGGTTTTCCTCACGAGTGGAAAACTGATCTTCATGTATTTCAAAATTGATATGTCATGGGGAATTCCAGACATAGATCTGTTCTTCTCCACTAAACTGCCATGCCAAGTTTTGCACTTAAAAGGTTTCATCACAGTCTAAGGAAGCCTCCGTGGCCCTTTTACCTTTAAATTCCACACCTTTGTCTCAGAGGCTTCAATTACTTACTGAGTTATTGGACAAAGGTTTGTCTTTCTTCCATTAAGATTCATGCTGTGTTTTCTCATCCTTTGTCAAAATTTCTTTTTAGAGGGGCAAAGAATATAAGACCCCAGAGAGCTCCTACTCCTGCTTGGGATCTCAATTTTGTGTTGAGAAACTACTCTTATTAACTTTGAGCCTCATGGCTACTGCTGAATTGAACGGAAGACTGCTTTTTGCCATACTTTGTTCTGCAAGGGTTTTCGAATTGCAGGAATTGCAGTTGTTTATGTTTTTTTTTTTTTTTTTTCCATATGACAGGGTATCATTACGCACTAATCCTTCCTTATGCAGATCCCCAAACAAAGGGGGGGGGAAAAGATTTTGTACACTTTAGATGTACACAGGCAGTCATGCTATATTTAAGCAGAGGAAGGATTTTAGGCAGTCTCAGCAGTTTGTTTCTTTGACAAAACAAACTATTTTATTGGTTTTTTGCATTTGGACTTTTTATTATATTTTGTTATTCTATCATGGCAAGGAGATTCCAGCTGATTCATTCCATTCCACCACACTAGGGCTACAGCACAGCAGGGGTGGCAGCAGGATATTTGATATTTTGAGGAGCTGAGGAGTTCAGCATACTTTCTCTAAGCACTACCACCTAGGGCTGGTTTGCTGCCACGGCTAGCATGCTGCAGGGCATGTTGACCTGGCGATTTTTTTATGATTTGCCAGCCCCTGCTTTTCTGCTTGGGATTCTACCCAGTGTGGACACTGCAATGTGTGGGACTTAAGACATAGTACAGTTTTGTACCTACCATAAATGTAGATGTTCAAGATCCACATTGCTGTCCTTCCCCTGTGTTTTAGGGGGGGTGTGTGTGTGGGTATGTACCTTTGTAAATTTGTATATTGTATATATATATTTGGTACAAGTTTGGTGTTTTTGGTTTTGGCCTTATCTTTTTAGGGTCTTCTGACACATCTGGAAAGAAAAGAACGAGGATATGACGTGACGCCGGATTTGTACCCCGACGCCCTGACGCCGCCAGACTAATGCGCCTTGACCGACGCCAGCCATATACTTGGTATTCGGGGCCGACTGACAGCCGGACTACCCCAAGAGGATCTTGGACTTAAACATATATTTATGGTAGGTACAAAACTGTACTTTTGTCTTCTTTTGTACCAGATGCTGGACTTAATGAATATGCTGATTGGTTTTGTGTAATTTGCTTTTATGTTTTAGAATATGAATGCAAAAGCCCACATTTGCGCTTTTCCTGCCTCCGTAACTAGTCTAGTCCAGATACAAATTTACTGTATCCAGGACTGTATGTAAGCTTCTGAGCCCCCCAAGCCTTTCTGTGTTGGAGAGAAGCCTTCTAGCTTATCAGTGGGAGTGGTAAGCACTAGGTAGCCTATCTACCACAAGAGGAGTGGTTTCTGGCCCAGAAATTGTAGTTTGTTGGCCGTTTGGGCAGTTTG
Organism: Protopterus annectens; assembly: GCF_019279795.1. Classification (NCBI taxonomy): domain Eukaryota; kingdom Metazoa; phylum Chordata; order Ceratodontiformes; family Protopteridae; genus Protopterus; species Protopterus annectens. Next base: position 707,800,533 of record NC_056727.1, on the reverse strand, counting down.
TCCGTATCTTTCAACTTTCTGGTTTAAAAGCCCACGTTTGCGTTTGTTTCCCGCCTTTCTTGTAACTAGTCTAGTCCAGATACAGATTGCTGTATCTAGGACTGTTTGTAAGCTTGTGAGCAGTGCCAAAGTCTGCTCTCCAATTTTTTCCTTAGATCTGCTAGTTCTCTCCTCTCCTGCACTTTTACTAGCTTTTAGTCTAGCACTTTACCAGACTTCTTGTAGCAATTATTGTAGAACACAAGTGCTACCAGTACTAAACGTTCTACAAGGAAACTGCTCCGGTACTTATTAATGCCCACCCTTCCAGGCATGTCTAAAGGTCGGTTCCCTGTGCTTCATCCTATTAACCTGGTGAACGTGGGCATCCTGAGGCAATGTAGCAACTGCCTCATGTACACAGACAACCCTCTCCTCTTACCTCCCACCACTCAGACTTGCTAGAGATGCACTTGTATATCCAAATTGGAAGCCACGCACTCTCCAGCCAAGACCGGAATAGCTGGTCAAGAGGAGGTCAACATGTGCACCACACCACATGGAACACACAGCACTCCAGAACACACACCAGCACGGCCTTCACATAAAAGCACAAACCACACACCCACCTTTGCGGAAACTCTTAATAAAAATCTACCCAAAGAGCAGAGGCCTCCAAGGCAGAAACGCACTCTACCACCACAACACTAATCACAAGACACAACTCTCCTAAACAGTGTGCCACTCAACCAAAGCCCCTAAGGCAAAACAGCATGCCCAACACACTGGTCATAGGTGACTCGATAGTGAGGCACACTAATGCCCCACTCACTAGGCTGAATAAGGAAAATGTGGCAGTCGGCTGCCTGTCAGGTGCCAGGATCCGCCACATAAACGCAGGCACTCTGGTCCCTCAACAGGTACAAATATGACTCTGTCATTATACATGTGTGTGTGAATGACATGAGACATACCTCCCTGGACTACATGAAAAGAGACATGGAAGAGCTCTTGGATTATGTAGCCCCGTTGGGTATGACCCTAGCCCTGAGCAGCATCCTACCATCACCCTGAATGATACCACTGTACAAGCAGGAAATGACTGATTGCAACAACTGGCTAAATTTCAGGTGTCATTCTAAGGGGATTCAGTATTTATCTGCCTGGGATGACATGATTGACAGACCTCGATGCTTTGCCATAGATGGCCTGCATCCGTCACTCCTGGACTTCCGGATACTGGCCAAGGCTCTTGCCACCTCTATAGTGCCTTTTTTTAGGCGGTGTTCCAAAGATCAAATTACCACTGTAACAGCTGCAAACAAATGCAATCTGAGGGTTATGCTGCTCAACACTGTCTAAATCTCAAAATGCACTCCCTCGAAGCACTCCTTAAAATGGAGAACATCAACATTTGTGCTGTAACAGAGACCTGGTTCAAGGCAGCAGAAAGCAGCCCTGCACTACCAGGCTGTAAATCATTCCCCACCTTTTGGCCCCAGGACTTGGACTGAAGCTCTAAAGGCGGTGTTTCTATATTCATAAAGGATGCGAACACCTCCAGACTGGTAGCCCAGCATAACACATCAGAGATACTTCAGGTGCAGCTAACATTGTGTAAGACAGTGAGTCAGGTTGTAGCCTGCTCTAGGTCCCCAACCATGTCCCAAGACTCTCATTCCACGTTCTTAAGCACGCTGGAGAACATTAGGGTCCAACCTAACACTCTCTTATACTGGGCAACTTCAACTACCCCTCTATTAATTGGGAAAGCTGCTCATGTACCAGTACACTTGCCCAACGTTTCCTGGAATTCATTAATTCCAATGTCCTGGACCAGCTCGTTCTTAATCCCATTAGAGGTAGCAACATCCTTGACCTTGCCATTAGTAACCTGGGCGACCATTGCTCTACACCAGTAGTCAACTCCTCCCTGGTTAGATCCGATCACAAACTAATCGCCTTGAAAATCCATACCCCCCCCCGCAAAGGTAACCACCATGAAAAACTTCCCCAAAGCTAACTTTGAGCTCCTAAAAACAGTAGTGGCTTAACTTCATGCTACCCATGCAAATGGACAGTAGTTGCATGACCGCCGAATTGTACACCAATGCACTATGCGAACACATACACAAATGCAATGGATCTCACCATACCCAATAGAACCAAGGTGCTCTTCTCCAAAAAAAGGAAGCCAGTCTGGTGGTGGTCTGCCATAAACAAACTCTACAGCAGGAGGAGGAAACTGATGCGGAATAAGGTGAAGTCCCAAGACTGGAAAAACTCCTTTATCAGCTTCAACAAAAAGTTGTGATCCCTCATCAAATCCTCTAAAGTTAGCTATGAAAACATAATTGCGGCAGATAGTAAAGACAACCACAAGGCCTTCTATAGTTATGTAAAGAATCTCCACGGCAATACCCAGATTTGCTCTGAGCTACTGCACAATGGTACCTCCTATAGCGATCCAACAAGATATTGTCAATGTACTGGCCGACAGATTCAGTGCCAACTTTACCCCTCTGTCCCACCTCCCCGAAAGGACCAATCGCAATACCAGTAGTTTGTCAGGCACCCAGTATTACTGCTGCACAGGTTAAAACAACACTGTCCAAGACCAAGAATACAGTTTCTGTGGGATCTGACAATATCCCTGGCGGTGTTCTACATGAACTACAGAGTGAACTGGCAACTCATCTGTGTGCCCTGTTCAGTCATAGCCTCACCTCAGGCTTTGTCCATACCGAATGGCACACTGCTACATCATCCCTCTACACAACGTTGTAGCAATTACAGACCCTGGGAACTATTGCTCCATTAGCCTGATGAGTCTGATATCCAAAGTTATGGAATGTATCATTATGGCCCTAATAAACAAGGATATAGGGGATCTCCCACAGTCTGGTTTTGTGAAGGGTAGATCATGCCTGCTCAACTTGGTCAACTTTTTTGAGGTCTGTCACCAGAGCTGTGGATGAAGGCAGGGTGGTTCATACAGTCTACCTTGATCTTGCCAAGGCCTTTGATACCATTCTCCAGTCGGGAATCATAGAAAAACTCACTAAGCTAGGCATCCACCCCTATATCACTAGGTGGGTTGTAAGCTAGTGCACAGATTGAACCCACAGTGTGAAAGTAGCTTACTTCAAGTCAGACTGCCAACCAGTCACGATTGGAGTCCCACAGGGTTCAGTCCTGTGTCCTCTCCTGTGTGGTATCTACTTCTCTGAAGTCCAGGCCAACACGAAGGGACTCTGGCTGGCTAAGTTCGGAGATGATTGCAAGTTAGGAGCTATTAACTCCCCAAGTGGTAACATCCTACAGAAAGGCCTGAGACCAACGACTGGTGTTAGAACCATGGCCTTAAGCTCAATGCCAAAAAAAGTCATCCCCTTTGGGAAAAACCCGGTTCCCATGAATTACCACATCGATGGTAGTCCACTGAACACAAAAGGTGTTCTAAATGATCTGGGAACACAGGTTGACAACCTCTCTCTTGACCCACCGCATAGCCACAGTGGTCAGAAAGTCCTCTGTGGCCCATCTCATTGCTAAGGGTTTTGTATCCGGTAAGAAAGAGGTCATTGTCTCCCTCTACTCTTCCCTCATTAGGCCAATGGAGTACAGTGCCCCATTTGGCATGTACCTCACTAGACACCTGCAACAACTGGAGAGGCTGCAAAAGTACCTCACAAAGAGGATCCTAGGCCTTAAACACTTGTCCTATATGAAAAACTGAAAACAACAAAAACCACAGCACAGTACCAGGAACCACTGTTTATTCCACAATTGTTGGCGCTTTCGTCAACAAGACTTCATCAGACATAATAAAAAAAAAATTAAAACCAATTCATTGAAATAGTCTCTGTAAGTCATGTGAATGCACTCACATGACAAAACTCCATACTTTTTTAAAAAAACACACAAACTTCAATGACTAAAATTAATTTCATCTGTTATAAGCTTTCCTTTTAAAACACTGTTGATGCTAATACCATCATTGAGACCAGATGGTACTGTGGCATTCAACAACATTTGCCACCACAATTCACATTCCTCTAATAGAATTGACCAGGGACCACCCTGTGGGAGTTGTTCAACTTGCTGTAAAACACAGAGAAATTGTGCCTACTATGGGAAGACGTCTCCATAAGGCATTGGAAGACATGGCTTTCCTGATCTATAGATGCTCGTAAATATGTTGCCTCAACTTCCTTTCCGTCTTTCCCACATAAAAAGAAGGGCACAGTTTACACAAAGCAATATACACTACTCTCTTAACATGGCAATTTAAAATTACCTCTAACCTTAATTCTGATGTTATTGACAGCACACTGCCTTGTTTCTAAAATAGAATAACAAGAGGAACACGATTCACATTTGAACATTTTTCGTGCTTGGAACATGAAGAACCCCACCATCCCATCAAACAAATTCTTAAGGGACTTACCCCTTTTATAAACAAATTACACAAGGATATACACAATCCACCCCTTAGGCCATTTGTGAATGCGGAAAATTCTAAAACTTATGGCATTGCCCGATTTGTGGAGCACCTATTGAAGCCGTATGTTATGAATATTCCTCATTTGTGTAAGGATTCATGTGATTTCTTGACTAGATGTAATGAGATTGATACTTGTATTGATTATCTATTCATTATGATTGATGTCAAGGATCTTTTTTCCTGTATCCCACACAATTTGGGCCTTAGGTGGTTTGAGGATTATTTATCATTCAGTTTTGGGCTTGATCAGGTGTTAGTCAATACTTTGACCACATTAATGGAATTGGTGTTGGGCAGTAATTATATTTTGTTCCAGGGACGATATTTCAAACAGGTCACGGGTGTTGCTATGGGGGCTCCCTGTGGTCCATTATTTGCAAATATTGCCATGGCTGCCTGGAAACATGAATGTGTATTTGAGTCACTGTTTTCCCAATACAGTCATCTATACACCAGGTACCTGGATGATTTGTTTTTGGTTTGGTCCGGTCCCAAGGATTTGATCATAGATTTTATGGAGTATATTTACAATTCTGCTGCTTTTCTGTGCTTTTCACACAGTATAGGTCAGGATACAATCAACTACCTCGATGTTTTGTTGAAGGATCCAGTGTCCAATTAACTTTCATTTAGAATTTATAGGAAGCCCACCTACTCCAACAGTTTGTTGCACTTAAGTAGTAGTCATCGTCAGTTTTGCCAGAAGAAGGCTATCATCAAGGGTCAAATGGTCAGGGCAGCCAGGATGCCTTCTTCATGGGTGGATTTTTTGGATGAGTGTGAGATTGTGAAAGATCTGTCATTAC